>NC_069786.1:99057975-99361006 GCF_027406575.1 Nycticebus coucang | reverse complement strand
AATTTATAAACAATAGGAATTTATTGCTCACAGTTCTAGGGGCTGGGAAGTCCAAGATCAAATCAGTCTACATGAATCTACTAGATTTGATGTCTACTCTACTTCACAGAGGGCAGGTTGTTGCTGCATCTGCACTGGTGAAAGGGGTGAGTGAGCTCTCTGGGGCCTCTTTTATGAGGGCACTAATCCGTTTCATAAAGGCTCCACCCTCTTGACCTAATCATCTCCTGAAGCCCCCACCTCTTTGGGGCTTATGTTTCGACATATGAATTTTGTGGGGACACAAATCTTCAGACCATAATACCCTCTATCAGAAGAAGTTTATAGAAACTATATAAGGGGAGGTGTGAAAAACCAGTGTTAGAAAAGACCCGCACAAAGTGGCTCATTAGTGGACTGTGGAATCCAGGCTTCCAAATTGCAGTGATGGTGACAGCGATGAAGATGACAACAGTATAATTAAAATACAGCCATTAATTTTTACTATTTTTTTTGAGGCAGAGTCCCACTCTGTTGTCCAGGCTAGAGTGCCTAGCTCACAGCAATCTCAAACTCCTGGGTTCAAGCAATCCTCCTGCCTTAGCCTTCTGAGTAGATGAGACTACAGATACCAGCCACAACACCCAACTATTTTTTCTCTTTTTAGTAGAGATAGGGTCTTGTTCATGCTCAGGCTGGTCTTGAATTCTTGAGCTCAAGGAATCCTCCCCCCTCAACCCTCTAGAGTCTTAGGATTGCAAGTGTAAGCCACCTCACCTAGCCTACAACCTTTGATTTTAAAACTGTTGTTACAATTTAAAATTGGAAAGTGATGGAGCTGAATTACAAACTTTGGGGTCCCTCTTCCAACTTCTAACTTCCCCATCTGGAAGCACACAAGAGAAGTTCTCAACTAGGGACCAGAGGATGTGCTATCCTCCCATCTCTCTCCACTCTCTCCCCTCCTCTTGCAGCCCACATCAGAAACTGGTAGGTCCTTCAGACTCCCGTGGGTGGATGAAGCCTCAGTGTATGCCTTGCATAAAAGGATGTGGTCCTTGAGTAGCTGTTATGAGGGTGTTTTCACAAGATAGTAAGGAATCAACCACAAATTTGGGGTCATCGTGGAGCTGTGAGGATAGGATTGGGTACATATACAGCATTGATTTAAAATACTCACTGGGAAACTTGCAGACCCAGACCACTTAACAAGAATATTTGGGTGCTGGGAAAATGTGAGTCATTAAGCTTTTGTAATTTAATAGAAACATCTCCTCCAGACAATTTAAATTCTTTTTCCTATGTTTCTGTGCTCACCAAATAGCCTGTGGCTCTCTACTGAGAAAGAAGAATTCTGATATATACCCAGTCTTTCCTTCTTCTGGGAGGAGCCACCTGACATTTCGGTGGGTTTAGGTTATCACTTTTCAATGATTGTTGTGGTCACTGGGGTTGAGAAATGAGATCTTAACTCAGAATGAAACCCTCCATGTGAGGCTGGTGAAAACAGCCTGGCCTCCTGAGCCATCAGTAGCAGACATCTGTGCCCATGGCCAGTCTTGGATCTAGACAACACAGGCCACATGCACAAGTGTCTGAAGTCTGTGCTCAACAGGTCCAGAAAGACACCTGGGTCTGCAGATACTATTTCATGCTGAGTGGGCTGAGCTATAAGGGCTTATTGTGAGGGGAAGCGGGGTGGAAGGTGACAGAGAAGACCAAGGCAAGGGGCAGAATGCATTGTTTTTTGAGACAGAGTCTCACTTCATTGCCCAGGCTGGAGTGCCGGGGTGTCAGCCTAGCTCACAGCAACCTCAACTCCTGGGTTCACACAATCCTTCACCTTCAGCCTCCTGAGTAGCTGGAATTGCAGGTGCCCATCATGACATGGGGCTAATTTTTCTATTTTTAGTAGAGACAAGGTCTTGCTCTTGTTCAGGATGATTTAAGACCTCTTGAGCTCTGGGGGCTCCCGTAGCTCAGTTGGTAGAGCGCTAGCCACATACACCGAGGCTGGCAGGTTAAAATTGGCCTAGGCCAGCTAAAACAATAATGACAACTGCAACAACAAATACAAAAAAGTAGCCGGGTGTTGTGGCAGGCTACTTGGGAGGCTAAGGCAAGAGAATCGCTTAAGCCCAAGAGTTGGAGGTGCTGTGAGCTGTGACACCACGACACTCTACCCAGGGCAACAGCTTGAGACTCTGGCTGAAAAAAAAAAAAAAAGACCTCCTGAGCTCAAATGATCCTCCTGCCTCAGCCTCCCATCGTGCTAGGATTACAGGCATGAGACATCTCACGATGCATTTTATACAGTTATCTTGTCCTCCTTGGGAAGTGAGAAAATCCCAAAATGTAAACCCAGGGTATAATAGGGAGAATAATGACCTCCCAGAGATGTCCAAGCCTTAATCCCCAGAACCAGGGAATTCATCACGATGTGTGACAAGGGGGAATGAAGGTTGCTAGTCAGCTGACTCTAACATAAAGAGATAATCCTGGGCTACCTGGGGGAGCGCAGTGTAATTGCAAGGAATTGGGATTGTAAGAGAAAGAAGAGGAGGAGAGTCAGAGTCAGATGACGAAGAGTGAAGCAGACTGGACTGGCCACTGCTGGCTGTGCAGGTGGAGGACGGGGCTGTGGGCCAAGGGACACGGGCAGCTGGAAATGCCGAGGGAGTGGATCCTTCTCTACAGGCAGGAACACAGTCCTGCTCTCACTTTCATTTCAGTCCAGGGAGATCATGCCAGACTTCTGACCTACAGAACAGAAGGAATATGTGGCAATTTGTTGAGGCGGCAACAGGAACCTAATACAAGAGGCAGGGTCTCAGGGTGAAAGGGAGAGAGGGATTGAAATGACTGTCTGCGCAGGGCTAGGATGCTGGCTCTTGACCTGGCTGCACTGGGTTAAAGGTCACTGGTCCCAGGGCCTTAGGCTAATTAGCCTGGAAGTAGAGAAGGAGGGGAGAGGCCAGAGGTGGCTGAGAAGGCAGAAAAGGGGGCCACCTGGGCAGCTCTGAAGCCTGTTGCTGTTCAGAGCCACCTCCATAGGCCTGAGGTGGCCTCTCCTGCCTCTCCCTCTCCAGCAGTTTCCTCATGAGGAGCAGCCCGGCCAGAGCAGTCTCTCCACCGGGGCGTCACACCGTCTGTTCTCCATCGGGGCGGTTTATCTCAGCACGCAGCCCTGTCCCCAAATGGCCATGTGCCTCTGTGTTCTCCTTCCATCAGGTGAGGTTGGGGGCACGAGGCAGACTGCAGCAATGAGCAGGAGGGGACGAGGGGACGGTGTGCCCCCGGGTCCCCTGGTGGAAGGTGACTTGGGAAAGTAGGGTTGGCCCTGGGCTGGTGACAGGGGTGGCTCCCTTCCTCTATTCCTGCTGCCCTTCCCAGACTCTCCCTAGTGCCCTGCATGCTGTGGGGTCAACTGTGATCCCTGTTTCTGCCATTATCGAAAGAAGGAAGTTGTGTTAGCTTAGGGGCCATCATAACAAAATACCGCAGACTTGGCTCGGTGCCTGTAGCACAGTGGTTATGGCACCAGCCACGTATACCGGGGCTGGCGGGTTCAAACACAGCTCGGGCCAGCTAAGCAACAATGTCAACCACAACAAAAAATAACCGGGCGCTGTCACAGGCACCTGTGGCCCCAGCTACTGGGAGGCTGAGGCAAGAGAATCTCTTGAGCCCAGGAGTTTGAGATTGCTGTGAGCTGTGATGCCATAGCACTCTACTGAGGGTGACATAGTGAGACTCTGTCTCAAAAAACAAAAACAAAAAACCCCAAAGTATCAGAGACTGGTTACTTCAAGAATAGAAATTTATTTATGCAGCCTTAAAGAAAGATGGAGATTTTACCTCTTTCATGTTTACATGGATGGAGCTGGAACATATTCTTCTTAGTAAAGTATCTCAAGAATGGAAGAAAAAGTATCCAATGTACTCAGCCCTACTATGAAACTAATTTATGGCTTTCACATGAAAGCTATAACCCAGTTATAACCTAAGAATAGGGGGAAGGGTGAAAGGGAGGGGGGCGGAGAGGGGAGGGGGCGGAGGGAGGGTGATTTGTGGGATTACACCTGTGGTGCATCTTATAAGGGTACATGTGAAACTTAGTAAATGTAGAATGTAAGTGTCTTGACACAATAACTAAGAAAATGCCAGGAAGGCTATGTTAACCAGTATGAGGAAAATGTGTCAGACGGTCTATAAAACCAGTGTATGGTGCTCCATGATTGCATTAATGTACACAGGTATGATTTAATAATAAAAAAAAAAAGAAAAAAAAAACAATAGAAATTTATTTCCTCACGGTTTTGGAGGCTCAGAGTCTAGGATCAAGGCATCAGCAGCTCTGGTTTCTCTCGAGGCCTCTGACCTTGCTTGGAGAGAGCCATCTTCTCCTCTGGGTGTCTTCAGCCAGTCCGCTCTGGTGTGCACATGCACCCATGTCTCTCCCACCAGTTGTATGGGAATGGGGCCCATCCTAAGGGCTTCATTTTAACTTAATTACCTCTTTAAAGGCCCTATTTCCAAATGCAGTCACTTTCTGAGGTACTAGGGGTTAGGGCTTTGACTATGAGTTGGAGGCAAGAGGCTGGGGAGAAATTCAGGCCATAACAGCAGTATGGTTAAGAGAAGTTGCTCCGAAGTTAAATCTTGGCTTCTGCGTTGCCTACCCGTTTGACCTTGGGCAAGTTGCTTAGCCTCTGAGCCCCAGTTTCCTCCTAGCTACCGTGGGATGAATACCATCTACTGCAAAGGACTTTTATGAGGATGAAATGAGGTGAGGATGGAATTGCTTGGCACAGTGCCTGGCACACAGTAACTGCCCAGTGTCCATTCCTGGACAGTCAAGGAATGACCTTTAGATCCAAATCCCTGATGGGGCAAGGAGGGGGATCTAAATAGGCAGAAGCATCCTGGACCTGGTATAGAGAAAAAGCAGCAATTTGAGATGAGAACAGATTCACCCTGACTCACACCCCAATCCCTATGGCCAGGATTATTTGAATTTGTCACAACAAACAAAAATTACTTTGTAGTGAGAAACAATTTTATGGAACGGGCTGGGAGGAGACAGATAACCCCATTTTACAGATGCAAAAACAGGGTTTTGGCAGGGACTGAACCCCAGGTCACCAGAATGATAAGCATCAGAGTCAGGGCAGGCTCTGGTCTTATGAATCTGAGTATAGCAAGCATCCCACACTTGATGATTCATTTTTTTTTTTTTTTGTAGAGACAGAGTCTTACTTTATGGCCCTCGGTAGAGTGCCGTGGCCTCACACAGCTCACAGCAACCTCCAACTCCTGGGCTTAAGCGATTCTCTTGCCTCAGCCTCCCGAGTAGCTGGGACCACAGGCACCCGCCACAACTCCCGGCTATTTTTTGGTTGCAGTTTGGCCGGGGCTGGGTTTGAACCCGCCACCCTCCGTATATGGGGCCGGCGCCCTACGGACTGAGCCACAGGCACCGCCCTTTTTTTGAGACAGAGCCTCAAGCTGTCACCCTGGGTAGAGTGCTGTGGCACCACAGCTCACAGCAACCTCCAATTCCTGGGCTTAAGCAATTCTCTTGCTTCAGCCTCCCAAGTAGCTGGGACTATAGGCGTCCACCACATTGCCCAGCCATTTTTTGGTTGTAGCTGTCATTGTTTGGCAGGCTCAGGCTGGATTTGAACTGGCCAGCTCTGGTGTATGTGGCTGGCACCTTAGTTGCTTGAGCTACAGGCGCCGAGCCCACACTTGATCATTCTTGAACTCACACGTGTGAGTCACCAGCAGCAACTCCACTGGTGGATGAACGGAAAGATTGAGGTCAAGGGCAAAGCTTTGGCTTTATGGGCAAAGAGTGGATGTGTAGGGGGTTCTGGGTGGAGAATAGAAGGAGAGAGGCTTGGAGGCTGATAACCTGGTGCTGGGTGTGGGTGTGGGTAGAAGGTGGCCATCCAGGACCCCTAGCTTTGGGGGGAGGAGAGGCAGGTAGAGTGGGTGCCTGTGCATGGCTCTTCTGCCCTCAGCGATCGGCCCGTTCACATTTTCCAAAGCTCTTTTTGGTTTTCATTAAGACCAGAGCTCACTCAGCCCACACCCAGAGTGAGCACCTCCTTGCCAAGGCAGCTATGGCCAGGCCCCCTTGCAAAGGCCGGTTCTTTGGTCTTTAGACCTTTAAGGCACTGGGTATGTGTTACCAAGGTCCTGGTATTTGTTGTTAGAAACCAGAGGAGGTATGGTCAGATATTTGAAGGCCACATCAGGCAATGGGGTGATTCTAAAAGTAGCCAGAGGCCCTGCAAAACAAGCAGGAAAGAGGATAATGGCAGAGCAGGCTGTTTTAATTTCACTTTAGGCTAACCAGGGGATGTGGAAAGGCTGGTGCCTGTTGGCTTTGTGCAGGCGCTGCCCGGGTATTTTAGCCACAGTCGCTTGCAGCCCTGTTAAAACAAATGATTGTGATTAGGGGAAAAAAGTGGAGAGGAGCCGGTGTGAGCTCCCACCCGCCAACCACGGGAAACAGGAGAGAAACAGAAACAGATGCTTGGGGCTGGCACCCGGCATTAATGGGCAGACTGTTGTCGTGCTCGACTGGTTTGGTGAGTCAGCCAGAGGGCCCCAGGAAAATAAAGGGCCTTTCCTCACACTGGCTGGTGGAGCAGCCTCAAGATCTCTGGGTTTTCCTTTGTCTTTGGGGACCAGCATTTAGAGGACAGGCATTGACTGAGGAGCAGTCAGCTGTTGCCAGGGGCTGGGAGGGAGGCAGGCTGAAATCTCCCTTCCCTGCTCAACGGGAGCAGCCAGGACAAATGGCCCGGGACAGCCAGGCTGGCCCCTGCCTTCCTTCTGAGGACTCTGCAGTCAGTCCTCTCCATTCATTTCCTCTTCCCCACTCCGAGCCCAAGCAGCTGTCTTTTGCTCTCTGTCACTTATGCCTCAAAGGACCAAAGTAAAGTAGGGATTTTCATGCAATGGAATTCAACTCAACAATGAACAAAACTGCACCACTCCTCCCGTCAGCAACACCAGTCAGTGTCACAGGCAAAATGTTGAGTGAAAGAAGCCAGACACAAAAGAATTGTGCTGTGTGATTCCATTTAGATGGAGCCCTAGAGTAGGCAAAACCCATCTGTTTTAGAAGTTCTAAAAGTCACAAGAGTAGTTACTTGCTTGGCGTCAACTCAGAGGGCATGAGGGGTCTCTCAGTGGCTTGATATGGGTTTGTGTGTGTATATGTTTGCGCCTGTAAAAATTCATCCAGCTGTCTGCTTAAGATTTGTGTCCTTTATATATTCCACCTACATAGAAAGATAAAAAATATAAAAGGAACAAACCCCTAACAGGGTAAGCATCGCCTCCCACCACTGTTGTAAATCATTCGTCTCAATGGTTCTGTGGGATTGCTCTTCTTGACTTCAGGATGGGTAAGGGAGTGTTTCAACCTTATCGGCAACCTGTTTAAATGTACTTTTCTTGAGAATTTTGGCCTTCTAAGGCAGCAGTCTGAAGATTGCGCGGCTTCGCACTCATTAAACTAAGTCCTTATGTATTGCTGGATACTTCAGTGGGTCTGCAGGAGTGAATCCAAGTGTGGAACACACAAATCCCATTTTGTGAATAGCCACTCCCTTCTCCAGTCTGGGTAGGAGATTGTGGGGTGAGGATGGAGTCAAAGATGTCTCGGTTCTCTGTTCTGCCCCGTGTATCTGTCTTAGGAGGGCCAGTTGCGGGGGGTCCTTGGTCACAAGAGCAACTCCTTGCTGTGGGACTTGTTTCTCCTACCAGTTTTCCTTTCAGAGCTACTGCAAAGGCGTGAGTCACATTGATGTGTGGGTCTACACTAGCTCTGCCTAGCCACACGTGGAACCAAGAGCAAAATGAACAGGGTGCGATTACGTGGGTGTGGCTGCAGAGAAGGCACAGGAGAGGCCCAAGGAGATTGTCCCTGGGTGTCCATTTCTCCCGAGGCCCTGGGAGTCCTGTGCATCGCTCTGTCATTAGTTTCTATGTCTCAATAACCGACCCTCTCAGATTACTCCTGGAGAACCGGGAGGGCAGCTGGGTTTCAGGTAAGTTCCTGCCAACTGTTTCCTTGGCTGATACCGCAGGGCAGAAGGATAGTGCAACAACCTTCCTTCAAAGCTAGAATCCAGCTCACTCTGCCTCAGAAAAGTGCTGACACACAGCCTGGATGCGATCAGACACATTTCTTCCATTTTCTGCTGCTCTCGGTGAAAGCTACTGGTGTTTGATGAGCGGAAACAAGCCGCCCTGCTGAGATTTCCTGCCAGTGCCAAGTGTTTCTGCCAAGAGTGCTGAGAGTCCGCCATGTCGAAGAGGTATTTTGTGCAGTCTGGCAGGATGAGATGCCTCCCTACAAATCAGTGGGGCCTGTGGCGGTTGCTGACCGTTGGATAGATGCTTGAGCTCAAGCAGAGGCCTTACATTCTCAGTCCATGTTCAAGAGGGGTGTACGTGTGTGTGTTTGTGTGCTTGTACATATACATCCGTATCAGGAGAATGGGGCTTATATGGAAGGGAGGGAGTCTGACTCTTTCAGTGCTATCCTAAAGCTTCATTTGGAAATACTTAACTTCCCTGTATACACTTTTTGAGAAAAGAATAATTCCCCTTGGAGGTATATCTTTCCTCTGCTTCCTGGGTTGATTTCATTTTATTCCTGATCACAAGGAGATTCAACCCGTAAGAATCTTACAAGCAATTTTTCAGAGGCGTTACTTCTGTCTGTCATTCTGTGCAAGTCTTTTTTGGAGCCAAAAGATGGTATTAGTTACCTTTACAATAATTCTGTGGATCATGAAGAGGCCTCCCATACTGTTGGGAAATGAAAACCTGCAGCTTGGGAGCCCATAGATGGGGCTGGACACGCCCTCCCCTCCCACATCCAGTGGTGTATTAATAACTGGGATAATTGCACCCATAATGATCCCAGCAACAGTAATTTCCTTGGCGTACCCAGAGCCAAGCCTGTGAGTTTATGGACAAAATGATGTGCAATTAGTGCTCTTTCTGGAACTTCCAGGCCAGATCTTTGCAATAGCTCTTCTTGTGAGCCTCTGACCCCTTCCAGATGTGGGCCTACCTGTGCCCAAACTGCTGTGAATCTCACTGGCTTTTTCTCTCTTAGGTCTGATCCACTTCTCTTAAACAGTCGTGAGGAGCTGTATGTCTACAGGGCAGCAGCAAGATACCATTTCTTCCTTCTATCAACAGAGTATAATGTTACAATGTCCTGGGATGGCAGAGGGGAACAGGAATGAACTCTGCCCATTGTCTCAGCATCATGGGACTTTCCCCAGATTTCCCTGTGGAATTGGGCTTCCCCTGAAATCTAAACGAAGACAAGAGGACAAAGGCCAAGTCATGCAGCAGCAGCACTACTACAAAACTGCCTAGAAGTTACCATGGATAAAAACTGGAATCCCCATTGGTTTTTCTATTTAAAACACAACTTTTACTAAACGCTGCAAGTTGGTCACTGTTAAGACAATGGGCCTGTCCAAGCATCTTGTCTCGGAATCAAGGGAGAAAGATGTTGTGGGGCCTTAGAGCAGATGAATTGCTCCTAAGAATGGAAAACAAATGAGCCGAAGTATAAATGGACAGAAAAACAAAAGGAAGAGATTTCCTGCACAATGCAGACTATTGAACGGAAAGGGGCTGTAGACAGAGGCCCAGGTCTTGGGACCAGCTGAGGAGCGGTGGGGTAGGCTAGTTTAGCTGTCAGCAGAAAACAGAGTAGAAGGGTCTTCTCCCCCTCACCTGTGATCTATGAAAACACTGTGCTCGTCTCATTTTCTTGCCACAACCAGTATCTGCTGGCAGTTTTGTGGTTCTAAAAGAGGAGACACAGGAGTCTATCCATGTTCACAGTAGGATGAGACCAGGCTACAGAGAGGCCTGTGGTAATTTCAAGGGAACATCTGGACTCCTGTGCTTAACCCCATTGTCTCTGTTGATAATGGAGCCAAGAGTAGCACAACAATGGTCCTGACCCTCCCCATTCCCTCAGGAAGTGTGGTTGAGAGTATTTCTTTCTTTCTAGAATTGTGATCACCTAGCCCTCGGGACACATTCACAAAAGTCATTTGGGGAGTCATGACTGTGGACAATGAAGAATTGTGATGTGCGGGAAGGAGCTTCTTCCACCTGCAGCCACCAAGACTCAGGCCTCCTGTGGCTATGGAGGAGCACACTGGGCAACACTGGGGTGGAGAAGGTGCCATCTACCTCTCACCACCACCAAGACTGACCTTGCTATCCGTCTGCAGAGCTCCAGCAAAGTCAGCCCAGACTGTAGAGTCTTCCCCTTCTGGTGGCCGTGGCCTTGGGACTCTTATTCTTCTGAATGTGTCATAGTTAATTCTGAGACTTGTTGGGAAGACCCAGGCCTGGCCGAGAAGCTCAGCATGGGGAGCTAAGGTGCAAGCCTGTCCCTGAGGGCCAGGTAATCACATATTTGAGATGGAAGAAACCGCAGATAGCTCCTGAATTCAACATCTTGTTCCATGTGACTAGACAAGTCTTTGAGAGAAGGATATGGGACCATCTGTGATCACACAAACAGTGTTAGAATCTGAATTAAGTATGGGGAATGGGGGGGAGGATGGGCGGAGGGAGGGTGATAGGTGGGATTACACCTGTGGTGCATCTTACAAGGGTACATGTGAAACTTAGTAAATGTAGAATATAATTGTCTTAACACAATAACTAAGAAAATGCCAGGAAGGCCATATTAACCAGTTTGATGAAAATGTGTCAAACTGTTTATAAAACCAATGTATGGTGCCCATGATCGCATTAATGTACACAGCTATGATTTAATATTAATAAAAACAAACAAACAAACAAAAATAATCTGAATTAAGGACAAGCTCTCCCTTCCGGGTCACCAAGTAAATCCTCAGGTAACACACAGGCAATTGTTGAGGACACTGGCATCAAGCTGGGCCCTGTTTATAATGTGGACAGAGACAAACAGTTCTTTCATGCTTATAGACGTACCAAGTGACAAATTACTTATTTTTTTCTTCTTTTAAATAAATACCTCCACATCCAGGGAGAAACAGACCTAGCCTCCGAAGGTTAGACTGGAACTTGCCAAAATTAGAGCAGACTTCTCTGAGGGCAGATTTATGTCCTCCAGAAATACCTCCCCAGCTATTTCTTCTGTCCCCGTGGGGCTGCAGCTAACACCTGTTATGCAGGGCTTCCTTCCTTTTTCCATAAGGGGACTAATTTTCTCCCTGGGTTCAAGGTGAGCTTCTCTCATTCTATTGCAAGCCTTTTCCTCCAGGCCCCTGCACTAGGGGCCCACACCTGGGCAGGGCCTGCACCTGCATTCGTTCTCCTGGTTCCTCATTCCCTCTTCACGGAGGAGGCCACTGGGCCAAGGTGACTTACCCAAGGTCACAGTACTAGGGAGAAACGGTGTCAAAGTTCAATCCCGGGTCTGCTGACTCTACCACTCAGGAACTCTCTGTGACATTTCTGCCTTGGACTCTGGAGGGATGGTGAAGTCTGGCAGGGGACAAGGGAGACCTGAGGAAGGGAGTCCTAGAAGTCCCAGCTATCCAGGCCAAATGGCAACCTGGGAGCACCCATAGGTGGTCCAGCTTTCCTTGAAGGCTGGGCCACCTCGTGTAACTTCCAGATCCCTTGGAATCCCTCTTCGCTCTGCTTTTCCCTTATATGTTGTTCTTCTTGTCCAACCCTGAGAATCACTCTCAGAAGAAAATAACTTTTCATTAGAACCAAATGGATTGGGTTGGGTTTAGCAAGCTTATTGTTTCAGCTCATACCCCAGGTGACTCAGCCCTGGGTCTTTAAAAACACATAGGCACTCTCACTCCACCACCAAATGGCATCTCTCTATTTGGAAAAAGGAAAATCAAATAATGGCTTTGGAAGCAAATTTTGCTAATTCCTACCCCAATGGAGAAGAAGCAAGAAGTTTCCTATGCCCAGAAAATGGGAAACTGAATTTTAGGGATACCAAGTATTCTGAGAAAATGAAGGGATCACAGGGTAGTGAGGCGACAGAGAAAGGGAGCACATCATGGAGGGGGCTGTTTGGGGGAAAGATAGCCATGGAAGGATGAGAATGAATGGAGAAAGCCTAGCAGATGTTTATGTCTCCTCAGATCAAATCAGCACATGTGACTGTGAGGGCGGCCTCCTTCGGAAAGCAGACCTTACACATTCCCCTCAGAAAGATAGTGGATATGGAATGAACATCTTAGTGGTGAGTCACAAGCAAGAAAGGGGAGAGAAATCCCATCTAAGGTAAGAGCAGCTGGGTCCTACAGCCGGCATCGTTTTCAGGCTAGACATTAATAGAAACGTTGGCTGGAGCCTGGTGTGGATCTGCACTGGGGAGCTGGCTGCTCCTCCGGGCGTGTGCAGGACCTCTTTGGGGGTGGGCCAAGGAGGCAGATGTAAATGACTGCCTGGAAGTGAGTACAGACACAACATCCACACACAGATGCTGACTTCCAAAACCTATCCTTGTTTATACTGGTGGAATGCTTAAGCAGGGGTCCTCAAACTGCGGCCCGCGGGCCACATGAGGCAATGTGATTTTTTTTTGTTCCCTTTTTTTTTTCTTTTTACTTCAAAATAAGATATGTGCAGTGTGTATAGGAATTTGTTCATAGTTTTTTCTTTTCTTTTAAACTATAGTCCGGCCCTCCAATGGTCTGAGGGACAGTGAATTGGCCCCCTGTTTAAAAAGTTTGAGGACGCCTGGTTAGAGTATTCAAAATGCTTTTACATCGGTTCGGCACCTGTGGCTCAAGCGGCTAAGGCGCCAGCCACATACATCTGAGCTGGTGGGTTCGAATCCAGCCCCAGCCCACCAAACAAGAATGACAGCTGCAACCAAAAAATAGCCGGGCGCTGTGGCGGGCACCTGTAGTCCCAGCTACTTGGGAGGCTGAGGCAAGAGAATCCCTTGAGTCCAGGAGTTGGATGTTGCCATGAGTTGTGATGCCACAGCACTCTACCCAGGGTGACAGCTTGAGGCTCTGTCTCAAAAAACAAACAACAACAAAAAAACAAAATGCTTTTACATCATAAAAACCTTACCATGGGCCAAGCGTGATGGCTCACGCCTGTAATCCTACCACTCTTAATATTCTGGGAGGAGGGTAGATTGCTTGAGTTCAGGAATTGGAGACCAACCTGACCCCATCTCTAGTAAAGGCAGGCATGTGGTAGGCATCTGTAGTCCCAGCTACTCAGGAAGCTAAGGCAGGAGAATTGCTTGAATCCAGGAGTCTGAGATTGCTGCGAGCAAGGATGACACCATGGCACTCTAGCCTGGGTAACAGGAGAGACTCTGTCTCAATAAAGAAACGAGAACAACAAAACATTGGCAGGGAGGCAGGGCAAATGTGGCATATTCTGCAGTTGAGAATATGCCCAGGCAGATGGAGTGACAGCCAAGCCACATTGAGTGGATGTGGTGGGACCAGTAGATATCAAGCCCACTTCACATTAGATTAATACAGGTTTCCCATGGAGCTGGACCTACAGGTCTTCTTTCCTGGGGAGTGGATGCCTAAGCAGAATGGAGCTTCTGTTTGCAAGGAAGAAGGGGACAGATGATGTTGAGGGGACAGTCAGCAAACAGCCATCATAGATTCAGTCATTCCTGTACTGAGAGACCTTCAGGTGGTTTCCAGTTTTTTGCTCCTGCACACCACACTGCAATAAATAGCCTGGCACACACCTTACTTCCCTCAGATGTTTTTATTCCTGTAGGTTAGAGTTCCCGGACGTGGGTCACTAGTACCAAGGGCATGTGAGTTTTAAGTTCTAATACGTACTGCCTAATTCTAGCTAAAAATGTGTGGCATCCACACTCCCTGGCGATGGCTGGGAAAACCAGTCTCCTGGCATCCTCTCTGGCTTCCAGCTCATTTTCCATTGTCCTCTGCCACCACCTTTGGGGATGCACTTACTGTTTGCTGAGCAAATTAGTATTAGTTAATTGCCTGCAGATACTTGACTCGTAAAAGACATTGTTCTTAAATGACAACTGAAGCCAATCTGGGATTGACAGGTTTTGCCAAAGATGCAACGGGGTTCAGTCTCTGGAACTTGAGCTCTGCTGCGTGGGCGCTTCCTTCACTTCATTTGCCGATGCACACGATGCACACACTATCCAGAGCCCCGTCCTTGCTCTGTGGTGCTCTAATTGATGCGTAGCCACCTCTTAGCCCATTCCTCATTTTTCTTGAGTTCACTCTTAGAATATTTTTTTTTTGTAGAGACAGAGTCTCACTTTATGGCCCTCGGTACAGTGCCATGGCATCACACAGCTCACAGCAACCTCCAACTCCTGGGCTTAAGCGATTCTCTTGCCTCAGCCTCCCGAGTAGCTGGGACTACAGGTGCCCGCCACAACGCCTGGCTATTTTTTGTTTGCAGTTCGGCCGGGGCAGGGTTTGAACCCACCACCCTCGGTATATGGGGCCGGCATCCTACCGACTGAACCACAGGTGCCGCCCCACTCTTAGAATATTTTGAAAGTTTTTTTGTTTTATTTTTTGAGACAGAGTCTCACTTTCTTGCCTCTGGTAGAGTGATGTGGCATCATAGCTCACAGCAACCTCAAACTTCTGGGCTCAAGCGATTCTCTTGCCTCAAAGTAGCTGGAACTACAGGTACCTGCCACAACGCCCAGCTATTTTTAGAGATAGCTTCTCGTTCTTGCTCAGGCTGGTCTTGAACTCGTGATCTCAGGCAAAGAGCCCAGAGTGCTAGGATTACAGCCATGAGCCACCATGTGCAGTCTATTTTGGAAATTTTTTGTGGGTTTTGTGTTTTGTTTTATTTGTTTTTTGTCTTTGATCAGTTCAGAGAGATGTGCTAGGAATCAGCCAGACGGTCACCTGTCCCCAGGAGCAGCTGCTGTTTAATAGTTATTGCCTGGATGTTGAAGGGATTAGCTTGAGAGAGAAGGCTGAGGGTTAGATTTGTGCTGCTTTGCCAATTCCAAGCCTATTTTGCAGATGGTGGTTGAGGGGCTTTTTCAGCATGATGATTCAGTTTCTACATGTCATTATGCCATTGTTCCATAAAGCAAGTGAGAAAAACAACCACCTAGTAAACCACAGCCAACACAATTCTCAGATATTCTTGGCCTCAGCATGAAAGCCTTTATTTACATGTTTATGGTAACAGTGGGTTTCTTTATCAATGGCTATCTTGTTCCTGGGATCAGTTCTTAGATACAGAGAACACATCACCTTCTCTGTTATCACATCAAGAGTCTGAGTTGGTTTTAGTGATCTATTGCATTGCCTGGTGACCACAGTTAGTAATAACATACTGGGCCAGGCGTGATGGCTTATGCCTGCAATCCTAGCATTCTGGGAAGACAAGGCAGGAGAATCACTTGAGGTCAGTTCAAAACCAGCCTCAGCAAGAGTGAGACGCATCTCTACTAAAATTATCCAGGCATTGTGGCAGGTGCCTATAGTCCCAGCTACTCAAAGAGGCTGAGGCTGAGTCAGGAAGATTGCTTAAACCCAAGAGTTTGAGGTTACTGTAAACTAGACTGATGCCATGGTGCTATAGCCTGGGCAACAGAGTGAGACTATCTCAAAAAAAAAAAAAAAAAGTATATATTTAAAAATTGTTAAAAGAAGAGATTTTTAATATTCCTATCACAGAAAAAGGATAAATTGATAAGGTGATGGATATGTTAGCTTGATTGAATCTTTCTGCAGTATATGTATAGATTAAAACATCATATTGAACCCCATAAATATACATAACTATTATTTGTCAGTTAAAAATAAAATTTAAAATTTTTGTATATAAAGCATAAATTAAAAAAAATTCTTGGGTGGCACCCGTAGCTCAGTGGGTAGGGCGCCAGCCCCCTATACCAATGGTGGTGGGTTCAAACCTGGCCCCAGCCAAACTGCAACAAAAATATAGCCAGGCCTTGTAGTCCCAGCTACTGGGAGGCTGAGGCAAGAGAGGGAGTTGGAGGTTGCTGTGAGCTGTGTGACACCATGACACTCTACTGAGGGCAATAAAGTGAGACTCTTTCTCTACAAAATAAAATAAAATAAAATAAAAAATTCTTACCTCTTTAAGAAATATCTGATAATATTTGCATGGCTGTTCATTCTGAGTATTAATTTTTTAAAAATATGAATGAAATACAACAGCAATTGGAAATTTGCATCTGAATGAGCACAAATTACAGTTCAAAGCAGAGCAAAACAAGTTCAAAGTTTAAAGTTTAAAGAAGTGGCCAGAATAGCTGGGCTTCGTGGCGGGCACCTGTAGTCCCAGCTACTCGGGAGGCTGAGGCAAGAGAATCGCTTAAGCCCAGGAGTTGGAGGTTGCTGTGAG
This sequence comes from Nycticebus coucang, assembly GCF_027406575.1. Lineage (NCBI taxonomy): Eukaryota > Metazoa > Chordata > Mammalia > Primates > Lorisidae > Nycticebus > Nycticebus coucang. Next base: position 99,344,632 of record NC_069786.1, on the reverse strand, counting down.
CTGTGTGAGGCCACGGCACTCTACCGAGGGCCATAAAGTGAGACTCTGTCTCTACAAAAAAAAAAAAAAAAAGAAGTGGCCAGGCCTGATGGCTCAGTCTGTAATCCTAGCACTCTGGGAGGCTGAGATGGGTGGATTGCTTGAGCTCATGAGTTCAAGACCAGCCTGAGAAAAAGCAAGACTCCTCATCTCTACTAAAAAATAAATAAATAGATAGGAAAACTGAGGCAAGAGGATCGCTTGAGCCTGAGTTGGAGGTTGCTGTGAGCTATGATGCCATGGCACTCTACCCAGGGCGACAGCTTGAGACTCTGTCTCAGAAAAAAAAAGTTTAAAGAAGAATAAAAAACTTTTTGGTAAGTATGCATGCTTACATATTAATCCATTCCTCCTCTCTTTTTAACTATTTCACTTCGGAGCTCACTTCATGAGCTCGAGTGTCTTAAATTTTATGCACTAATCATATTTTAGTAATTTAAATGCTTCCAACATATCTTCATTGAGTTTCTTCACTGTACAATGCGCTAAACAGGTCAGAATGAATCATAAGAACTTTCTAGGTACAGAAACTGCCTTTAAAATCTTAGTAGACCTGGCTTGGCACAATGGCTCACGCCTGTAATCCTCTGCAACCTGGGCGGCTGAGGCAGGTAGATTGCTTGAGCTCAGAAGTTCGAGACCAGCCTGAGCAAGAGCAAGAACCCCATCTCTACTAAAAATAAAAAATTAGCTGGGTGGGCATTGTGGCACGTGGCCCAGCTACTTGGGAGGCTGAGGCAAGAGGATCACATGAGCCCAAGAGTTTGAGGTTTCTGTGAGGTACGATGATGCCACAGCACTCTACCTAGGGAGACAGAGTAAGAGTCGGTCTCAAAAAAAAAATCTTAGTAGATCAACACCTGCTCTGTGTACCTTGGGGTAACTTGGAGGGTGGGTGAGAGCAGGTTGATGGCAGAAATGCATAATAGATTCTGGACTTGAATTCTGCTTCAACTGCATGACCTTGGACAAGATACTTTCCCTTTGTGTGCTTTGGGTTTTCTTATATGTAATAATTGTACCTACCACATGGGTTATTGCGAGGATTAAAGGAGATAATGCACACAAAATACTCAGAACTCTCTAGCCTGTAGTACGTGCACAATACATGTACTTATTACCACGGAAGAGAAGGTCACTTTGCTCAGCAGTGCTAATTGGTAGGGAAGGAGGAGACCCAGAGGGAAGGCATGGTATGTACATGTGCCTGCGTATTGGAAATGTAGACCAAAGAGGGATACTAGACTGAGTTATAAAGGGTCTAGAAATGATGACAAAGAACTGGTTCAGGATATGTGAGGAGGCTGAGGTCGAAGGGTCTGCACTATGCCTGGAGTCTTGGATGGGAGGTGGAACTGTGTAATGTGGTCCAGCTGTGGTCACTATACTGTGAAACAGAGGTCATCAGTGTGGGGGAAGGCATAAAAGGGGCAGTCAGGGTGCTGGACAGGTCATTGACTTGAAGGCTGAGGTCACCAAGGATGATGACAGGGGAAAGAGGGAAAATGTGAACCAGAAACTGGCAGGGTCTTGGATGGTAAGGACTTGACTGACATGACCAAATGGTACAGACCTGACACACTCTTTCTCTGCCCTTTGTGCTGAGGACCCTGGGAGAAGGTGAGGATCCTGTAGGGAGGGCAGGAGGAGGCAGGATGTCGACTGGCTGTGCATCTGTGGGTTAAGGTGAGAGGAAACTGAAGACTGAAAGGACAACGTGGGGGTTTCCACAGCATACTGGGGAAAGGTGGCACCTTCAGGAGACCTCTCCCCCACTCCAAGAAAGAGAGAGAGCAGGATTTTAGGCCTAGCTGATTAGGAATGAGAGTTGTGTGGGTAGAGGGCAGGCTCACGCAGGCTCACGCATATGTGGTTATGGGCAGGGTGCTGAGATCTAGAAAAAGAAGCAATAGTTTAAAGCAGTCTCTTCTTGGAAAGTCCACGGTTCTGTGATAGCAAGTAACTGTACTAAAATAAAAGAGGAAATGACTCTACTTCATTATTTTCCCCCAAAGAATAGTGAAACATTTTGTTCGCTGGTGGTCTGAGCAGCCATCGGTAATCTCAGGGAAACTTGAGGCACTGTCATCTGGCCCTCCCAGACCTACCTGCTCAGGCTTCTGCTAGTGCTGAAGTGAGCTGAGTGGCTGATTCATTCCTGGCCCCTCTGGGCCCATGGCTCATCTTATCATGAAGAGAGGAAGAATAAAGAGGAATGGGGGAGTTGTGCAAACCTCTGGTCCTCTGTGCCTTCCACACATCTTTGCAGAGACAAGGGGGCCGGAACAGCCCACACTTCCTGACTGCTGCCCCTGGCAGCCTTGCCAGATCTGGATGAGGGCTTCCCCGCAGCACATGAGGGCTCCCGAGCAGCCCTCCTGCACACCTGCTCATGCCTCTGCACCACCGCATCTCCCGGCCTGTGTCCAGGGCCTCTTGCCCAAGACAAAACCATCCTTCCTCATCTTGAATTTTCATGCTTCTCATGGCCTAGATCTTTTCCTCTGGCTCAACATAACTCTTGTTCTTCAATGATCCAGCCAAGAAAATTGCCCTTGGTAAATGCTTTGTTTCTCTCACCTCTGAGTTGTCTGGTGCCTTCGTCCACACTTTGGGAATGTCCTCTGCTTTCTCTCTCTGCAGGGATGCCAGGAAACACATCATCAGCTGTGCCTGTTCCTGGTCTCTTCATCGACTCCCTTTGCTGGGTTCTCTCTAGACTTTCCCTCTTCTTACCTTTATGTTTTGTATCTCCAATGCCTCAGTGTTTCCGGGTTCCCCAGTACCGTGTGCACCAGGAGGGGCATGTAACCTCTACCCCGGTTTGCCTTCTCAGTGAGACATTCTACTTGTTACATCAATCAAGCTATTTAAAATTTGATTCACCTCCACCCCCAACATTTTATATCCTCCAGCCTTCCTTTATTTGTTTTCTTAGCATTTTCTTCTTACATTATTTAATATATTGTGGGCCCCATAATAGAACACCCCCACAATAACTGGAGCAAAGAAAAAATCTGCTTGGTGATCGAAGCATGTTCAACCCGACATTTTATTAATCTCCCCATAACCCACATTTTTGCATGACTGAGGTGTTGGACCTTGCTACAGTATTATGTTAGCATCTTATTTTACTATATATTTCCGTAATTTATTTGCTGTTGTCTGTCTCTTCCATTGGCATGTACTCTGCAGGGTGACAAGGATTTTGTCATTTGGTTCACTGTGGTGTTCCCAGTATCCACAGCAGTTCCCAGCCCTCCTAGGCTACAGTAAATGTTTGCTGGAGGGATGGATGAATGTGCCCACCTGTCCCTCTCCTAAGTGGGGGCCCTTACACCTACTGTTTTAGTCTTTGTCTGTAGAACCCCTTCTTAGAATTAATACGGATAGTAAATTTGGCTAACTGGCTGGCTGGCCAACTTCAGTGCAAGGATGTCCAACCTTTTTTCTTCTCTGCCACACATTGGAAGAATAATAGTTGTCTCGGACCATATATTAAATACACAAACACTAACGAAAGCTGACAAGCAAAAGAAAAGTTCCATGAATAGGGCGGCGCCTGTGGCTCAGTGAGTAGGCCGCCAGCCCCATATACGAGGGTGTTGAGTTCAAACCTGGCCCTAGCCAAACTGCAACAAAAAATATCTGGGCGTTGTAGCAGGTGCCTGAGGTTCCAGCTACTTGGGAGGCTGAGGCAAGAGAATTGCTTAAGCCCAGGAGTTTGAGGTTGCTGTGAGCTGTGAAGCCACAGCACTCTACTGAGGGTGACAAAAAAAAGAAAAGAAAAAGTTCCATGAATACTTTTCATGATATCTGAAACCACAGATAAGCAAATAAGTCCTCAAGTAATCTGCACATGGCCTGCAGGGCCCCACAGATTGGACACACCATAAGGTCCAAGCCTTGAGAGCAATCCTGAGAAATCGGGGAAAACCAGCCCAGCACTTCTTCAGGGCAACAGCAGCTCTGGGAAGCAAACCCCATGCTGCTGGGGTGAGGCTGTGTCCTGGGGCAAGTTTCCCAATCTAGGGAGAGCCATCAGACCTTCCTGGGAGGAGCCATTTGGTTCATGAACCTTCATGTGTTGGCTTCAATTTTAATAAGCTCTGGGGTTTGGATCTTGTGTGTACTTACATTTCAGGGGCAGATAAGATGGAGACAGTTTGGGTCAACTCCTTCTGGCTTCTGCCAGTCTCACTCTAAGGCACAGCCAGGCAGTGAATGAGACTGTGGGTTTGGCTCAGGCCTGGGCCCTGACATACCAGGTGTGGGCAGACCTGCTGGGGACCAGGCTGGGAAGGGACCTGCCCAGAGGCACTTGTACTGCAGGTTGGGAATGTGTCAGAGCGGGGAGGGCCAGAGGAGTGAGGGTGGGTGGAAGCCAGATGGGACTCATCATCCAAACGTCTAGGCTCACCCAGGGATCAAGGCAAGGGAGCAAAGGGCAGAGAAGCAGACTAGGGCCCGGCACTGCACCTTTGTGTGAATTAGAAAGCAGTGCTGCTTGGGGCAGCTGAAAGGAAAGGAAAGGAAAAAAAAAGAAAAGGAAAGGAAAGGACGGCTCCTCACAACTAACTGTTGGAGATGCCCCTGTAGGGATAGGAGAATGTCAATCAAGGGGCTGGTGTGAGGCTACCTGACTGGGAGAGTGAGATTGGAGGGTGAGAACTCTGAGCTCGCAGAGAATGGGTATCAGTAAAGAGCCCAGTTCTGGGAGAGCAAAGCTGGGACCAGTCTCTGGGTAAGAGGGAGCAGAAACTGTATTAATGGAAACTGATGTGTCAGGGCCCAAGAATGTCAGCACTGAGAGTAAAGCCAGGCAGTGAAGGGATCCCCAGCCCCACCTGCCCTCAGGAGGCCCCCAAGTGCAGGGTGATGCTGAAACATTGGGCAGACATTAAATGGCCTCAGCAGTGCAGGTTCTAGATTGGTCCAAAAGAGTGGCTTATTGTAGCTCAGTGGCTTTCCAAGTATTGGCTCTGGCCTAGCAAAATCCCCCTCATCTGGAATTTGTTAGAAATGCAAATTCTTAGGCATGCCCCAGACTTACTGAATTGGAAACTTTGAGGGTAGGGCCCAGAAATCTGCATTTTAAACAAGCCTTTCAGGTGACTCTAATACACTCCATAGTTTAAAGACATCCCTGTAGCTGAAAGCCCAAGCTCTCGTTTTAGAGGCTGGCTTGGAGTTGAGAGATGGAAGAATACCACATCTGAGTATGGCACAAAGGCAGGTGTTTATGGGAAATGTCCACCCGGCAAAACCAAGGCAAAGTTGGCGGGCGAGCTGAAGCTTAGAGAATGAACCTGGGCTAGTATTTATCCCATCCTTTTTTTCTTTTCCCTTCCCTTCCGTTCCCTTCCCTTCCCTTCCCTTCCCTTCCTTTCTTTCTTTTTTAAGACAGGATCTTGCTCTGTCACCTAGCTTAGATTGCAGTGATATCATTCTAGCTCATTGCAACCTCAAACTCTTGGGCTCAAGTGGAAGATCCCTATTCCATTCTTAAACAACCTAAGAGGAGGATTTTTCTTAGCCCTGATTCTAGCCAGGAGGTATCATTTCTTTTTTTTTTTTTTTTTTTTTATTGTTGGGGATTCATTGAGGGTACAATAAGCCAGTTAGGAGGTATCATTTCTTATAATCAAAGGGAGACACTCAGCATTAGAGAACATCAAGGGATTATTGTTTATTCTGTCAGGCATGATAATGGTGTTATGGTCATGTAAGAAAATGTCCATAAAGTTTTTGGAGATGCATCTAGAAGTCTATGGGGTAGACATAGTGTGGTGGCTCATACTTGTAATCCCAGCACTTTGGGAGACCAAGGCAGGAGGATCTCTTGAGGTTGTGGAGAACATAGTGAGATCCAGTCTCTATAAAAAATAAAAACAAAAAAATTATTTGGGTATAGTGGTGCACCCCTGTAGTTCTAGCTACTCTGAAGGCTGAGGCAAAAGGATCGCTTGACCCCAGGAGTTTGAGGCTGCAGTGAGCTATGATCATGCCATTGTACTCCAGCTTGGGCAACAGAGTGAGACCCTGTCTCACAAGGCACAGTGATTCATGCCTGCAATCCTAGCACTCTGGGAGGCTGAAGAAGATGGATTGCTTGAGCTCAGAAGTTGGTGAATAGCCTGAGCAAGAGCGAGACCCATAGTCCCAGCTACTCGGGGAGACTAAAGCAAGAGGATCACTTGAGCCCAAGAGTTTGAAGTTGCTGTGAGCTATGACACCAAGGCACTCCACCCAGGGTGGCCAAGTGAAACTGTCTCAACCCCCCCCCCCACAAAAACCCCAAAGAAGTATATAGAGTAGAAATGGCATATCTGGAATTTGCTTTATTTATTTATTTTTCAATTGCAATGAATTTATTTTAGTGGCTTTCCAAGCCCCCCAAAGGGCCCCCTTAGACAGGGCTGGCACCCTGTCAACCATCTTCACAGTGGATTCCTAATTACTTGATTCTGTTTTGTAGATCACAAAGGTTCCTTCCAATGATCTTTTCTTCCATTTCTTCCTTTTCTTCCACATTTGAAAGTATACCCATCACGCTCTAATACTTCTTAGCACAGTCAGGGCATAACATATTATCTTCTAGGCCTGGAGATGGGAAAATGCAGGCTGGTAACAGGAAGAGGGAAATCCTCCTTCTGGGAGTGGCAGGCACCAGGAGGAGGATGACCTGCATGAAACTGTAGGTGAACCCAGCCCTCTGTGTCTGCTGGGAGAACCTTGCTATGAATCACACACCACCTGATGCCAGAAGCTGTTGTCCAAAAGGCCTCAGCAGAAGCAGGACTGGACCGTGAATTCACAGTCTTAGGCTGACCAGCTCTTGCAGCAATCCTTGTCTATGATGCCAAGGAAGATTCCTGAGCTGATGTTGTCACTTCCCCTCTATTGGGGTCTTCTGTTTCACACTCATCTTGGACCTTTCCTGAGGTTTGCTGTCTTGGTCTCTCTCTGCCTTGAGTTTCCTTGAACATGAATGTAATCTGGCCTCCTTTGGTGTTTCAGGAATTTCATATTTCTGTCCAGGAAAGGCATGCTTCCGAAGCCTCAGAAAAATTTCTGATTTCTTGCCGTCAGTACTCAACTTGCTGGCACCGGTTCCGTGAAGTGTCTCGACGCACATTATTAATGAGAGGCAAAACGGTTGGCAAGGGAAGCACAGGTTTTTTACATCTAGCTTTTTGGATAGCTTTTGATTGTTTATTTGTTGGAGGTAGATGAACTTTATTCTGTTTCCGGGGATTGTTCAGTTTGACATCAGAAGTTGAAGAAACACAATTGCAATCAGTGTAAACTGGCTTATTGTACCTTCAATGAATCCCCAACAATAAAAAAAAAAAAGAAAAGAAAAAAAAAAGAAGTTGAAGAAACAGTTGGTTCCATTTGTTCATTATTTGAATTTTTTTAATAGATGTTTCCTTTATTTATTTATTTATTTATTGTGGTTTTTGGCCCGGACTGTGTTTGAACCCGCCACCTCTGGCATATGGGACCAGCGCCCTACCCCTTTGAGCCACAGGCACCGCCCCTTGTTCATTATTTGAATCGTCATTAACTGGAACCCATGTCAAAATCACACCTTCTTCATCATCTGTTTCCTCCTCACAGAAATTCTTTTGGCTGCTACCGTGAATTGAATCTGACATTTTCAGCAGGACCTGGGGGAAGGCAAAGCCAGCAATGGTAAGGATAGTTGCAGTTTACTTCTTTTAATCTCCTGGAATTTGCTTTAAATAAAACATTTTTAAGAAAGACAAAAAGGAAAAAAGGGAAGGATAGAGCAAATGTTGTACATCCCTGATAGTTACTGAATCTGGGTAAGGTACATATGGGGGTTCGTTGCATTATTCTCTCTCCTTTTTTTTTGTTTGATATTTTTCATTTTAAAAAAGTTAGCATGAAATAAGCTGAAAAGCAAGCATATGTTAAGTGTTCAGCTAAAGCCAACCTCATGTCGGGTAGTAGGTTACCCTGTTAGGCCGAGCTGGAGAGTGGCTGTCTTGTGGGGTGCAGCAGACCAGCACACCCCTCAACCTAAGCTGTCTGTCCAGCCTCCTAAACTCAGAGGCGCTGCCCTGTTCCTTCAGAAACTCCACCTGAAGCCTTCCAGCAGCCGAGGAGTGGCTCAAACCTGCACACACCTGTGGGAACCAGAAATAGCCCGGCTTCATCTCAATTTTAAGGGAAAGAGAAGTTCCGCATCATTAAATAATATAGGCCCCAGGGAAGGGATCACATGTCAGGTGGAAAGGAAGAAGGATGGGCTCCCTCTTGCCCCAGCCGGCTCCCCACCCACCTGCCCCCAGAGCCACCTCCGCCCCCAGGGAACTCGGGCCCTGCTCAGTCTCCTTTGGGCTTTTCTGGCCGCTTTCTTTTAGACTTTTAGGAGAGTTCCTTGGTTTTTTACTCTGAGCCCATCTGGTAATTTTCAAACACAGGGACTTGATCCCATTTAACCGTAAAAAACGGCCTTAGTCATTTTGTTCATTGTCTAATTTCTGCCTAGAGCAGCGGTTCTCAACCTTCCTAATGCCGTGACCCTTTAATACAGTTCCTCATGTTGTGGTGACCCCCAACCATAAAATTATTTGCATTGCTACTTCATAACTGTAATTTTGCTACTGTTATGAATCGTAATGTAAATATCTGATATGCAGGATGTGACCCCTGTGAAAGGGTTGTTCAACCTCCAAAGGGGTCGCGACCCCCAGGTTGAGAATCTCTGGTCTAGAGGTTTCTTTGGTGGACAATTCAGAGGCCTACAGGGCCTGTTGGCTTCCTGTGTCAACTGGAAGAGCCCATTTTCTCTTGTATCCTGCTAAGGCTACAAGGTTTGTCGTTGTTTTCATGTTGTGTCACTTCTTTTTGTTTCTTTCTTGGGAGTGGGGTACAGTTTACATCAGAGTGGGGTACAGTTTACTTCAATTCTGAAAGTCTCATGTGGTACTTACAGCCCACTATCCTTCTAGATTATTCCTGGAAACCTCCAAGCCTAAAGTTCATCCTCAGCCGGCATCTCCTGGGCTGCCTCAGGATTTTCTCATGCAGCACAACCTCCCCTCCATGCTGGTTTGAAGGGGAAAGCTCTTTATTTTCCACTGAAAAAAATTAAGGATCCTCTTTCATACAGAGGTCAGGGAACTGATATAATAATATTGGCTGCATTTTTGCATTCTTTGAGCATTTTAGAGTTCCCACTGCTAACTGTCCATAATGCTTTGGCAAAATAGTCCACAGGTTCACGCTTCTGTCCCAGAAGAAGAAACAGGAGCATGAGGGCAAGGGATGCCTGGGATTGGCATCCCTTTTACACACTTCTCTGTTATAGCTGCACAATTCAGGCACAGAGGTGCACGGAGGAAAGGACCTGGACTTTGTCCTTAAATTGCTCCCAGTCTAGTGGGGCGGGTGTCACCAAGCTGCTCACCAGGTGGGGCTGGCCTGCTGTGTTGCAGCTGTGCGTGGAGGGGATGGGAAGGGAGGATCTTCTTTGTCTCTGGCAGGGAAGGAAGGGTTACCCCCCTTCCCCCGCCCCAGGGTTTCTTTTAGCTGTAAAGCCTTGGACATGTCCATGAACCAATTTCTTCATCTATAGATTGTGGATAAAATAATGGCTACCACGTAGGCTTGCTGTGCAGATGAAATGGCATCAGGCAGGTAACATGACTGTATGCTGTTATTAAACACTTGCTTTATTCACTACTTTAAGTCATGTGATGCGGGTGTGCCTTCAGCCCCTACTAGTTTATAAGCTCTATAGCAGTGGTTCTCAATCTTCGTAATGCCGCGATGTATTTTCATTGTTAAAAAAGGGGTCGCGACCCACAGGTTGAGAACCGCTGCTAGAGGATCACCGCTTCACCCTCCTAAAAATACTAAGGGTTCCCTATTGTCTTCTAAATTAAATATGGAAGCTTCTCTTAGGGCTTTTAAATATAATAATAGTAACTAACATTTACGAAGTACTTCGTAAGAGCCAGATGTTTTTCAGAGGTATATTTTACCCCCTCCGCACTCCCCCATATTAAAATCTTAAATTTCTAACACACACTGACCCTTCCAGCCCTATGGCAAAAAAAGGGTAAGGGAAGGTAAGTGAGTACCTAAGGAAAGTCCAAGAATCACCTTGAGGGCCCCCCAGCGTTAAGGAACAAGCTCAATTATTCTCCTCTCCATCTGAATCTGAATGGCAGTTAATTCTGGAAAGAATTTGGCTGCTTCAGATAAAAGATTTATAATTGTTATGGAGCCAGCCCGGGCCCCAAGATTGAAGCAGAGCTATTTAACTCCAAGCTGGAGGCTTTGGGGACAAATTGGAAAAAGAAGCAGGGAGGCAGCGGGGGAGAAGGGGGACCTGTTTCATCTCTTTATTTTCAGAAAACAATCATTTTAATGATTTCCTCTTTAATTTATAAAACAAACACAGCTGTGGCTCCATGTCCTTTATCTGATTTCAAAGGTGCTAACCTTCCAGTCCTGGCTCCAGAGGGGATGCCCAGCTCGGAAGACTGGGGTGGGGCAGGATCAAGTCCTGGGCTCGGAACTGCTGCCTGGAGTTGGGGAGTCAGGGCTCCCACCAGCAGTAAGGCCTGGCTTCACACTGGTTTACCGAGGAGCAAGCATATACCCTGAGTATTTCTTTGTATGTTCTTAAATCCAGGACCGTTAGTTTCTTGGCTCTCACAGGATTTGAGGCAATGCCTGGCACTTAGTAGGCTTCATGAAAGGTTCTTTCAGTCAATCAAAAGGCGTTTTAGGGTGGCGCCTGTGGCTCAAAGGAGTAGGGCACCGGCCCCATATGCTGGAGGTGGCAGAATTCAAACCCAGCCCCGGCCAAAAACTGCAAAAAAAAAAAAAAGGCATTTATATTAAGTGCAATGTGGAATCCTGCATTGTGTTCCGGAACTGGAGAAAGACACCAGTAGAGACACTATTGGAATTTAAGTCTGTAGTTTAGGTATAGGATGGCCAATGTTAATGTTATTAATTTTGACAAATGTGCTGTGGTTATGTAAGATGTGAACTCTAGTGGGAACTGGAAATACAGGTGAGGGTACACAGAACCCTGCACTGGCTTCTCAAGGCTTCTGTAATAGTCCAGGATAATACATTTTTCATCAAAACAGTTCTGAGGTTAGAAAAAAGACAGTTAAGGAGGCATAAGAAGACACAAAACATGATATAAAATATGACATTGTCCCGGTGAAGCTTTGCTGTGCAACTTCTATAGGAGAATAAGGGACCAGTTCTTCTAAAACTTTTGGGAGCAGTCTTAAGTACCCCAACTGGCTGAGAGAGGGGGACTTAGAAATTTAGCCCTAGGGAACTAGAAATTCCTTAAAGATTTTATCTTCCAAATCAAAAATATTTTCATTATTTTTTTTTAAAGATCTACATCATCATTTATTCAAACGTTTTACAAGATATTTTCATTATTTTCTTTAAGTGTTTGTTATAATGATCCTGCTCTCACAATTTCGAGTAAAGATAGGTGAATATTAGAATACTTTGGGAAGACTTCCCATGTTTATTTTGCAGTTTTAGGTACCCCAGTTATACATTTGTGACCATTAGAGTATGTGTCCCCTGTGACAACATTGTTCTTGGAAAACAGAAACAATTAAAAAATCCCCTTTTATGCTGCAAAGGACCACCTACTGTTGAATATCCTGAGATAATCTTTCCACATGACACCCACAAGATTTACAGACTACTTACTCCCTTACCTATCTGCCTCTATAAAACCCCAGACCCCCTTCTTTTTCTTTGATATTATAAAGGTAGACAATATTTTCCTCTACTCTCTCAGGGACTTTTTTTTTTCTGCCTAGGCCTGAGAATTAAATTGACACAGGACAGATCAACAGGAGAACGGCATACAAAGTTATTTAATACAAGTTTATGGTGGCATGGGAGCCTTCCTAAGGAAATGAAGACCCAAAGAAGCAGAGTCGATCACTTTATTTTGAACTGGACAAAGAATAGTAAGTTATGAAAAAGTAACTATATTATGGAGGAGGAATAAAGATGAGAGATATTTTAATAAAGTCTGTACAGAATTCTCCTGGTCTTCACTGTTTGACCTTGATAAGAATTTAGCTTTCTTTCTAGCATAGGGAGGGCATCTTTCAACATGAGAATTTTGTCTTTTGCTTTTAAGAAACAGAAGGTGATAAAGTCAAATGTAGGAATCCACCCAAATAAAGCAGACACACCCCAATGGACCAACCCCCACCCTTCTGGTGGATGTCCACCTAAGAAAGGTGAATGGGCCAATGCTCCACCCTGCCAATCTTTAAAAGGCCCATTCATCTTTATCAATGCACTGACTTCCTTCTCAAACTCAGCTCGCCCTCACCAGGGTGGAAATAAAGGCCCTGTTGCCCACACAGAAGCTGGATTCCATTTTCCTTTCATCGTTTCACGTCTTGGAATAATTTTTATTTTCGGCTTTGACCTCTCATTTTGGTGCCGAGAACCCAGATGGGGAGAAGTCCCCCTAGGGTTGAGACACCCTGTCGGACCCAACCAAATGGACTCTTGCTCCAATGAAGGGAAATGGGGACCCCCTCTAGCCCTGCCTGAAATTCATTCATTGATTAGTGAGGTGGGCATTTGTCTAGAACCAGTCTCTGAACTTTTTAAATTTCTCTTTCCCTCTCCCTCTATCTCTGGGTCTCTTAAAGCCCCTCTCTGAATTCTCTTCCATTTCCCCACTGGGGGCCAAAAAATTCTGTATCAGAATTTGGTACTGTACCAAATCCAGTACAGGTCACAGACTGACCCAGGCCATTCAGTGCCTTGAGCATAGGAGCTGCCCTGCCCTAGGCCTGGATCACTAATTTATTTCCCCCCAGCAGGTTTAAGGTCACAAGTGGAGTCCTGGCCTTTCTGACCCCAGACCTCAGCCACTTCCTTCCTCCTCTTCCTCCTCCATTTATTTTCCAGCTGGTTCAAGGTCACATGTGGAAACCTAATCTCCGTGACCCCAGCCCTCAGCCACCTCCTTCCCCTTCCTCACAGGCTCTCTTTACATTCTCACTTTAACCTTATTTATTTATGTATATCTCCAGTTTCCAATATGAGGAACACTCAGTCACGATTCCCGCTTCTTCACCTTTAAGCTGCCTTTTAACTAACCTTAAGCCTCTACGGCTCTATCCTGACCTTAAACCCAAATGCCTCATCTATTTGGGTAATATCGCTTGGCCTATGTACAAACTAGACAATGGCTCCAGATGGCCTGAAAATGGCGCATTTGACCTCTCAGTCCTCACTGATCTCAATAATTACTGTTGGAGATTAGGCAGATGGTTGGGAATTCCCTACATCTGGGCTTTTCTCCTCTTCCAAAACATTCCTTTTCTGTGCTTGTCTTGTGAACCATCTCAGATTTTTCTTGCTCAAGTAAAACCAGCTTCCCCTGATCCATCTGAATCTCCATTATCTTCTTTTGACCCAGCAAACAATCGCCCACTTCTGCCCCTCCACAGCCCCTCTTCCCTCAACCTCATTCCTACCCCCAGCATTCCTTCCTGCAGAATTCCACCCCATCCCCCTTTGTCTCCACTGCCCCCGCCCCCCCATCCCTGCCTTCTGCTGCACGTGGTAAAGAGAGAAAAGATGGTGGACCTGGGAGAGAAAAGAAACATGGCGGACCCAATTTCCCCATCCCATACTAGGTCTGGCCACACCTGTGGGCTTCCCATTTCCAGACTACCACAACCTGTATACCCCCTCCGGGAGGATGTGGGAATGGATGGCATTGTCAGGGTTCATGTCTCTTTTTCTTTCTCAGACTTGTCCTACATAACTCAGAGGTTAGGTTCATTCTCTACATATCCCACAAAATATGCTCAATAATTTAGATATCTAAACCAATCATATGCTCTAACCTGGTATGATTTATATGTCATCCTCACCTCCACCCTAATTTTGGAGGAGAGAGAGCAGATCTGGACTCAGGCCCAGATTCATGAGCAAGACCTACATGGAATAGAACAAACCCTGCCAGAAGGCACTAGAGCCATTCCCTGGGAGGACCCCAATTAGAATTATCAGACCGATTCTCCTGGAGTCTGCCTCCATAACCACATGATCCAGTGTCTTGTAGAAGGACTAAAAAAAGCAGCCCATAAGGCTGTCAATTATGATCAATTAAAAGAAATAACCCTGAAGTGGAATGAAAATCCTGCCCAGTTTTTAGCCCCTCTTATCAAAGCTCTCCACTGATATATACCCTATCTCTGGGGAGCACCAAGGGCAGACTCATTATTAATATGCATTTTCTCTCTCAATCTGTGCCCCAAATCCAAAAAAACCCTCCAAAAAGCTCCCCCTCAACCCTCTCAGATTCCCCAGTGAGATCTCATTGACCTGGCTTTTAAGGTTTTTAATAACCAAGAAGACACTTCTAAGCATCAGCGCCTCTCAGAACTCGAGTTACTGGCTTCCGCCATTAGACAAAACCTAGGTACTCCTTGAAACTCCTTGGGGCCTCCAAAAAAATGAAATGTCCCCTGGACCTTGTTTTAAGTGCAGCAAACCAGGCTTTTGAGCAGAGCAGTGCTCAAATCCAAACTCTCCCCCAAACCATGTCCAGCCTGCAAAGGTCCTCACTGGAAGTCTGACGGCCCAGGTCTTTTTGAAGATCTGGTTTTTCAGTCACTCCCAAAACCTAGTGAAGATTCCTGACCTCCTGAGCCTAGCTGCAAAAGACTGATGATCCCTGGAAAATCAAGATGCCCCCAGGGTGCCATCCTGGAAAACTGGGTAGTTTTGCTAGTGGAAGGTAAGCCAATCTCTTTTTTCTTGTCTAATAAACTCAGGAACAACTTTTTCCATGCTGCCACTTATAAAGGCCCTCTAAAACAAACAGAGATCTTGATGGTGGGAATTAATGATAATTTACTGTGCACTCAGGCTACTCCATCCTTGTGTTGTTAGGATCATGGCCTCCTTGCTTATTTCCTATGTTAAGGGCACTAATTATGATTTTTCTCATTATCAGTAATCCTCTGTCTCATCTCTTGATTGATTTATTTATTTTTTTTTGCAGTTTTTGGCGGGGGCTGGGTTTGAACCTGCCACCTCTGGCAAATGGGGCCGGCGCCCTACTCCTTTGAGCTACAGGCACCACCCTCATCTCTTGATTTATTGACCAGGCAGTCACCCAAAAAACAACTGATCATATCCTTGCCCTGCATGGACATCAACCAGTTCAAACTGAAGACCCAAAATGTTCCTGTAAATATCACTTCCTTTCCCCCACTCCCTTCCCCTTCCCCATTTTCCCTTTCCTTATAGGACTGCCCCTCATCTCCACAAGAAGTAGTCAAAGAGACACCATGCCCATCACGCTGCATCTTTATAATAGACTAAAAAGACAGGGATGATAGAGTCAAATGTAGGAACCCACGCAAATAGAGCAGACATGCCCAAATGGACCAACCCCCCCACCCTTCCTATGGATGTCACACCTAAGAAAGGTGAATGGGCCAACCCCCCACCCTTCCCACCTCTAAAAGGCCCACCCATCTTTATCCATGCGCTGACTTCTGAAACTCAGCTCACCCTCACTAGGGTGGAAATAAAGGCTGCTGTTGCCCATACAGAACCTGGATTCCATTTTCCTTTCATTTCACATCTCAGAATACTTTTTATTTTTGGTCTTTGACCTCTCAGAAGGAAGGTCATAGTAATCTTGCATCTGCAGGTATGTATGTATGCATGTATGTATTTATTGTGAAAAGACATATACTTAGAATTAGCCTGCTGGACTCACTTTAGATGATCTCAGTTTTGTTGGCAACATCCAAAGCATCATAGTCGGGAGTCAGCTGAACACATGACTTCTTCTCTCTGTAGGCCTGATCAGCTTGTTGACCTTTGCCACATCAATGTCATGGAGCTTCTTCACAGCCTGTTTGATCTGGTGCTTGTAGACCTTGACATCCACAATGAACACAAAGGCACAAAGGTATTGTTGTCTTCTGTCTTCTTCATGGCCTACCCAATGATCAGATGATGAATGGCATAATGGTTAAGCTTGTTTCTCCCAGGGATGCTCTTCTGAGGATATCTGGGCTGCCTCTGGAGGCATGCTGACTTGGACCTCCAGAAGGTGAGTGCAGATATTTGTTTTTGTGGCTGTGGACCCCTTTCAGCACTACCTTCTTAGCCTTCAAAATCTTTGCTGTGGCTTTGGCTTTCTTCTTCACTTTGAGCACCATCCTGTGAAAGGGAAGAGTGGTATATTTTTAACTCTTTCGATACATTCTTCATTAATGATCATTCATGAATAAAATCATTGTCTAAATTGTCTGGTCTATTTTGTCTTTCATACCAGTTTGAAAACTTATACATGTATGTGACAGAGCCTATCTCAATGCCTGACACTAAGATGTTTGTAAATGTTAGTTAAAAGCATTAACAGAGGTCATCACTGGAATCAAATTTTAAAGCTTGAAGGGGGGGTGCTGTCTAGACCCACTCCTAAACTCCAGAGGAATTAAGTGAGCCATGAAGCAGGTAAACAGCAGGATAGGACACAACTCAGGCCTTCCCATGCCTGCAGAAGCGTCCTTTCCTCTCCTCTCCCTTTCCCCATGTCCTGAGACCAGAGATGCCCTGAGTGCTGGTGAAAGCACCTGGGATGAAAGTCAGATGGAGTCAGTCAGGCTAGACCCAACACAACACAGTGGGTCTGGCTGGTTTAGGTCCTAAGCAGCCTTTACCTTCTGTCTCCCATTCTCATTGTTTTGTAAATTTAGCTCCCACCCTAAAGATGCCCATTTTGAGTAATTTAGGAGGATTGATTTAGGAGATTAATTTTTGAATTGGAATGTTGTTTTGCTCTTGGGTTATGCTGATTATTGTTGTTTAAGATAAAGATTAACATGGTTTTTACTTTGAACTTTTATGTATAAAACTGTGATGTTGGAAATGGAAGAACAGAATAGTCTTCAAGAGTCTACTGTCACTGTTTTCCAGAAACCCCGCCTTCTGACAAATACAGTTTGGTGGACCTATTCCCATCTCTGCATATTGGCTGACAGTGACAGGCAGCTGGACCCTCTTTGTCCAGTAACATTTTGACCACTGAGTCTGAGTCGCCATCCATACTACCTCTAGAACTCAGCAAAGTGCCCAGCATGCAACAGACCCTAATCAATGAATGAATAATGTTTTGAATGAATGTTCTAAATTCTCACCTGCTTCTTAGAAGTTTGAAGAACAATGTTTCTGAAATTCTTCAGAAGAGACATAACTAAATTCTTAATCGGTGTGCTTTTTATCATTTCTGGACATGGTCAAGAAAATGGGTCTTCTCTGGACTTTCCAAGGGCTTGAGACCCTTACCTAGGACTCAAAAGGTCTATGTCCCACAGCTCACACAGAATAGTACAGAGGTCACCTGAAAGAGGCATGCTGGCTACTAGATTAGTATAGTATAGTGGTGAGAAATACAAACTTTGAAGGTGGACTTCTCACAGTACAAGCCATTTATTTGCTGTGTAACTCTGGACAAATTACTTACCTTCTCTGAGATTCCATTTCTTCCTATGTAAAATGGGGATAGCATTTGTCTACCTACCTCATGGATAGATATACGTGTGTATACATGTGTGCATGTGTGTAAATGCTTGGAGCAGTACCTGGCATCCGGCCGATCTGTGCGAGTGTCTGGTATTCTTCTTCCTCTTCTCTTTTATTTGAGACAAAGTCTTACTTTATTGCCCAGGCTAGAGTTCCTGCATAGCTCACAGCAACCTCAGATTCCTGGGTTCAAGTGATCCTCCTGCCTCAGCCTCCTGCGTAGCAAGAATTACAGGTGCCTACCACAACACATGCTTAATTTTTCTATTTTTAGTGTAAATGGGATCTTGCTTTTACTGGTCTTCTGGAGACCCAAGGCTGGTCTCCAGCTCTTGAGCTCAACTTATCTTCCTGCCTTGGCCTCTCAGAGTGCTAGGATTACAGGCCAGAGTCACTGTGCCCCACCTAGATGTTATTATTCTTTTTCATAACCCCACCAAAGATCTGTTTTTTAAGTTCCCTGGCTTATCTTGAAAGCATGCAGAAAGTTTGGGGATCATAGCTTGTAATTATAAGTGGAGCTCTCTCACTCAGAGATAGTGTGGACTTGGCTCCAGAACCAACCATCAGAGTTTCTCCCTGACTCTAGATGTTTTCTCTGTCACAAAAAAACAAGGGCTTGAAAGTTCCTCACAGACCTGTCTGTCCTTGTCCTTGGACCCACTCTTTAGGTCTGAGCCAATAATCAAGGAGGAGTCCATATTGTTAAAGAGAAGGTCACCTGTGAGAAATTCTGCCCTCTGACCTGCTTTCTGTTCTCTGGGGGAAGAACCTACCTCCCCGAGGTCAGATTTTTCTCCCCTTCTGTCTTACGAAAGTCATCTTCTCTGGATCAGCATTCTTACTGGCTTCTGTCAGCATCAGACCCAAATTCTTCTGAAGGAATTAAATAAACACCAAGACTTGGGATGTAATCCAAAGAGAGATGTTTCTATTTTAACTAACCAACCCAAATTGTCTTCTGTGGCAAGGCCATTTATAGCTGGGACCGGGAAAGGTAGTTAACAGTCAAGAGAGAAAATGTCTTGGACTTGCTTTTATATATGGAATGGACGAGGAAATAAGTAGCTGAATGAGACAAGCATCCTGGGAGGAACTTCCTAGTTATGAGGTATACCCCCCTTGCTTCCAAAAATGACTTTAGGACATTTACTATTAAAGACACATATACAATAAAACCATATGTAAACAGCTACACATAGAGACACACAGAGCTATAATAAACGGAGAGATATAATAAACAGAAGAAAAATCTATGGGCTCGACACCTATGGCTCAAGCGGCTAAAGCGCCAGCCACATACACCTGAGCTGGCGGGTTTGAATCCAGCCCAGGCCCACCAAACAATGACGGCTACAACCAAAAAATAGCTGGGCGTTGTGGCGGGCACCTGTAGTCCCAGCTAATTGGGAGGCGGAGGCAGGAGAATCGCTCGAACCCAGGAGTTGGAGGTTGCTGTGAGCTGTGATGCCATGGCATTCTATCCAGGCAACAGCTTGAGGCTCTGTCTCAAAAAAAAAGAAAAGCAAAATCTATGGTAATATAGTTGTGTGACTGAGTACTAAATTTAGCTCTGAGCTTTCTGGCAACCAAAGCAAGGTAGGAAATGCAATGGGATATAGGTATTATATGTATAATTTTCATTTGGTGAAAAGAAGAATACCAACGTGAGATAAGGGGATTACCAAGAAAAATAGATGTTAGGGACAACAAACTTCTATATTACCATATAATCCTACTAAATGCATTCAGGTCAGAAAGAACCCTGCTTGCGTCTCCTTTCAGGTTGATGTTTATATTTGTAGTGGATAAACTGAAGTACCAGGTATATTCTGAGTTAGAAATAACCAATTTAGAAAGTAAACAGCCTCAAGAAGGATGAAAACCTTATACATTTCTCATGGGCCAGAGGTGGTGGGGAAACAAACCAACATTCTAGAAAGGCTTCAGCAGGGTGTTCCTTCAAGCAAATAATAAAGACCTTGGGATGGCTTGGGATTTCGTGGAATATCCATGTGCATTGATCTGGAAATATTAACACAGACTCTGAAATGCATCCTTGCCTAAACAGAACACAGGACCCATGTAAATTACTGTTTACTCTGCTGAACAGTAAATCCGGCTGGGGAGGTAAAGGTTCTTCCAATACACAGGCCGTGAGTTTAGCAGACATGAAGACCAGCCTAACTTACCTAGTCAGAGTTCTGCCTTGAGATGTCTGCTCACCTCCTAGGTAGACCCAGATCCTGTACTTTCGCAAGAACTAGGGCCATTGGCAACTGATAGCCAGTTTAAGCGGCTGCAAACTGAGAAGGCCTCCCTACAAGGTCCCTGTCCCCCTTTAACTGTTCTACCATCTTCAATCTCTATCCCTTTGTCTTGCCAACAAGCTGTCTTTCTAAAACTCTGATCTGATTGCATCACTCCTGTGCTGGCATGTCTTCATGGTTCTCGAGTACAAATAGGATAAAATTCAAATATCCTAAGCACTTGTTAAACATATCTTGCTGTTCTAACTTTATCTTCCAAATACTATATGCTCTGTGGATGCTTAGGTTAGTCACTGTGCCCTGAGTCCTCCTGTCCTCTCCTGACCCTGAATCTCTGCCCTTCTCTGTTTGTAATGCTCCGCCCTTCCTGTCTCTCAGGGTCAAACCCAATGCTGCATGTATTAAGAAGTCTTCTTGGGCAGCGCCTGTGGCTTAGTGAGTAGGGCACTGGCCCCATATACCAAGGGTGGTGGTTTTGAACCAGGCCCCGGCCAAACTGCACCAACAACAAAAAATAGCTGGGCGTGGTGGCGGGCGCCTGTAGTCCCAGCAACTCGGGAGGCTGAGGCAAGAGAATCACCTAAGCTCAAGAGCTGGAGGTTTCTGTGAGCTGTAATGCCACGGTACTCTACCAAGAGCAATAAAAGTGAGACCCTGTCTCTTCAAAAATAAAAATAAAAATAAATAAAAATTAAAAAAAGAAGTCTTCCCAGGGTCCTCCCAACCTGAGTTAATCTCTCGCTCCTCTCTGCTCCCTGGTCCTTTGGTGCTTCCTACTCTCCAAGTGTCTGCTTCACCCATCCTTAAAGCCCTATCTGTCCCCATATCAAACTCCACCCCTCTTAGCGTTGCATCTTATTCCTAAGCAGCGTCACTCAGTTGACAGTTGTGCCTTGTCAGATGACTGCAAACACAGAGTCTCACCTTTAAAAGGCAAAAACACTTTCTCCAACATGATGTTTTCTCCCTTCTTGCTAGAACAGCCCAAGTTTAACCTATTTGGTTTTCTAGGTTTGTGGGATTAGGGAGAAGACACACAATAGATTGGCAGAGCCCAGGCCAGGCACTGCCTGCTCCGTAGGACATGGAGAAGAGTAAGCAGGGAGGGGACATCTGTTGCAGAATCCGAGTAAGGCTGAGAAAGGAAGTAGGGGAAAAGGAAATAGCCCTTTGAGTTTGGGACACACTCCCAGTAAGAGGCTGTGTCAGTCAGGCCTTTGCCCATGACTAGGTTCATAGCTGAGGACCCCTCAACCGAAGACAGCTAAAAGCATACAAATTTATTTCATACGTAGGTATCTATGAAAGTTTTGAGACAGGCTTTTTTTTTTTTTTTTTAGACAGAGTCTCACTTTGTCATCCTTGGTAGAGTGCTGTAGTATCATAGCTCACAGCAACCTCAAACTCTCGGGCTCAAGCGATTCTCTTGCCTCAACCTTCCAAGTAGCTGGGACTACAGGGACCTGCCACAACACCCGGCTATTTGAGAGAGGCTTTAGTGACATGGGAGTCTTCATAAGAAAATTAAGATCCAAAGAAACAGGCCAACTCGTATATTTTTATGCTAAGTTTGATGAAGAGGTGGATAGTCGTGGAGAAGTGTAACTGGACAAGGGATTTTTGATCTAATCTGATCTAATAGGAATAAACTGGGGGCCCTTGGCAAAGCCTTCTGTTCAGATTTTTCTCTGTCTCTGCATCTTCAGAGATAAGGATGTTCTTTTCCTCCAGGTACAGGGAGGGCACCTCTCTAAGGAGAGGGTTATAGCCTGCTTTGGGGAGAAGGGCAAAGGGATGGTGAGGGTGACCTTCCGAGGTGTTATGACCTGTCTCCTGCTGTTTTCTCAAGTGCCA
The DNA here is from genome assembly GCF_027406575.1 of Nycticebus coucang. Taxonomy (NCBI): domain Eukaryota; kingdom Metazoa; phylum Chordata; class Mammalia; order Primates; family Lorisidae; genus Nycticebus; species Nycticebus coucang. Next base: position 99,322,856 of record NC_069786.1, on the reverse strand, counting down.
AGCTGCCACATTTTGGGGAAATGTGCTCAAACCCCATCCCTAGGAAGCAGATGCTAGGGCAGAGTCTGAAGTGTAATAGGTTCACTGTTGGGGGATGGGGGAGTAGTGCCTGTGAAGATAAAAGGATGACACTGGGTAGGGCCACCTCAGAACACAATGCAGTCTCTCTCAGCCCACCCCAGGCCCGTGCGGAGCTGTGTGCACACGGGCCAGGCCTCACCCCCTCACACTCCACCTTGCTTCCCATTCACCTCACTCAGTCACTGGCTGGAGCCCCTGGGATGAGGTGACCTCAGAGCCGGTGTGAGTCCTGAAGGCCCTAATGCCTGAAGGCTGTCAGCTCACTGCCGCTGAGTGGCAAGTTGTTTCCTGAGGAGAGATGGAGCAGTGAACCTCCACAGTGGCCATGAGCAGCTGGATTGGCTGGTCCCACTAGATACGGAGACGTTGTCCCCCCTCCATCTGAGCTCCCAGTGCCATTATTCTCCAGGCCCACAGCTTGAACATGGTGCTCCAGGAGCTTTACTGACTAAGTAAGGAAGGGACATAGGGCTCCCTTATCACCAAGTTGCTGGCATGAGTAGTGAGGAAAGAGAAGTTTCCAGGACTGTGTGTGAGTTGTGAAGTGTAGGCCAGGCTCCTGCCCCTAGCCGCGTCTCTTCCTCCCTATTAGAGAGATGACCCTGAGTCTGGAAACGTTTCATTCAACTGACAAAGCCATGTCCCTTTGTCATCTAAGCCGAGGCCTTCCACCTGCCTGCTTCCCGGGGATACAACAGAGAGACAGACCATTGGTCCTCAACTTTCCTGTGCTGGAAATCACTAAATCTTTGATGCTACTGTCCCCTTAAGAAAGAAAGAAAAGGGAGTCTTGCACCCCTACAGACAGGACCCTCCCCTTGACACTCACCCTCCCCTCACGCTTCCCTTTTTTCCCCCCAAGCCCAGACTGGTGAGAAACTGCTGAGAAACAACATCCACAATTAAGTACGAGGTCACATTTAGTTCAGCACCATTGGCTGCTTAATTGGCTGATTCTATTGCTGCTCTCCTCATCTGCCAACACAGCCTCTAACAAGCTGCTTGCAGGGCAATTAGTCCTCAGGTTTCTGAGACCCAGCTGATGTAAGGGTCTGCTCCCCTTCCAGCATCGGGCCATCGGTTTATCTGTGAACCTGCTGGTCATGCAGAGTAGAGTCTCCTCTAGAGGTCCTGAGTGAAACTTGGTCGCTCAGAGAACCACGCCACGCTAAGGAAGGAGTGCCAAGAGCCAGGAAGGAAGCTCTAGCCTGTCCACAGCTCTGTCTTTCTCAAGAAGGCAGGCCTGACTGTCCTGGGGCCTTCTGGGGAAAGGGAGTGAGAGGCAGTAAAGATTAATGGTTAGGTAACGCTGGCAGGCAGGTCGCGGTTGTTTTGGAATCTGGCTCTGTCCCTTATTAGCTATATGAGTTCAGGAAAGTTACAGTTACTATCTTTTCTGGGCTTCAGTTTCTTTCCTTGTGAAAGTGGGACAATAATAACGGCAACCACTATTATTGGATATCACCTACGAATGTGGATTATATAAGGTCGTACATGTAAGGTCCCTAGCACAGTGCCCGGTGCCTATTATTGGGGCAATAATGAGACTGGAGAAGCAAGTGAAATAACACAGTCAAAGGAAGATGTTTCCAATGCCCAGTTGGCAGAAGGGTCTATAAATGCCAGGCACGGGGGACATGGCTGTCGCTCAGTGGAGATGAGAGACAGCTGTGAAGTCAACCAAGTTCGAGCAGAGTAAAAACTTGGATTTTTATGGAACCAACTTTCCTCATGAAGGAAGGCATCTGTGGATTCCCGTGTAGGCCTCCCACTTATTCACTGACCATTGTGGCCATTAACAATAAGGCATGTATTCAAAATCATCATTGCCATCATCATTATCATTATTTGAATTTAAAGTATGGTTTACAAACACACCCTCATCCACACACACAGTCCCCCTTATCTATGGGGCACATAGTCTCCCAGTGGATGCTTGAAACCAAGGGTAGTACTGAACCCTGTATACCCTATTTTGCTTCCTATACATATATGCCTATACTAAGGTTTAATTTATATATTGGGAGCAGTAAGAGGTTAACAACAAATAATAAAATAGAATAATTATAATATGCCAAGATTACTACCCTTGCACTTGGGGGCCATTATTTGGTAAAATAAGGGTTATTTGTACATAACCACTGCTGTATCGGGACAGTCAACCTGATAACACAGAGGACCGCTAAGTGACTCACAGACAGGGAGCAGATACAGCGTGGACATGCTGGAAAAAGGGATGATTCATGTCCTGGGATGAAAGGAGGGAGATGGCAGAGATTGTACACGATATTCAGAATAGTGTACAATTTAAATTATAAGCTGTTTATTTCCAGGACATTTAATTAATATTTTCAGATCATGGTTGGCTGCAGCTAAACGGCCATAGAAAGCCAACTAGCAGATGAGGAGGAATTACTGTAGTGCATTTGATCTTCAAAATAACACTACGAGGGTTGTTCTCAGATGAAGAAAATTGAGGTCCGGAAAGGTCATCACTTGCCTTTGTTGGCACAAAGGCACAATGGTGGATCCAGAACCCAGTTTTTGTAGAGTGTAGTGGTGTCATCATAGCTCCCTGCAACTTCAAAATCCTGGGCTCAAGGGATTTTCCCACCTCAGCCTCCCAGGTAGCTGGGACTACAGGCACAGACCACCATGCCCAGCTAATATTTTTATTTTTTGTAGAGACAGAGTCTCACTATGTTATCCAATCTGGCCTCAAACTCCTGGCCTCAAGTGATCCTCCTTCCTCTGCCTCCCAAAGTGCTGGGATTACAGGCACGAGCCACCATGCCCAGCTCACGTTCATTATTTAGTCTAAAGCAGGTGTCCTCAAACTTCTTAAACTGGGGGCCAATTTACTGTCCCTCAGACCGTTGGAGGGCTGGACTATAGTTTAAAAAAAAAAAACTATGAATGAATTCCTATGCACACTGCGCATATCTTATTTTGAAGTAAAAAAACAAAATGGGAACAAATACAATCACACCACCTCATGTGGCCCGCGGGCCGTAGGTTGAGGACCCCTGGTCTAAAGCCTCTTAGCTATTCTCATACACCTGCATATAAGAGCTGGATTTCTCCAATAACTATGCTGACTGCTCTCACCTGGTAGCTGAGTTGGAGGTTTGTATTCCACCAGGTATGGTCAGAAGAAAGGCAAATCCCGTAGGGAAATGGCCTTCTTTGTTTTTTTAGATGTTGGAGGAAAAACTCGCTTTCTAAAAATTAGAAAAGATAAAGCTTTCCCGTTTGTTTGAATTCTGCTAAGGAGACCCAAAACTTCAGAGGTCATTAGCAATTCCTATCTAGCTTATTATCAGAGTTAGGGGGAGTCTTGTTCAAGGTGGGTGATGGGTGAAGGTAAGGTAAGCACTTCAGCTTGCTGGAAGGGATGCCTGTACCCACCCTGTCCCATTCTCCCTTCACTTTGTGTACCTGACTTAGGAGCTTCTCTGACTCCTCTTCACTAGCACACTGAGAAGTGGTATCTGAGTTCTCAACTTGGGCAGTGGGGTTGAGGTGTTATTCTTTCAACAGGTGTCAAAAACAATTGTCTTCATTTTTTAAAAAACGTTTTTGTAAAAAGTTGTTTGATATACACAGGAAATGAGAGAAGAATGGAGCCCTTGAAATGTCTGGGTGTCTAGGAGTATGCCTTTTCTGGATTCAGCTGTTTTCAACATCTCTAAGGAGGATGGGGCTGGGGGTGAAGGGGCGTAGGGCAGGAGTCAATAAAGTAATCACAAGGTCGGCGAAATGGCTCACGCCTGTAATCCTAGAACTCTGGGAGGCCAAGGTGGGTGGATTGCCTGAGCTCAGGAGTTGGAGACCAGCCTGAGCAAGAGCAAGACCCCTGTCTCTAAAAATAGGTGGGCGTTGTAGTGGGTGCCTGTAGTCTCAACTTGGGAGGCTGAGGCAAGAGAATCACTTGAGTCCAAGAGTTTGAGGTTGCTGTGAGCTGTGATGGCATGACACTCTACCAAGGGTGACAAAGTGAGACTCTGTCTCAAAAAAACCAAAACAAAACAAAACAAAACTAGCCAGGCATTGAGCCCAAGAGTGTTAGGCTGCTGTCAGCTATGACACCACAGCACTCTACCCAGGGTGACAGAGTGAGTAAGATTCTGTCTCACAATAAATAAATAAAAGTAATCACAGACAATGGGAATTCAAGATAATCTCAAATCACCATTTCCTTCCAACTTCCTCCTCAGAATTTTTGCCAGGGTTAGTAAGGAGCTAAACTGACTGATGTGGAGTTCTATTTACTACCTCCCATCCTCCTTTCAGACAGCCTTGTTTATGAGCAGGGTGGGGTGGCAAAAAAGCAGGCAAGATGTGGAAAGAAAAGGAGGGGTTGTAGGGGGTGCCTGTGACACAGTGAGTGGGGCGCCAGCCCCATATACCGAGGGTGGCAGGTTTGAACCCGGCCCTGGCCAAACTGCAACAACAAAATAAATAGCCGGTTGTTGTGGCGGGCGCCTGTAGTCCCAGCTACTCAGGAGGCTGAGGTAAGAGAATCACCTAAGCCCAAAAGCTGGAAGTTGCTGTGAGCTGTGACGCCACAGCACTCTACCGAGGGCAACAAAGTGAGACTCTGTCTCTAAAAAAAAACGAAAGAAAGAAAGAAAGAAAAGGAGGGGTTGTGACAATCCGCAAACTAGATAATTAGCCTGTGATTAATCAAGGGCAATATTGCAGCCCTGGTTCTTTTAGGGGAAGCACACACAGAAAACACAGGGAAGAGCTGGCATCTCACGCTCCTGGAGCCCTAAAGAAGAAGAGATCTGTTCCTTGCAGTGTTCAGGAGTGTGTGGTAGCCTAAGTACCCAATTAAGGAAGCCCCTGCAAGACTGTTCACTCTCAGGAAGTCCAAGGAAGGGAAGAAAATTTGTTCATTTATGATCAAAACAACAACACAACCTGTGGGTTTATTGATATTTAGTAGACATTTATTGGTTGGCTATCCACTATCTATCCATTCTCCCCCTTTCCATCTTAACAACACCCTCAATTCCTGCAGGAAGTCATCCTTCTTCCCAATCCTCTGTCTTCTTCCCCCACTGCCAGGGAGAGACCACATGATCAGTGCTAAGCCAATCAGTGCTATGTTTTTCCTGGCCTTCCTGATTGGCTACTAGTTGGGACCACCACCCTGGTCCACCCAGCTGGGCAAACAAGACTCAGTTTGGGTGCAGCTGGCAGTTCTCTTGGGTCCCAGGCACAGAGCTTCATGTGGGCGGAGCCTGTGAGAAAATGAAGCTGAGAAATGGAGAGAGAGAGAAAAAAACAAAACAAAAGACAGTCTGGTTTTATTGTTTGAGCACTAGTACAGTCATCCCTGGTAGCCAGTCCTACTTCTAGACTTTTAGTTTAGACGAAGTCCATGTAAACACCTTGATTATTTGAGCTAGTTTTCGTTGAATTTTCTTGTTACTTGGCCCGTGATTGAGTCCAAGCCAGTGCTCACACCTGTAATCCTAGCATGCAGGAGGATCTCTTGAGGTCAGGAGTTGGAGACCAGCCTGAACAAGAGTAAGACACTATCTCTACTAAAAATAGAAAAAGTAGCCTGGCATTGTGGTGATGCCAATAGTTCCAGCTACCCAGGAGGCTGAGGAAGGAGGATCACTTGCGCCTGGTAGTTTGAGGTTGCTGTGAGCTATGATGCCACTGGCATTCTAGTCTGGGCAACAGAGTGAGACTCTTTTCTCAAAAATGAATGAATGATGAATGAATGAATTTTCCAGTATTTGTAACTGAAAGCATTCTCTCTGAAACAACTGACAGTGGAAGACCAAATGGGACACAACATCAGCATCCTTGTTGGGAAAGGACATAAAGAGAGGGCCACCCAGTCAAAACTCAGAGGTGCCTTGCTGTTACACCAAGATCCAAAGCAAAGCCTTAGGTCCTGTTCTTGCCTCTGCACTGCCTGAGGTCATGGAAGCAAAGTCCAAGATAGACTCTGGATCAAGGTTGGCAGAACTGTTCCATGGGCCAGAGGATGCACTTACAAACGGGCCAAGCATTAGCGCATTCCCCTTTGGTGTGCAAAAGTAGACGGAGAGAGCGTTGGGGCCCAATGCAAGCTTGTGCGCCCCCCCCAGGAGAGCCGTGGCATTGCCCTCAGCCTGAAGAATGCCAGTCCCTCTTCCTCTGTCCCAACAAGTAGCCAACAAGGCTAAGCTTTAGCTCCTTCTTGGTAAAATAAAATAATTCTCATTGCAGACTGTGTATAAGCCTCTGTGCCAGGGTCCTTGTCTGGGGTGGTGGTGGTGCTGTGGACTTCTAGAGGGAAATGCAGAATAGCTTGTCTTTTATAGGTCTGTTGTTGGCTCACATGTGACCTGAGGCAGGGTGGGCCCTTTTCTAACAGCATAGGACCTAACACTTGGGAGGTGCAGTGAATGAATGAGTGAACTCCTAACTCCTTGAAACTGTAGCCAGAGGAACTGCCTCACCCAGCCTCTCACTTTGGAGGACTGCTAAGGAAGGAGTATACAGGGCAGGGCTGGAGGGAAGCCACAGTAACCCTCCCCAGAACTGCTTCTGACCAACCATGTCCCCTTGGACAAGTGGCCAGAAGTCTCTGAGCTCACTATCTTCTATCAGAAAATGGAGTGCTAACATCTGCCTTGCAAGGTTGTTGTGAGGGTTAAATAAGAGTATGTGAACAGTGACGCACATGACAGGTGCTCAATAATCATCTCTTCCCTTTCCCTATCCTTCCCTGACCACTCCCAGCATTGGCCAAAGATGCACAGTCTGTGGGAATATCTGCCCCAAAGTGCACTGGTGCTCTCTTTTATCTTCCAGGAGTCTCTCTGCCAGAAGGTGAGGCCCTGCGAGAGAGCATCTGCACTTGGGAACCGTTGCAGATGCTGCAACAAATGACCACAAACTTAGTGACTTACTGCAGTACAGACGTGTACCCTACAGTTCTGGAGATCAGAAATCTGAAATTAGTTTCACTAGCTAAAGTCAAGTGTCAGCAGGGCTGGGTCCTTCTGGAGGCTTGAGAGCAGCAGTCCCCAACCTTTTTGGCACCAAGGACTGGTTTCATGGGAGACAAATTTTCCACAGACTGAGGGGGAAGGATGGTTTCGGGATAATTCAAGCGCAGTACATTTATTGTGCACTTTATTTCTATTATTACATTGTAATACATAATGAAATAATTATACAACTCACTGTAATGCAGAATCAGTGGGAGCCCTGTGCTTCTCTTCCAGCAACTACATGGTTCCATCTGGGGGTGATGGGGGACAGTGACATCTGAAGTGTGTTACTGCTGTGGAGCCTGCCACCAGATGCAGCTTAAATGTTACTTGCCACTCACTGATAGGGTTTCTATGAGTCTGCGAGCAACTGATTTATTATGGTCTCTGGCCAGTCAACCTCTCTGCTCATGATAATCTGTATTTGCAGCGGCTCCCCAGCGCTAGCATCATTGCCTCAGCTCCACCTCAGATCATGGGGTGTTAGATTCTCAAGGAATTGCCAAGCTAGATCCCTTGCATGTAGTCGAGAATCTAATTAACCCCCCCCACCACCATCTGAGAGGAGGTAGAGCTAAGGGGGCGATGCCAGCTAAGGAGAGCCCTGTAAATATAGTCACTTGCTTGAAGGTTGTTCAGTTTGAAGGAGTTGAGGAAATTTCACCCCAAAATATGATTCCTTGGTATAAAGAATATTTTAAGTTAAAAGGCCATTTAGTACTGGCCAGAAAGTACTGGCCTCTCCTCTATAAAGTCTGAGTAACCTGATTTAGAATCAGAAAAGGCTGCTGAAAAAAAAAAAATAGAAAAGGCTGCTGACTTCCTTATTGCATACAAATAGGCCTGGCCCTAAGGTCATTTGAAGCATGAGATCTGTCTCTCAGATTAATCTACAATTTAATCTGTTTCCACCCATCTACACATACCCCTAGCAACCACTTACTGCACCTATATTTTCCAGCTTCTCTCCCCCCCTTCTAAAAGGCATCTTTAAAAGTCACTGACCATCACTGAGACTTTGGGTAATCATTCTTGTGGTTCCCCCCATGTGCATGGATTTTAGAAATAAACTTTTCTCTCATTAATTTACCATAATTGTGAGTTGATCTTTCAGTGAACCAGATCAAGGGAAAATGGCAAGTTTCACTATGATCCCTACAACTTCCAGCTGTGTGGCCCAGTTCCTAATAGGTCATGAACTGGTACCAGTCCAGGGCTGGAGACCACAGCTCTACAGGAAACTCTGTTTCCTTGTCTTTTTGTATTTCTAGTGGCGCTTGTATTCCTTGAGGCTTGTGGCTCCTTCCTCCATTCTCAAAGTGCATCACTCCAACCTCTGCTCCAGGCCTCATACCTCCATCTCTTCTATAGCTAAATCTCAAAAACGTAGGTCCTACTCAGACAAATCCAGGATAATCTCCCCATTTCAAGGTCCTTGGCTTAATCACATCTACCAAGTCCCTTTTGCCAATATGTGGTAACACTCACAGGTTCCAGGGATTAAGAACTGGGCGTTTTTAGGGGCCTTTATTCAGCTTACCACAGGAACCAAGTCTTGGGGAAGCCTGGTGGGTCCAGGCTACTCTCAGGGGCCTGCTTCTCTCTGCCTTGAGCAATAGCTGTGCCACCAGGGGAGACAAAATGCATTTCTGCCCAGAGGGCTCCATGGCTCTCTGTGAGCTGTATTTTTTTTTTCCTGGTAAACTCATTCTCCTAACTGTTGTCATTTGTCAAAGACAGCAGGCAGTAAAAGTCCTGGCTGCATTCATCTTGTCCTCCTGTTCCCCCTCCAGGATGCAGGCTCTCATGCCACTGCTGCTGGCCCTGGGTCCCCACAACTGACATATGAAGCCTGGGGGGGATGCCCAGTTGTTGGGCCTGGCTCTACTCCAGGCTGTCAGCCTACCCATCCCTGCGAGGCAGGTCAGAGCTCTCTCCAAAGCTTCAAAAACTTTGTCCTACTCATTGGATGGGACAGGCAGTCATTTAAGCCTGTGGTAGGTGTCCAAACTTGAGGAAAGTCTGTCTCACACAGGCCTGAGCTGGGCTTCACAGAAGAAGGGCACCGTGTCAGTGAAAACAACGTGGAACTGCAGGGTCCTGGCTGGTGGGGACCCCTTTGCTCTGCCAAATCCTTCAGGCTACACAGTTCTGCCTCAGCTCCCTTCCTGGCTGTGCCAGGACATTCTTGAGTGACTTTGCAAGAGCAGTACAGTTGGCTTCCAGGAGGTGTGAAGAATGACTGACTTCGGGGGACCATCCTCTCTGGAGGACAGGCAGAAAAAAGGGGAAAGAAAATTCTCCTCAAACCATGAAGGTGGGAAAGAGTCTTTGTCAGTCTTAGGATTAAATTGAGATATGCTCTAGTTGTTATTTATGAGCAACTGCTTGGGCTAAAGCATTAATTTTTAATAGCAAGAAGGATGTACATGTTATAACTATCTCTACATAAAATGGAGTTAGGAAAGCATAACCCTAAATGCTGGGAAATGGCATTTCAAAATGTATTTTATGGATAAACATGTCTGCATATATTTATCCAATGTCCTCATGTGAACAGAAATGAACACACGCATACTTCCCCAATTCAGGCTAGCCAGGTGGGAGGCCTAAGCGAGATGTTTGAATTACTGCCTATTTAAAAAAAGAAATGCGGGCGGCACCTGTGGCTCAGTGAATAGGGCACCGGCCCCATATACCAAGGGTGGAGGGTTTGAACCCAGCCCCGGCCAAACTACAACAAGAACAAAAATAGCCGGGCGTTGTGGCGGGCGCCTGTAGTCCCAGCTACTCAGGAGGCTGAGGCAAGAGAATCGCTTAAGCCCAAGAGCTGGAGGTTGCTGTGAGCTATGACACCACAGCACTCTACCCAGAGTAACAAAGTGAGACTCTGTCTCTAAAAAAAAACAAAGAAAGAAAGAAAAGAAAAAATAAATGCAGTTTTATTATTTTCAAGAGCTTTAAGTAATGAAGCTAACAATATGTTACCTAGGAGACATATTTATATGGATTTATTCTTTAGGTAGAAAAGGTTCCAATTTAGAATGCAGAGATTGGAGGGCAACATTGGCAAGTTGAAGGTGTGTTTTTATTGCAAGGGGGGATGTGTTGGAGTGTTTCAATTCACAAAGAACATTAAACATTAACTCAAGTTGTGTTATTTGTCCTGGACATCAGTGCTGTGGTTTTAGACACCAGCCACCACACACATACACACACACACACACACACTCTCTCTCTCTCTCACACACACACACACACACACACACTGTCTCTCTCTCTCACACACACACACACACACACACAGTCTCTCTCTCTCTCACACACACACACACGCACTGTCTCTCTCTCTCACACACACACACGCACTGTCTCTCACACACACACACGCACTGTCTCTCTCTCTCTCACACACACACACACACACACACTCCATACACACCACACACACACATACTATAGCAGGTAATTCTGTATCATAGAACAACCATGACATATCAGAGCAGAAAGAGACCTTTGCAGTCATCTGGTCAACTGCTCAACCCTTGAGGAGATCAAGGTCCAGAGGAGGGTTGATGTATCCAGCAGGAGCTCACGTGAGCAGAAAAACTAGAACTGGGATGTGAACTCCTGCTCCCAGATCAATTCTCCTTCCTGGCGGGGCATGGTGGCTCATGCCTGAAATCCTAGCACTCTGGGAGGCCGAGGCAGATGGATTACTTGAGCTCAGGAGTTCAAGACCAGCCTGAGCAAAAGCAAGACTCCGTCTCTACTAAAAATAGAAAAAACAAAACAACAACAAAAAACTAGCCAGGTGTGGTGGCACACACCTGTAGTCCCAGCTACTTGGGAGGCTGTGGCAAGAGGATCTCTTGAGCCCAAGAGTTTGAGGTTGCTGTGGGCTAAGATGGGCCACAGAGTGAGACTTGGCCTCAATAAATAAATAAATAAATAAAATGAATATTCTCCTTCCTCTTTTACTACTGCCTCTTAGGTGTCTGTAGCCACATTAGGGAAGGAGAGAAAGACAGGGTGAGAGAAAAGAGCAGAAGAGGAACAGATTTTGAGAAGCAATGAATCATCTGACTACGATTTCTGGCTGGATTTGGAGCGTGGTACGCTTCGAGCTCTCTTTGCTGCTGGGAACAGGCCCTGGGCCTTGGGAGCCAACACAGCAGCAGTGGCAGCTGCTGTTTATCCAGTGCTCGTTTTGTGCCAGACACTCTTCTGAGAACTTGGCATGGATTAACTCATTAATCCTCAGAACAGCCCCTTGAAGTGGGTACTATTATTATTACTACTAGTATAATACTAGTATAACATTATTAATATTATATTAATAATATAGTAGTATTTTAATACTAGTATTAATAATAATACTATTATTAATCCATCACATCTGTGAGGAAACTGAGGCAAGGAGAGATTAAGTAACTTGCAAGGTCCTATGTGACTGAGCCAGGGCTCCAACGCAAGCCACCTGCCTTCAGAGCCCTCTCCCACCCACACCGTTCTGCCTAACCATTTTGACCTACTAGATGGCACACCCTTCGGCCGCTGGGTGTCCAAGGAAGGGCTGGAGTGTCCAGGGCGTCACTTGGTTGGTTTCACACCACCTCATTTGTTTATCCTGGGTGTCTTAGTTGTAAGGTCATTTTCTCTTTGTGCCCTGGGTCTCCACAACTGACATGAGAAAGGTTGGGAAGTGCTTCTCTGTATGGTAAAGCAGTCACGACGGAGGATTTGGTCAGTTTCTATGTTGTTGTGCCATCTGGCAAGCTCAGGATAAACTAGCCGCAGGTTTAGCCCTGAAGGCTGGTGATTTAGCCTCTCAGACCCACTTGCTCCTCTGGGAGCCGCCTCATAAACATGGGGAGAAAGGGTAGGAGTGTCTAGATCCCTATGAACCCAGCACCTACCAGAGAGGGTGTGGAGCAGAAGCCCTCTGGGAATAAGTCTGCATATCTGTAGAGCAGGAGAGTCTATCCAGGTTCAGAGTCATGGACAGTGTCCTTTATTTCTCTAGTCCTGGGTGTCAGCACCGCCCCCCCCCCACCTGTCATACAAAGCCACTTCCATTTGGCACTGGTATTGCAGTGATGTGTTCTTTGAAAGAGAACTACCTGTTCTGGAGATGTCAGGGTTAGAGGAGTCAGCAATTATGAGCTTATGAGATAATGACATGTGTGTTTAGTGTGATGGCAAATTACTCCATAGAAAACATTTTTAAAGATTCAGAGCGAACTATTTTCCCATATAAACTTACTGCCTCAGGAAAACTGCGGTTAAAATTATAAATTACCAGGAAACTTCAAATTTCCCCCAGAGAGCCAAAAGAGAAAAACAAGAAGAAGCATTGTTGAAGTCATCCTAAATTGGAAACAATGTTTATTCAATTAAAAATAAGGGTGGTGATGGGCGGCGCCTGTGGCTCAGTGAGTAGGGCGCCGGCCCCATATGCCGAGGGTGGCGGGTTCAGACCCAGCCCCGGCCAAACTGCAACAGAAAAATAGCCGGGCGTTGTGGCGGGCGCCTGTAGTCCCAGCTGCTCGGGAGGCTGAGGCAAGAGAATCGCGTAAGCCCAAGAGTTAGAGGTTGCTGTGAGCCGTGTGACACCACGGCACTCTACCCGAGGGCGGTACAGTGAGACTCTGTCTCTACAAAAAAAAAAATAAATAAAAAAAAAAAATAAGGGTGGTGCCTGTGGCTCAGTGAGTAGGGTGGTGAGTTCAAACCCAACCCCTGCCAAACTGCAACAATAAAAAAATTAAAAAAATAAAACAACTTAAAAATAAGTATGGATATACTTTTTGTTTATAAGGAGTTTGTGCCTCAAAGGGAAATCTACGTTGACTTCAATCTCATCTTTTTTTTTTTTTCTTTTGGCCGGGGCTGGGTTTGAACCCGCCACCTCCGGCATATGGGACCAGCGCCCTACTCCTTGAGCCACGGGTGCCACCCTCAATCTCATCTTAATGATTGGCTATGCCAGCCTCCTCGGCAGCTAGCTTTTCCCTATAAATTCTGAAGAAGTAGCTTCCTCTCCTTTCATTTGATTCTGCATCAGCTTTTTATGGCCTTCATAGTCAGAAAGCTCCGAACATCTATTCTGAATCTTCCTGCTATGGTTTAAAACCATAATCTCTTGTCCTGTCCTAGTGAAAAATGGCGGCCACAGTTGAGCCTTCACATTCTCAGAGAGTATAACTAGGTTAACCCCTAATCTTCCCTTTCCTCTAAAAGGACAGCAAGGGCTTCTCATAGCTTTTATTTTGGGAGGGTTTTGTTCCTGGGCCCTCTCCAAACCTACATCACAATGGAGTTCCAGGGTACACACCCGATTGCATCGTGGTGGTAGACGGGGTGGTCTCTGTGGGTTCTACCAGTGTCTGTGAATCACTGTTCCATCTGTAGAATCAAGGACTGGCCAGTGCCTAGTCTTGAGAATAAACGTGTGGTTTCTTCATTTACTACCCAGGAAGTGCAGGGTCACAGGGGGAAGTAGAAGAGACACCACTCGGAACAGAGGAGATAGGTCTGAACACCACTGCTGTCTGGTCTGGAATCTTGGGCACCTGAGTTCAGCCTTCCAAACCTCTTAGCAACTTCTAGGGAGGGAAAATGGCACCTACCCCACACAACCTCACAGGGTGTTCTTAAGATCAAAGGAGATGTGCATGTCATTAAAAAGCTCACTATTCTCTTGGCCCATCCCAGAAAGGTTAAACTGGTCCCCATTGGCCCAGAGCCAGTGGCGGAGTCCAGCTGGGTGAGAAGATGGCGTTAAGCGGAGGATGCCATGGCCCAGTCACTAAACTACAACCTACTGAAGAAAAGATTGCTGACAACTTTACAACTTTATGATGTTCCCCCATATTTCTTATGGCCATAGTTTCAAGGTGTGAAACTTATACTTAAATCTTATACACAGAAGGAGAAGGCAATAGCCCTCTGGTCAATATAATTTACCATGTAAGATCTAAAAGTACCCATTTCAGTGAATACTTTGCATCAAGGCCCAGTCAACAGAAGACCCCATCAAAATACAAATATTTTACCTGAGCTGGATGATCCTTTGACATCTGTTTCTACACCGTCACATATAAGTTAGTTAATTCCCTAGCAAATAACTAGGCCTTCTGGGGCAGATAGTAAGCATTGCTAGTGGGGAGAATGAGGTTATTAGACTCTACTCCTAGGCAAGGTGCTGTTTGTAGTGGGAGAAAAAACATCAAACTTGAGTCCCAGATTTGCTACTTGTGTATTATATACCTTTGAGGCACCTTGTTTAACCTCTCTTATGCTTAGCTTTCTCTTCTGGAAAAACAAACAAACAACCTAAGGATAACATATACTCTGCAAGGTGGGCCTGAGGATTAAATAGTGGGATGTGAATATTTGTGCTTTATAAACAAGGAAGGGAAATGCAAAGATTAGTCATTGTCATTGCTGTGATCTCCACCTGGTTTCCTAGGACCCAGTGCCAGTGAGGAGAGGTGTAACTCATAAGCTAGTTACATTGCTAGGGTCAGTGGGTGTGTGTCTGTGCATGGTGTGTGTGTGTGTGTAGGGGACTGGTCTATGACACGCAGGCCTGAGACACCAACATCAACAAAACCACAATAATAGTTTTCGTTCTGGAGCGACTGCTGGGTGCTAGGCACTGTGCTGCGCTTCTAGCTACATTACCTTGAGCCTCCTGACAACCCGATATTATTATTATTATTGAGACAGAATCTTATTACTATGTCACCCTCAATAGAGTACTATGGTGTCACAGCTCACAGCAACCTCAAACTTCTGGGCTTAAGCGATTCTCTTGCCTCAGCCTCTCAAGTAGCTGGGACTACAGGTGCCCACCACAATGCCTGGCTAGTTTTTGGTTGTAGTTGTCATTGTTGTTTGGTAGGCCCAGGCTGGGTTTGAACCCGCCAGCTCTGGTGTATGTGGCTGGCACCCTAGCCACTGAGCTACAGGCGCCGAGCCAGACAACCCAAAATTATTAGTGATGCTATTAGGATATCCATTTCTTTGATGAGGAAAGGAGCTCAGAAAGGGCATGGAATGGTCCTGAGGGGCAAAGCTAGGACTCAGACTCATATCAAGTGACTCTGGGGCTCATGTACTTTGCACTTACTTCCCTATAAGTCTCTTTCCAAGTTGTGCACCCTAAAACCTTCATTAGGGAAGCCCTGGTTTAAGCAGGAGACAGAGAGTTCCTGGCACTGCTCCAACTTAGCGAGCAGAGACAGAAGTCAAACTGGGGTTCCCTGGTTCTTCAGTGGAGGCCCAGGAGATCCCTAACAAAAAGTGACCATTCTAGGGTGGCGCCTGTGGCTCAGTCGGGAAGGCACCGGCCCCATATACCGAGGGTGACGGGTTCAAACCCGGCCCCAGCCAAACTGCAACCAAAAAATAGCCTGGCGTTGTGGCGGGCGCCTGTAGTCCCAGCTACTTGGGAGGCTGAGGCAAGAGAATCGCTTAAGCCCAGGAGTTGGAGGTTGCTGTGAGCTGTGTGAGGCCACAGCACTCTACCGAGGGCCATAAAGTGAGACTCTGTCTCTACAAAAAAAAAAAAAAAAGTGACCATTCTATATTTAATGTTACCCCAAAGCACCTGTTCCTCATTTGGGGCATTAGTGGTTGTAACAGAAGTAGTAATATTTCAACAACAGTGCTGACTAGCTATATGAGGATCCAAGTGACAGCTCATCTCCGTTTAAAAAGCCCTCTGGGCTCTTCCAGGCACCCTGGCCTGTGCTGTCCCATTTCAATGTGATGCATATTTCCTGCCTGGCACCCGGCCGGTGTGGCAGAGCTCTGTGACACAAACCCCTTCACATCCAAAGAGCTATTAGTCAGTCTGCAAGAGAGGAGAAGAAAGAGGAAGTCTTAGGAACCAAGGGATTCTATTGGGGTAATAGAATTCACCCTAGAGGGAATTAACCCTTTCTGGCCCCACTCCTCCCCCAGAGAAGGACAGAGCCGCAGGGAGGTATGGGAATGGGCCAACTGTTTTGAAACTCTGGGGTCTCAGCTCAGCCTTGATCTGACGTCTCATGCTCATTTAACTCCCAGCCACTGGGCGTGTGTGACTTGGGAAGAAGAATGAGGGGGTGATTTGCTTCAATCACATAATCCTTCATCCACAGGAAATGGAGGGACTGTTGGTTTCTTCTTGAGGCCTCCCAAACCAGAAGGCCAACTTTGGAGGTGTGCAGTTTCACACCCCGGGCGTCTACCATACAGGAACCAATGGGTCAGATGGGAAGGAAAACATCCCGTGATCTGGCTGGGGTTGTCTCCTGCTCCACAGGAGGGTTTGGGGCCAGCCAGGGTGCAGGCAGGGCCGGGGGGAGGGAAGGATGTTACTGTGGCAGGGGCTGAGAACAAATGTGGGTGAAGTGGACAAAGTTTAATTTAGCAAGGGTAATGTCATAACTGTCTCTTCAGCAACCACAAGGTACAAACTCTGGGCAAGATGACTGTCTGCATGCCCTTATTTAAAGATCCACATATACCCAGGAGTATTAATAATGCAAACAGGACTTTCTTTTTTCGTTTCAGTGCTAAGATTCTTGGCCTACAAATCACTGTTCATATTAAAAAATCTTCTGAAGCTACCCAATTAAACTCTGTCAGTACCACACGCTAACCAATTGTGCCACTGGAGGACTTGAAACTACCCAGTTAAACACAAGATTAAAAACAACAACGTTCTGGCTTGGCACCCGTAGCACAGTGGTTACGGCTTCAGCCACATGCACCGAGGCTGGTGGGTTTGAACCCAGCCTGGGCCGGCTAAACAACAATGACAAATGCAACAAAAAAGTAGCCAGGCATTGTGGCAGGCGCCCATAGTCCCAGCTACTGGGAAGGCTGAGGCAAGAAAATCGCTTAAGCCCGGGAGTTTGAAGTTGCTGTGAGCTGTGACACCACAGCACTCTACTGAGGGTGACATACTGAGACTCTGTCTCAAAAAAAAAAAAGAAAGAAAAAACAACAACGTTCTGCTTTATTTCCCCAACTTCTAAGTGCCCTTTCTCCTCTCCTAAACCTTGCATCATGCCCATTCTATGATTTCTGTATATTTTCCCTCATGGAGAAAGATGTCAATCAACCAGGAGTCCTTACTGATCTAATTGGCACTGTTGTGCCTACTTCTGTTAGTCAGAACAGTGCCCACATTATAACTAGGCAGTCTCTGTCCTCCAAGTGAAAAGAAGAGAAAAAGTACAGAAGCTGAATGCCGAGATGAGGAAGGTCCCGCTTCACTTCCCAGACTAGGAGAAGTCTGGGAAGATCTGAGTTTCCTTCTCTAACCCCAGGTGGTTTCTCTGTGCCATTCTTGGAGGTTTCCCACATTTATCCTCTTAACTTCTTATATTTTTTATTGATAATTATAGTTGCTAACATTTATTGGATGTTTCCCATGTGCCAGGCTCTGTGCTAAGATGATAACCTAGTTTTCTCCTTCTGTCTTCATGCTAGTCTGGTGTTCCTCTCCCATTTTTCAGATGAGAAAATAAAGCCTCATAGGTGTGAAGTTGCAGGGTTCTTAGTTGGTGAGGGCTGCACTTCAGGCTTCATGACACCTTGACTCCAAATCCTGTGTATTTTTTTTTTTTTTTTTTTTTTGCACAAACAGCTCTGTAGCATCACTGTGAAATGGGCATTGTTCATCCTGTTAGTCAATAAGGAAACAGGATGAGCTGGTTCTAGGGATTGACTGCACAAAGTTTTTTTTTTTTTTTTTGTAGAGACAGAGTCTCACTGTACTGCCCTCAGGTAGAGTGCCGTGGTGTCACACGGCTCACAGCAACCTCTAACTCTTGGGCTTACGTGATTCTCTTGCCTCAGCCTCCTGAGCAGCTGGGACTACAGGCGCCCGCAACAACGCCTGGCTATTTTTCTGTTGCAGTTTGGCCGGGGCTGGGTCCGAACCCGCCACCCTCGGCATATGGGGCTGGCGCCCCACTCACTGAGCCACAGGCGCCGCCCTACTGCACAAAGTTTTAACACTAAGAAATGGCAAAGCTAGAACTGGAAGTCGGGGGCTTTTTTTTTTGAGGCAGGCAGAGGGTATGTCACCCTTGGTAGAGTGCTGTGGCGCCACAGCTCACAGCAACCTCAAACTCTTGGGCTTAAACGATTCTCTTGCTTCAGCCTCCCAAGTAGCTGGGACTACGGGCACCCGCCACAACACCCAGCTATTTTTTTGTTGCAGTTGTCATCGTTGATTTTAGCTGGCCCAGGCCGATTCCAACCCACCAGCCTTGGTGTCTGTGGCTGGCACTGTACCCACTGAGCTACAGGTGCCACCTGGAAGTTGGGTCTTTTGACTACCAATTCAGTGCTCCTCCTATGACCACTGAAGTGGTCCTTAGTCACTGGCAAATTAGTTCTCCAAGGATCCCTTGGCGTGGCCGGGTCCCTGAACTTAGATGCTTGGGTTTTCTTAGCCTCTGGGCTGAGGAAGCTAAGTCTCATGACCCTCCAAGACAGCTATCACCAAAACACACCTTCCAGTGAATTTTAGCCACTGTTATCCTCACCTTAGTTTGGCTACATTATTTATTTCTCATGGTCCCTCCAGTTCTTTTCCCACTAAGATTCTCTTTCAATGTCCCACCTCCCCAGGAGTCTTCCTTCTCTCCTTGGCTCAAGTTACCCACCCTACTCGACAACTTCTTGACTGGCAGGTGGACTGTTTTCTCCTTCAATTTTATACCCTATGCTCTATCCTAGATGTGGTCTCTGTAGAACTCGAAAGCTCCAGCTGCCCCTTGAAGGGCACCCACATCTACGGAGGGTAGACAACCTGAGGGATGCTCTTTGCACATTCTCTGGGCCCATCCCTCACTCCTCGGGTTCCTCAGCCTCCTGGAGAAGGTTTGAGGCACAATAGAGTTAACATGAACCAACTCTTGCCAGCGAGAGAGAGCTTGGCACCACTTACAAACCTCTTCATTGCCAAGGAGGGCCCTGTTCTCCATCATCTTCCGCTCTCTCTCTCCAATAAAATGACCCATTTAAACCAGATTTTTCTTATTAACAAGCTTCCTGCTAAATGGCTTCAGCTGTGCTTGTTGATTTATTGGACTTAGAAAGCGCTGCTCAGCTGGGGCCCTCCCCTTGGACCAAGGCCCCGAGTGAATTGTGCTGCCCTGATGACATTGTGGGAGGGCAGAAGCCACCCTCCAAGGGGCAGCTCCAGAGGGGGGTTCTTTTTTTTTTTTTAATAGTTTAATAACGGAAACATCCAAACATGCAAAATTAGAGAAAATGGCATAATGAAACCCCTTGAGCCATCACCTCGCCAACCTTGTTTCATCTGCTCCCTGCTTCCCAAACTGTCCTCACCAGCTGGATTGTTTTAAATTAAACCCAAAGCATTATATCTTTCCACCCACAAATATTTCAGTATATTTTCTAAGAGATAGCCACATATCATTATCATATATAAAAATGTTAATAATTTCTTATCTAATATCTAGCCAATGTTCAAATTTTCTTCATGGGTCCATAAATGTCTTTTTATATTTGATTCATATAAATCAGGATCCAATCAGCACTCCCAACCGCATCTGATTAATGTAACTTATTATTTTTTTAACCTAGAATAGTCTTTCCCCTTTCTCTCTCTGTTTCTATTTCTCAGAGGCATCTTGATGCAGACAAATTCCACAAACGTACGAAGTCTGACAGTCTGACTCGAACTCATCCTAGAAAAAGTGCTGCGTACCTCACTGCTGATTATAACCACGGTCACCTTTGAAGTATTCCCCTGGGGAAGCTATGCACCAATGCCAGCACCTAGTCCACCCTTCAAAGCAATTTTGGAACTCCTTTTCTGGAATGACCATCAGAGCTGTCCTTATTCAGCAAACCAAAACACCCAACAACACTAAGGAATGTCACTCAGCAAGACACCACCTTATCCTGTGGGTTCAGTTATTCCCTGGGGCCTGACCCTCACCCACAAGGCTCTGCCTACTGTCCCTCACACACCTTAAGAAGGCTAAATCATCTTGTTCAACACTGGTTGCAATGATGGCAGCCCGGAGTCTGAGCAGTCACTAATCCATTCACCCCAGTACTTAACATTTATTAGCACATAATGAACGTTAGCCCTAACCCAGACGACTGGTGCTTTACTATCCCCAGCTAACAGGTGAGGAAATGGAGGGATAGAAGAGTCCGTCCCACTCATCCTCATCAGTGGATTTGGACTTTGAGGTCCAGAGGTGTGATGGACGCACCCACTTGCATAACCACTGAGAGCCCCTGCCTCTTCATGCGAGCTCTCATTTCCATCCTGGGCTTCCCTGGCTCCCAGGTTCTCTCAAGGAGGACTGGCAGCAAAGGAGGAGAAATCTTGATCGGTAGGAAAGGTTAGGGTGAGCAGGCGGTGAGAGGCATCCCCAACAGGGAGCTGGGATCTTCTTCTCTCTGTCCAGGCTGGGCTCCTGCCCATCCTTGCACATTGCCTGAGGCAGAGAACACGCCTCCCCACCCCGTCTTTCACAAGTCCTCACAAACCGTGATTGCCACACACTCTCAACCCACACAAATACCACATCCACATGCCCTCAGACCCACACCACGCACTCTCCCCAGCCACTTGGCTGGAAAATCAGCCCCACACAGCTCAGTCTTGCAAGCACAGACTTGCCTGTGCTGCACAAACACAGGCCATAGAGGCCCCGAGGGGGGCTGGTGTCTTTGGGGTGGCCGTCAGAACCAAAGGTTACCTGACTTCAGATAGAAGGTGGTATGTCTGTCTGTCTGTCTATCCTTCTTTCTCTCTCTTTTTTTTAGACAGAGTCTCAGTCTGTCCCTTGGGTGGAGTAGCATGGCGTCACCATAGCTCACAGCAACTTCAAATTCTTGGGCTCAGGATATCCTCTTGCCTCAGCCTCCCCAGTACCTAGGACTATAGGTGTCTGCCACAATGCCCGGCTAGTTTCTCTATTTAATAGAGACAGGGTCTTGCCCAGCTCAGGCTGGTCTTGAACTCCTGAGCTCAAAATGATACACCTGCCTCAGCCTCCCAGAGTGCTAGAATTACAGGTATGAGCCACCAAGTTCAGCCTCATAACAGCTGTCAGTTATCATAACAGCTTTGGAGTTGCTGGTCTCTGTAGGCCCCTAGAGTCTGGCTGGGGGTGGAGGGCTTGTAAGTATGAGAGAGACCAGGGAAGAGAAGGCAGAGCAGCACGAGGCTATGAGAGAGGCCAGGGAGGAGAAGGCAGAGGAGCACGAGGCTATGAGAGAGACCAGGGAGGAGAAGGCAGAGCAGCATGAGGCACCTATTGGGTAAATAAGACTAAATCTAATTCCCCCCCTTCTGAAGGAGGGGAGCTCTCACCTGTGGTTCTAGGCGATAGAAAAACACCCACTGCTAGCGAGATAATCCAATTTCCTTGTCCCTTGAGCAGAAAAGCATGGCCCTGGCCCTCCTGCTCCAACTTCATGCTGGGTCTCAGTCTGGCTAGAACTCTTTCTGCCTCCAGCGGAATTCATATCAAAGCCTCAGCCCCCCAGGGTTCATTAGGAGGCATTTATTTCTGCATAATTCTTGGAGGGCAGGAGGGAGGATAACTTGATTTGCAATGCAAATTGCTTGGCTGTAATTTCAACTCTCCCTCCCTTCTCACAGGGAGATTTTGCAGGTCATTAAAAATATATGATTGCCTCCAAAATAGCAGTGATGGCTGCTCTGCTGGGCAGGACCTGGTGCTGGTGTTTGAAGGCTGCTGAATGATGTGGAATGGATGCCCAGGTAAGTGGAGCCATGCCCTCACTCCTGTGCTGGCGTCTAGGCTCTGGATTATGGGAAGGGTGGCTTGGGTCTGAGGCCAGTCTGGGAACTTGGGCATTCTCTATCTTCAGCTCAGTTTTGCTTTCTGCTGCTGTGAGGGACCCGGCAAGTGTTCTTGAGCTCTTGGTTTCCTTCTCCGTTTAGATGGGGATAAATAAGGAGCCAGACTCAGACCAGTTGGTATACAGTAGGTGGGCAATGAGCTCTGTAGGCCAGGCTCTCTCCACCTCTTGCTGCCTGGCTTGGTGACACCCTTCTTCATCCCACTGCCCTCCTCAATCTGGATGCAACCAGCTGAGGACGTATTGCCTAGGTCTTCTGGTCATGAGAAGTGTCTCACTTGGTCTTTTCTTCCCTCTATTGTTGTGGGAATTCAAAATGCCCGGAACTACCTAGATCAGCGGTTCTCAACCTGTGGGTTGTGACCCCTTTGTAACAATGAAAATACATCCTGCATATCAGATATTTACATTACAATTCATAACAGTAGCAAATTACAGTTATGAAGTAGCAATGAAAATAATTTTATGGTTGGGGGTCCACAACATGAGGAACTGCATTAAAGGGTTGCAGCATTAGGAAGGTTGAGAACCACTGACCTAGACCTTTACTGTTAACTTCACTGGTCAATGTATAGGGGAAGGCAGGGCAGCATCGAAGAGACTGATCAATCATTGGATCAACAGGAAGGAAACTGTTCTTCCATGAGTCTGAGTTACTAACCTGAGATTCTCCTGGGGAGATGGATGGTGGCCCCTTTAGGGTTAGGCCAGCCCTGGTCCTAGGATGCTCCAGCTTTGAGTTATAGGGATAAAATTAATATCCCTATCAATATAATAAACACATAACCATCGAGAAGCACAGATTGCTGTGTACAACTGTTAGAGAGAAGCTATGTGTTTCACAGTTTTAAAATTACTCTTTAATTTCAAGGGTATATGGAAAAACTGTTTGGCTCTTCTTCAAAATGGCAAACACAGTTACCATATGAGTTAGCAATTCTACTTCATCTATAACCAAGAGAAATAAAAACATGGGGCCACATGAAAACCTGTACCTGAATGTTCATAGCAGCGTTATTCATAATAGCCAAATGTGAAAACAACCCAAATGTCCATCAAAGGAGAAAGACATATAAAAAATGAGGCATAACCACACAGTGGAATATTATTCAGCCATGAACAGAAATGAGGTACTGCTAGATGCTACGATGTAGATGCATCTTGAAAGCATTAAGTGAAAGAAGCCAGTCACAGAGAACCACATGTTAATATGATTCCATTTGTAACAAATGTCAGAACAGACAAAGCTGCAGAGACAGAAAGTAGATTAGTGCTTGTCTAGCATCAAGGGTCAGGAGCTGCTAATGGATACTTAGTTTCTTTTTTGGGTGATGGAAATGTTCCAAAATTGCTTGCAGGGATGGTTGCACAACTCAGTAAATAGACTAAAAACCACTGAATTATATACTCTTATGAGTGAATTTTATGGTATGTGAATTGTATCTCAAGAAAAAAAGGTGGATATCTCCAGGAAAAAAAAACGTATGAACACTCATAATGTTTGGTGACTTGGAGACCATTTCCTTTCCACCACCTTGCTCAGGCCTGTCGCTTGTTTCATTGGTAGGTTCCCTAAACCTGCACATCAGAGACAAGGGACACTTGCTGACCTGAGAGGGAAGTGGGTTTGGGGCAGGCAGAGGGGACAGTGATGGGGTATATAGTCAGTGGAAAATTCACACATCCCACTGGCATCCGAGAGAAGGTACAGTCTGAAAAATATAACGATGTCACTCACAAAAGGTTTAAACAAATCTCTGGCTGCCAGACGCAGTCCTCACCTTTGAGGTTGATGTCATGAGCTTGTCAAATTAAATAAATGATATCTCAGGCAACAGGAGATCTGAAGGAACAGTTAGACATAAATTCCAATTTTTAACAAACGTATTCATCACAAACTCCTCTCTCTGTTTCTCTCTCCTCTCATACACGTGCGTGCCCACGTACACACACATTGGCCTCCATTTACCCTTTAGTTTTGACAGTTCTTTTTCTTTTCTTTTCTTTTTTGAGACAGAGTCTCACTATGTCACCCTGGGTAGAGTGCCGTAGTGTCACAGCTCACAGCAATTTCAAACTCTTGGGCTTAAGTGATTTTCTTGCCTCAGTCTCCCAAGTAGCTGGAACTATAGGCGCCCACCACAATGCCTGGCTATTTTTTTGTTGCGGTTGTTTTGCTGGCCCAGGCTGGGTTTGAACCCACCACCCTTGGTGTATGTGTCTGGCACCATAATGACTGTGCTACTGGCCCTGAGACTAGTTTTGACAGTTTCATGAAAAAAAAAAAACAGAAGACATAGAGCCAGGCACCCTCCTAGGGCTTGGGAAGAAAGATCCTGATGGTCCTCCAATGTTCCTCCTCCATATCCACTTTCTGCTTCAGACTCCACCATTTTGCAATTCTGGAACCTTCCATGCCTAGGTGCAGGGAACAAGCACAGGCCTCACCAACTGTGATCTCCTCAGGGGCAGAAACTGTCACTTGCTCACTTGAAATTCACTCGAATCGTAGCACAATGCAGGGCATACAGTGGTGCTCAAAGTGAAACAAAAAGTAGAGGGACAGAGGAAAAGGGACATCATTTTTGTATTATTTTTTATCTTTATACAGTCACCTTTAAAATGCAACAAAAGGAATTAGTTAGAAGAGATCTCTGAGTGTTACATAATTTTTTGTTGGTTTGTTGTTTCATTCACTAATAAAGTGGAAAAGGAGAAACTCAAGCATATTTTACATCTTAATGAAATACAAATAACTTTGAGGATTTAAAAAATGGTGATTATTTTTCCCCAGATTTGTTTATTGTGGTAAAATATACATAACATAAAATTTACTATTATAACTACCTATGTAGTTCAGTAGTATTAAACACACTGAAAGTATGAGACAGCCCTCAAAAATGGCTTTTACAGTCAACATTCATTTCTTCCCTATGGAACAATTACTTTTCTCCCCTAGAATGACCTTGATCCTTAGTATTTCTGGAAAAATGAAGTTTGATCCATAGGCTGAATGTAGAACTTTTCCCTCTTTTGTTCAAGTGAGAATACACACACACACACACACATACACACACATACACACACACACACATGCACTTGTTACCTTTCAGATTAGAAGGGGCTTAACTTCTTTGGTCCAAACCCATCCCCCTCAAGCCTCCCAGAGTCCA
The DNA here is from genome assembly GCF_027406575.1 of Nycticebus coucang. Taxonomy (NCBI): domain Eukaryota; kingdom Metazoa; phylum Chordata; class Mammalia; order Primates; family Lorisidae; genus Nycticebus; species Nycticebus coucang. The sequence continues at coordinate 99,297,712 of NC_069786.1, read as the reverse complement.
AATGCATCAAGGCTGTGGATGTCAAAGGGTGTTTGTTGCACACGGGTTCTGGAAACACACAAGTGAGGATTCAGCAGGTGGGAGTGGCCCCTCTTTAGTAGTAGGCATTTACCAAGCCTTTATAATCATTAGTGACCCTGATGGAGTGAGTCCCATAGGCACTGATGAGAGCTGTCTGAACTCAGCAGGATAGAAACTGACCTTCTGACTGAGTTGCTTTATTCTTATCCCCAAATCGTTCTCTTTGTGAGGTACTTTTCAGAACTGGGGGCAGAGAAAAAAACATGGAAGTGATTCTTGGTCCAGTCCTGTCATTAGCTATGTGACCTTGGATGCTTCCTCACCTCATTTCCTCAGGGGTACTATGGCTGGATTCAATCAGGAGGTGCAAGTAGGCAGCATACATACCACCACTGATGCCCTCCCGTCCCCGTGGCAGACATAGCTAATCAATCACAGTCCTTTTCCGGATCCTGGACAGAGAGCTGTAATCCCAATCCCTGAACTCACCAGATGTTCTGTGAGCTGCTGCTTATTCTTCATGTCTTCACTAGACGGTCTTTCTACTATCCGTTCCAGGGCTAACATTCAGTAATTTAAAGTATTACAGCTATTTATTCTGTTGTGGCAACCACCACCAACAGACCTCATAAAATTGTGCTAGTCCGTTCCAAGGATCCTGAAGAATTTTCCTCCTTAAAACACTCCTAAGAAACAGGAAAAGAAGCATCACATTCCCACGTCTCAGAGATCCAGGGTGGTCTAGAACTCCCAAACAAGTTCCAAGCAGGGCTGAAGGCAAGGCTGGCACAGTACCCACTTACCTCAGGAGAAAGGGCCAAGAGCTGTCCTTCTATCCAAAGTGGAATTCCTGTACAAAGGAATGTGAATTTGGCATTAAAACGAATAGGTTCCTCTCATACACTGCTGGTGGGAATATAAAATGGTGCCATTGCCTTAGGAAAAAGTCTGGCAGTTCCTAAAAATGTTGAACATGGGTATATCAAATGATCCAGCATTTCCACTGCTAGGTATACACTCAAGAGAAATAAAAACACATCTACACAAAAACCTGTTCATAACAGCCAAAAAGTAAAACGACCGAAGTGTCCACCGGATGAATGGATAAATAATAATGGCACATCCCTCTAATGGAATATTATCCGGCCATAAAAAGAAATGAAGCCCTCACAGATGCTGCAACCTTTGACAAGGTTATGGTAAGTGATAGAAGCCAGGCACAAAAGACTACAAATTATGATTTCACTTATATGAAATGTCCAGAATAGGCAAATCGATAAAGACAGATAGTAAATTAGTAGTTGTCTAAGGCTGAGGGGAATGAAGATTTGGGGGTGATGGCTAAAGGTGGTGAGGTTTCCTTTTGAGGTAATGAAATGTTCTGAAATTGATTGTGAGCTGGGTGTGGTGGCTCACGACTGTAATCCTAGCACTCTGGGTGGCTGAAGAGGGTGATTTGCCTGAGCTCACAGGTTCGAGACGAGTCTAAGCCAGATCCAGACCCTGTCTCTAAAAATAGCTGGGTGTAATAGCACCTGTAATTCCAGCTACTTGGGAGGCTGATGCAGAAGAATCACTTGAGCCCGAGAATTTGAGGTTGCTGTGAGCTATGATGCCTCGGCCCTCTACTTTGAGGGCGACAAAGTGAGACTCTGCTTCCAAAAAAACAAAATTGATAGTGGTGCTGGTCGCACAGCTCTTCAGTGGCCAGACATTGATGAGCGTCCACAAGCATTAAGAACATATAGGAAGACACATCCTCACCAAATGAACTGAATGAGGTACCAGGGACCAGTCCTGGAATGGTGGAGGTAGGCGGCCTTTCAGAGAAAAAATTCAAAATCGCTGCCTTGAAGAAGCTCAGTGAACTTCAAGAAAACACAGAGAAGGAATTCAGAAACATGTCAGAGAAATTTAACAAAGAGACGAAATAATAAAAAGATGATTAGTCCCTCTCCAGTTCCTTCCCTCCTCCATACACCAGGTCCCCAACCACTGATACTTGCACTCCCCCCATTACATGTTGTGAAAAGTGGTTTGCAATCATCTCAAAGGAGAAGTTTAGCCCAGGTCCATTCTCTTTCTTGGCCCTGATGATGAGAAGGGTCCCCTTCTGAGGTCTGGGCCTTGAAAGCCTGTCTAAAAGTCACCTGTTATGGTGACTTCCACAGACACCTGTATGAGGCCTTTTGCAAGAATTATTCTTTGAAGTTACACACACACAGCTGATTACTCCTGGCCGAAAGGCCACTCCAGGGGACGGAGCAGGATTTGGTCCTCCACCAGCCCCTGATGACTGAGATCTAACCCCTCTTCTCCCCCTTAGCAGCAGGGCCACCTCTCTCAATATGCACAGGGTGCTGTGAACTTGCTGTTCACAGAACAGAAGGGGACCTCACAGAAGAGGACCCTCTGCCTCTGGACCCTCTCTGCCTTGGCCCCTGCCCTGTGTCCAGTGCTGGGTATCTTTAGTGGTAGAGGATTTGAGCCTTTTCAAAGGGAGGCTTCCTGAGGTGCCTTATACCTACATTTCTTAGGGAGGCCACAGCAGTCCTCGGGTACACACACAGGAAGACTATCTTGATAAACCCAACGTGGTTTTCTGACACATTTCTTGTGGAAGAGAAAGAGGAAAATATCTGTTTACTCTTCAGGGGGGGTAGACCACTACATGGTCAGGTCTGTCTCCTACTTACAAGTCTTCGATCCCTCTCCTTTTAAAAATCAGAACATACACAACTCTTTACAAGCTGCCCCCGTTAACTCCTCCTGACACTTCCCTAACATCTAGAACAGGGGACCCTGCTGTCGACTTGCCTCTTCCTCATCTCCACGCCTTTATAATGAGAATCCCTGGCCTCGGGGCCTGGCTCCCATCCACCCTGCTTTTCCTTACGTGCCCAAATTCAGCTTGTCCTTTAGGAAGTGAAAGCCCCTGAGACACTGCCTCTGGATTCCCAGGCAAATTACTTATGCTCATAACTCTACACATGTCACTGCTTGACATATGTTTTGTGATTCTTTTTTGTTGTCCCCTCCAAAATCATGTTGAAACTTAATGCCTAACGAGGCAGCATGGAGGGGTGGGGTCTTTGAGAAGCGATTGGATCGGGAGGGCTGCCCTTACAGATTGGTGAATTAATGGGTTAATGGATTAGCATGGATTTATCATGGAAGGGGACTCATGACTTTGTAAGAGGAGGAAGAGTGAACTGGACTAGTGCATTAGCACACTCAGCCTCCTCACCATGGGGGGCTCTGCAGAGAGTCCCCATCAGCAAGAAGGCTCTCACCAGATGCGGCTCATGACCTGGGACTTCTCAGCCTTCATAACTGTAAGAAATAATTCCTTTTTCTTTATAATTTATAAATTCAGGTATTCTGTTACAGGCAACAGAAAACAGGCTGAGACATTTGTTGACTCTCCCATTTCCCTCACTCCACTGTGAGTGCTTCAAGGGGAGTCGTAAGGTTGTGGAGATTTATGAATTCCCAGGGTCTAGCAAAGTGCCTGACACGTGGTGGACCCCCAAAACATAAGGGAAACACTCAGCGGCCCTGAACTTGTAACAGCAAAACTGCATTATTTTAATGAATTATATGATTTTTTTTCTTGTGGAATGGAGAAGAGAAGCAATCCAGTTCATGTGTAAAAAGAACCTTCAAGAATTTGATTTTATTCCAGCAATAGCTTTTCTATAAAAATCCAATTGTTGTGTGGAATATGGACACATCCCCCCCTTTTTATCAGAGAAGTTCCTTAATCCTTGAGGAGGGATGTTCCTAGCCAAGATCATCCTCTTTGTAGTTAATTAAAATTCTTGAGCATCTCAGTTTGTAGAAAATATAGAAAACAATGAAAAATACAGTTTCACTGGGTCTAAGTCTGACCAATGAAGAGAAAGTGGTTGGAGAAGTGATGGAAATCTTGTGAGAAAACCACCACAAGGCCATTGGTTCACCACCACAAACTGCAATGTAGGCCTGGAGCTATGCCATTTACTGGCCCTGCTGGCTCATCTCAGTATATGTGTATTTTTTACTTATAAATTATGTGTATAAATGACATGCTATAGACAGTAGAACCTCCAGAGTTGACCAGGTCCCTACACTGACCACCTTAAGTTGACCTCATTTTCATAGACCAGATATGCATTACGTGTACATATCAGTACAGGAGACCCAGTTCCTGATGTTGATTATCTCTGTATGTTGACCAGTTTGTTGCAGTCTCTTGGGAGTCAACAGACAGAGGTTCTACTGTGTATATAACCATGCGAGGTTTTATACACACACACCCCTACATATGCATATACAGCTGTCTCTTGGTATATCTCGGGGATGGTTCCAGGACCCCCGAATGCCCAAATCCTTGCATACTCAATCCCACATTTGGCCCTGTAGAGGCCATGCATAAGAAAAGTTAGCCCTTCTTATACACAGCTTTTGCATACCCCAAATACTATATTTTCCATCCACATTTGGTTGTAAAAAATTTGCTTTTAAGTGGACCTTCACATTTCAAAGGGTTAACTGTATAGTATATAATTCTTGCATGATTTTAAATATACACATTTAACAAAAATTTATCTTTATTAATATTTACATGATATTATGTAAATATAATAGTACTTTTATATATTCTAATTTTTAATGGGTCTTACTGTGTACTATCACTCCTTTCCCCCTCTGTCCCCTAATTGGGGGCTACAAAAAGTAATTTAGCACAAATTCCAGGGAAGAGAGCTCATTCTCCCACATTTAAGAATGAGAAAAATAAGGCTCAGCGAGGTAAAGGAATAGCTCCCCAAGCCCCACAGCTAGTAGATGGCAGAGCTGGGTCCCAAACCTTCCTAGATAAGGTCTCAGGTTCATCCCACCACCCCAGCTGCCGGGGAGGATGCTGGATGCTTGTAGAGGGGTCTGTAAGAAATCAGAAGGGCAACCACAAGTTGTTGTGTAGGTCTGAAATGTTGTGTAACTCATTAGGAACAAATAGGAACCCACCCTCGTCCCCTTTTGAAAATGTTAGAACATGCGAGAATAAATGTTTTATGTGAAGCATCTCAGCTTCATGTAATTCCTGGGCCTGAAACCTTATACACAGCAAGTTCTGCGTTGATAGCAAAACAGCCTTCTGTGTATATACAGAATAAGTGATGGCTCCATAAAACATGGATTTCTTTAATCTACTGAGGGAGCACCACTGACAAGACATCACAAGGGCACAGCTGTGTTTACTCCAGGGTTACCTTGTGTTATTTACAATAAATGCTTTTGCTTTTGCTTGCTTTTGCACTTTGAATATGAAGTATATTACCGGAGGACCAGACACTGTTAATGGGCCCACATGGCTATGAACACACCAGTCGGTTCCAGATTTTATAGCCTCCATCCCAGGACACCGGGATCTTTACTAAAGAAGAGAGCTTTTCAGCATTTTCCAGAGCACCATGTCTTCTAGACCCAGCCCAGAGTGAGAGTGCTTCAGTGAACGACATTGCATTGTAGGTGTTTAGGCAGGGACTGGGGCTACAGATGTAAAGGCAGAAAATCATCAGACGGTATTTATTATGTGCTGTCCCGTGTTGACACTGTGCTAGGGGCCACATGGGGAAAGTTAGAATTTCCCCCTAGGAGCTTCCAATTGAAAAGACAACTCGGAGGCATAAGTAAAAATCATGACTGAATTCACCATGTGCAATATAGAGTAGAAATGTAATTAACTTTGATTTACTGTGTAATACGAACCTTGGTCCCCTCAACCCTTCTGGGCCACTAGAAGTTCCTTTTCAATTCAACTCTTGTTTAATATTTTATCCATTGGTCTCAAGCCCCTTTTCCTACTTAGGAAGTGAGTTTACAGAATACAATCTTATCTTTCTTTGAGGACAAAGAATTTTGTGGTGTCAGATCAGACTGGTGTTAGTGAACATCCCCTCTCTTCCTAGGGATGTGTTCTTTTTTTTTTTTGAGACAGGGTCTCACTTCATTGCCCTCAATAGAGTGCTGTGTCATCATAGCTCACAGCAACCTCAAACTCTTGGGCTCAAGTGATCCTCTTGCCTCAGCCTCCAGAGTAGCTGGGACTACGGGCACCTCCCACAGCGCCCAGCTGATTGGTCTTGCTCTTGCTTAGGCTGGTCTCGAACTCCTGAGGTCAGGCAATCCACCTGCCTCTGCTTCCCACAGTGCTGGAATTACAGACGTGAGCCACCGCGCCTGGCCCTGGGAATGTTTTCTGAGTGTTCTATGGTGAACTGGAGATTAAGGGGACTGTCTCTGATGTCAAAGCATAGCTATTCCACTTCACTGGCTGGGTGGCCTGGAACAAATTGCTTCCCCAGTCTAAGCTTCTGAGCCTTAGTGTCCTCATCTGTGAAATGGAACTAATGAGAATTGCTTCACTAGCACTAGACACGCTGAGTGTAACGTCCTTAGCATCGTCTGTAGCATCTGTTACATATGCAACACTACACTGATGGTAACGCTTCTTCTTTTCTGTCATAGCAAGACAAGGTGGAACAGGTATGGAACTCAGGGTATGGTCTAGAAAAATTGGTGTGCTGTAAGAGGATCTTAGGGGTGCCATGAAAAATTTTAAAGATAACTAATTATTTTCAAAGGAAGTTCAAAGCACACTAAGTGTATTCTTTTTTTAACTATTTTTTTTTTTATTAACATAATTTAAGTGGGCTGCGGAAGTTTAGCTAGAGGTTCAAGTGTGTCATGAGGTAAAAAAAAAAAAAAAGGTTGACAAACACTGCTCTAGTGTCTGCCCAGATTCCATCCTCAGGACCAATCACCCGTCCCCGAGCAGCAGGAGCTGGGAGTATCAGCAGCAGATGGTTCCCAGGTGTTCCCAGGTGGGCATGGCTCTCAGCCACTAGGAACTGCCTCACCCAAGGTTCCAAGGTTCCGGTCCCTCCCAAATCGGATGATATGGATACAAAAATTCAGCCCCTTTACCTCAATTTGGGACAACTTTGAATGGCCAAGATGGCAGCTCCAGAGTGGCCTATAGTACTGCCCAGGCCTCTGATACATCACAGGCCAGTGTCTTCCTCGGCCAGGCCCTGCTCTCCTCACTTGAGAGCTCTCCTCAGTAAACCTGTGGCTCCCAACTCTCTGTCAGAGCCTGTTTCAAGAAAATCCAACAGAAGATCTTGCTGAAAAGTACATCGTTGATTTGAGCTTTTCTTTAGATATATTTCTCTCAAAAATGATATGCAGAAAGAAATGTTAGTGAATTGTATTATCTGATTATTTAAGCCTTAACTAACTGTATTTGATTTCTATTGTTGCTACAACAAATAATCCTAAATTTAGTGGCTTAAAGCAATACAATTTGACCAGGTACAGTGGCTTACACCTGTAATCTTAGCACTTTGGAAGGCTGAGGCCAGAAGATCACTTGAGTTTAGGGAGTTCAAGGCCAGCCTGACCAAGAGCAAGACCCCCCTCACCCCCGTCTCTACAAAAATGGAAAAATTAGCAGGGCGTGGTGATGCATGCCTGTAGTCCCAGCTATTCAGGAGGCTGATGGAGGAGGATTGCTTGAGCTGAGGAGTTTGAGGTTGCTGTGAGCTATGATGACACCATCAACTCCAGCTTGGGTGATAGAGTGAGACTGTCTCAACAACAGCAACAACAAAGCAAAACCCAAAAGACTCCTCACAAATTTATTATCCCATGATTTTCTAGTTCATAAATTTAAAATGAGTTTCACTGGGCTAAAACCATGGTCTTAAGCTTTTGAATCTGCCCACGTTCCTTGGCTCCTGGCCTTCCTCCTCCATCTTTAAAGCCTGCAATAACAGGCCCAGTTCTCTATCACATTACTCCGACTCCCTCATCTGCCTCCCTCACACCCTTCCAAGGACTGTAAGATAAAGTAACGAAAGAAGCCATGTTCACTCGTTTCTGCTTGCTAGCATCATTTCACAAGGCCCCTGACCCTGTGATGACAGGTAGCTCTTCAAGAGGATGCTTTGAAGACAAAAAAGGGTACGGCACACAGCCACCTCCATGTCTCTTGTCTGAGTCACTATATTCCTTAAAAGATAAATGACCCCAGTCTTTGTTTTTTTCTACACTTAAGATAACATCTGGTGGGATTAGTGATTATGTCTCTGTAATCTATAGCCAGATGTACTCTTATACCCTGACCTTGATGTCTTTTTGCTTTAATGTGACTTCTGAGCAAGTTAGATTCTTTTTTTTATTTTTTAATTTTTTTATTGTTGGGGATTCATTGAGGGTACAATAAGCCAGGTTACACTGATTGCAATTGTTAGGTAAAGTCCCTCTTGCAATCATGTCTTGCCCCCATAAAGTGTGACACACACCAAGGCCCCACCCCCCTCCCTCTGTCCCTCTTTCTTTTTTTTTTTTTTTTTTTTTTTGTAGAGACAGAGTCTCACTTTATGGCCCTTGGTAGAGTGCCGTGGCCTCACACAGCTCACAGCAACCTCCAACTCCTGGGCTTCAGCAACTCTCTTGCCTCAGCCTCCCGAGTAGCTGGGACTGCAGGCGCCCGCCACAACACCCGGCTATTTTTTGGTTGCAGTTTTGGCCGGGGCCGGGTTTGAACCTGCCACCTTCGGTATATGGGGCCGGCGCCCTACCGACTGAGCCACAGGCGCCGCCCAACTGTCCCTCTTTCTTAAACTTACTGAATCTCCACCATCTGAACGCAAGCAGTGGGCTGAAATACTGTGCCAAGCCATCTCATAGAATGTCTCCGAAGGGCTGCTCCCAGGTTGCAGGTCTCAGTCTGCAGACCTCAGTAAGACCTCTGAATAAAACTAACTTTAATTATTTAAGAGCTTGACTTTTTTCTTTAGTCAGCAGGACCCTGTGATAACATTGGGCCCACCTGAATAATCAGGCTCCTCTCCCTGTTCTAAGGTCAGCCGATTTGCAACCTTAGTTCCCCCTTGCCATGTGACATAATATAGTCACAAATTCCTGGGAATAGGACATGTGCATCTTTGGAGGGGCCGTTATTCTGTCAACCACACTAATCAAAGTTTTACTATTTAACCAGTAAGACAAATGAGAACCAGACTAAAGTAAGTAAAGATAGACTTACTTGGACAATTACAACATGTATACATTTTGTCATGTGGGATATGTCAGGATTGTGAACATCTGGAAAGCACAATATGGTGACGGGGTGGGGTACTTTGGGAGGAAGTGGGAGGCAGTGTAGGCAAAACTGAAAGTGACAAGAGCTTAAAGAAACTGAAGTGTGTTAATGCAAAACACAGAAGGGCTGTGCTTTGAGTAAATTAGGAAGAAGGGATTTAAGGAAGTTCTGATGTGATGACTAGACCCAGCTAGAATGTCTTTGGGCTGGTTTAGCCACTCCAACTCATCAAGTGTTAGGGACTAAGAAAGGCTATGGTAGGATGGTCCCATGCGTTTGACATTACATTGATTATTAAATGACAGGCCACACAAAAATCACATTGAAAAATTGACATCTTTTGTCAAAAGTTGTCTGGCACCATCTGGAATCAGATACAACAACTAGGGTTCTAGCAACTGGGAGAGGCATTTAAGTTAAGCTCAAGGTTGTTGTGCGAATGGGGTTATTGATGACTTCCTATCTAAAAAGCTGTATCCCACACTCTGATTTGTCTCTTCAGAGCCCCAACTCTCTAGCTACTAACTGCCATCCCTGGCTTAGGGTGGTAAAACAGAGAGAGGAGTCAAGGTGTATGAGCCCGGCTGTCTCTGTTTAAGCAGGGTCCTCTTCCTCAATGAAGCTTTTTGCTCATGTTTATAATTCACTAAATGAGCATTTAAAGTTTAGGTAAGACACAATTCAAAAGGACTTGGTGACCTCATCAATTTACCCCGCCTTAGCAGATTTGATTTTCTGGGGTTTCTAGGCAAGTTAGTTGGAAAACATTTAGGAAAATGTAAGGTATGTTTTAAATAAACATACCAGAGCTTATGCATCCCACATGAGTCTCCCCTTCAAAGCAATCTTCTTGGAAGACGAATCACTTATTCCAAAGATGCTGTTAAAAGCACTCTGGATTGTTCCTTTTTAGACACTGAAGTGAATGGAATATCTTGATGAGGACAAATATTTATCCTTTAAAGGTGGGTTTGATTTTTAACAACAGCTAGAATTCATTTGGATCAAAGTCTGGGGAAAAAGGTGTATAATCAAGTTAAGCAATACCATTTCAGATTAAAAGATGAGGATGATAAAATTAAATGAGACTAGTTTTCTCAAGAGGCTTGTGTATGGCCAAAGAGTCAGAACAATGGTTACATTGATGGAGTAAGTTGGCACTTTTCGAAGCAATTTCTTGTAAAGACGACACACATTTGAAGGTAGCGACTTTTGGAATTTTTTTTAAAGTCTATTATTTCAGAGAGGCACTGTCTCATGGTGACTAGAAGGATAGGCTCTCTAGTCAGTCCTGGAATCGAGGATCAGCTTCACCATTTATTGGCTCTGTGACCTCAGGCAAGTTGCTTAACCTGTCTGAGCTTTATTTTCTTCATCTGAAAAGGAGGATTATAGTATTAACTACTTTACAAACTGGCTATGAGGAATAAATAGGGTCATACGTGTAAAGCCAAAGGTCATCTATGGAAAGCACCTGGTCTCCGACATGATGTCTAGTAGGTGCTTATTAAGTAACGGCTGTGTGCACACAAACACAGGCCCACTCATATCTAGGTGATAGCCAGTTCGTAATATTGATTGCATTTGTGACATACATGATAATACTACCCTGTTTCCCCAAAAATAAGACATCCTCCAAAAATAAGACCTACTTACAGGAAAGATAAGACGTCCCCTGAAAATAAGACCTAGCGCATCTTTGGGAGCACACCTTAAAATAACACACTGTCTTATTTTTGGGGAAACAGGGTAGTAACTCTTATTTATTCAACATTCCTGGTGGGTCGGACCCTTTCAAGTCTCATTAGAACTCCTCTGAGGCAGGCACTACTACTGGATCCATTCTTATAGACAAGGAAATGGAGGCCTAAGGAGGTTAAGTAACCTGCTTGAAAGGATTCTGCTACAAAGCTTTGGAGCTCGAAGCTGGTGCCCTAAACCCTTCCCATTCAGCTGCTTAGAGAAGCCCTCCCTGTCAATCCTTTTCACAGTGCCCAAGGACAGCATGGGAATTCCAGTAGGGATGCTGGAACCACATGGGCTAGATCTGAGTTTGAACATCAGCTCACCCACTTACCTGTCCTGCAGCCCATGGACTAAAGAGCTGCCCTCAGGGCAGCCTCTAGCACAGTTGGTTCTAAGGCAATTGTTCTCAACCTGTGGGTCGAGACCCCTTTGTAACAATGAAAATATATCGCGGCATTAGAAAGGTTGGGAACCACTGTTCTAAGGAAACAATGTGAGTGAAAACCTCAGTTAACTGAACATCCCATGCTCAGAGTGGCCTTAATCACCCAGCCCCTCCCTTGAGACACACTCGCTCCCCTGGGCGATAGCAGGACCACTGTTCTGAAAGCCTTTGGCGATAGCCTAAGTATGAAAAATGGCCTTACTGATAGCAGAAAATTCTCCTGAAAGTGGGCAAAGTGTTTCCATCAGATTATGGAGGAATTCCAGCTGGGGTGGAGCAGGTGACAGACAAAACCACTTAGTGCTCCTGCTCAGCCTACAAGTTGACACTCTGATCAAGCACTTTTCCTAACACATGTTGCTTGAGAGCAGCTTGTTATCTGGGCTGGGGGCTGCCTGCTGACCCCACCCCGAGTAGGGCTTTCTGGCACAGTCACATTAAGTCTGAATGGTCAGAGGAACACCTAATGCTGTAAACTCCTGACTTAGTCCAGCCAGAGCTGGTCTGGAGCATCCGCTGATTGATTCATTCATTTATCTTTCTTCCGCACCTGGGAGACTCCACACTGCCCTGGGAGTGGCTTTCAGCTCTCCCGGGAGTGACTCAAATCTTGGAGACATGTCTATTGAGGTGATTCATTTTAAAAAGAGGCTCATTTACACTATTACATCTGTTACCTGCTTTTTTATCTGTTCTTTGTTGTCGCTTGAATAATATATGTTAACTGACCCAAATTTTGCCGTCTACTTGCCTTTTGAATGGACAGAGCAACAAATTTAAATGCATATTGGGTAGAAGGTGCTTTATTTTCTATGAGAAGAACTATATGATGTGGAATTTATAATATTCAAAGGTGCTTCCTAGGGACTTTTCCTAAAATTCTTCTCAGCCTCCTACTTTCTCACCACACGAATAACCAGTTAAGTGTCTAATTCACCCAGGAAGTCCCTCTCCGGGGCGACTTTCACAAACATGAACTTCCTTTTCTACCCAGTCAGCATCAATTTATAACCTAGAGATTTTTTATTATATATTGAAATTAAAATGACTTTCCTGCCTGGTTATCTCCATTTCCTCATCTGTAAATGAGAATCTTTGACAATGACCTCTAGACACCTTCCAGCCGCCAACTTGTGATTCCGTTTTGTAAGATGGGCAAATGTGTGTCTGTCTGTGCCTCAAAGAGCAAGCCATCATCATTCGAACCCAAATATTATTCATTTCATTCATTAGCTTGATAAATGCTTGCTGAATGTGCAACTGAATTAATGAATGAATGCCTACTGGGTTCCTCACCCCAGGGAGCACATGATAAATAAGACAGTCTCTGCCTTTGAGGAGCTCACACTCTGAAAGGGAGAGAGATGTACAGACAGAAGTGCTGCTCAGCTTAACTTTCTTTTGCATTAGCTTTACTTCTTCTTATGTTAAATAATACAAATTTTAATTTGTGTAGTGCCTAGTCTGTGTGAAGCATGCCGCTGGGCGTTATACAATGGATCCTCACACTCTTTCTACAAACTAGGTACTACTGACCCTATGTAAAGAAACAAAGGCCAGCAAGTGGAAGAACCAAGATTTGGTTGGTTACTAGCCAATGGATTTGTAATTCCCAAGTTATGATATGAGATATATAATATTTACTGATTTACTGATTCTGGAAAGAAAAACAAAATAGCATCGTGGTTCGATCTCACTGCAAGGCAGCAAGTGTTGTTGATATATTTTCAATACATTCACTTAACCAACACTTACTGGATATCTTCTCAATGTCCAATTTACACTAGACCCTGAAAAAACTAAAGATTCCTCTAATCGGTTTTTAAAAAAGAAGAGGAAGTATCAACTAACCATTGCAATGAAACGAAAACAGTACTATGGTGTATGGAGCAACAGAGTGCTCTGGGACCCAGAGCAGAGAGCAACTAACCCTGGGCTGGAGGAGCCTGGAGCTGAGCCCACAGCAGTTCTCGACCTGTGAGTCGTGACCCCCTTACATCACGGCATTAGGAAGGTTGAGAACCACTGGAGAAGGATGATTAAGAGTTCCCCAGGCAGAATGGTAGAGACAGGAGAGGTACCTCAGGCCTGTAATCCTAGCACTCTGGGAAGCTAAGGTGGGTGGATTACCTGAGCTCAGGAGTTCGAGATCAGCCTCAGCAAGAGTACGACCCCGTCTCTAAAAATAGACAGGCACTGTGGCGGGCACCTATTGTCCCAGCTGTTGGGAGGCTGAGGCAAGAGAACCGCTTGAGGTCAAGAGTTTGAGGTTGCTGCAAGCTGTGATGCCATGGCATTCTACTGAAGGTGAAAAAGTGAGACTGTCTCAAAAAAAAAAAGTCCACTAGGCAGAATGGAAGAAGGGCATTCTGAGCAGGGGGAACAGAAAGTGCAAAATGCTAGAGATGTGAACAGAAGGCAGCAGTTGGGGAACGGTGAGAAATTCCATGTGGCTGCATGTAGAAGAAGTGAGGCCAGAGGCTGATGGAGCCAGCCGGAGAGTTGGTTGGGGCCCTGTTGAATAGTCCACTCAAACTGTATCCTATGATGGATGGAGACTTTATTAGGGGACATAGTAGCATCATCTGATTTGTCTGTTAACAAGAGAACCCTGGCTTTAGTGCAAAGAAGTGATGATCAGCCCTAGCCATACCTTAGAGTAACATGGAAAACTTTGAAACATCCTGATGCTTTTGCTGCACACCAAGTCAATTAAACAGGAATTCCCAGAAGACCCAGGCATTAGAATTTTCTTTTCTTTTCTTTTTTTTTTTTGAGACAAAGTCTTTCTTTGTCCCCCTTGGGGGACAAAGTCTTGGGCTTAAGCGACTCTCTTGCCTCAGCCTCCCAAGTAACTGGGACTACAGGCTCCCGCCACAATGCCTGGATATTTTTTTGTGATTGTTGTTACAGTTGTCGTTGTTTCAGTACGCCCAGGCCAGGTTTGAACCCGTCAGCCTCAGTGTATGTGGCCCGTGCCCTACCCACTGAGCTACAGGTGCCACCAGGCATTAGGGTTTTCAAAAAATTCTTCAGGCAATTTCTTTTCTTTTCTTTCTTTCTTTCTTTCTTTCTTTCTTTCTTTCTTTCTTTCTTTCTTTCTTTCTTTCTTTCTTTCTTTCTTTCTTTCTTTCTTTCTTTCTTTCTTTTTCTTTCCTTCTTTCCTTCCTTCCTTCCTTCCTTCCTTCTTTCCTTCCTTTCTTTCTTTTTTTTTTGAGACAGTCTCACTTTGTTGACCTCTGTAGAGTGTGGTGGCGTCACAGCTCAGCAACCTTAAACTCTTGGGCTCAAGTGATCCTCTTCTTTCAATCTCCTAAGTAGCTGAGACTACAGGCTCCAGGCAATTTCAATGTATAGCCAAGGGTGAGAACCACCAGTGTGGGGAATACTCCAGAGAAGAGAGAAATTGGTGGCTGGTAGGCCAGTTATGGGGTTATGTGGCAAGAGCACAGCCAAGGTAGTGAGTGGTTCTCAGACCTTAGTGAATGCACATTTACTGGGCTAATGCCCTAGTTTCTGATAGAGTAGGTCTGAAGTAGGGCCCAAGAATTTGCATGTCTAATCCTTTCCTAAGTGATGCTGATGTTGCTGGTATAGGGACCCTTACCTTGAGAATCACATGTTCTGGTAGTGGAGGAGGAGAGAAGAAAATAGACTGTATTTAGGAGATAAGAAGAAGGGAATCAGACAATTGGGTAGATGATGATGCTATTTACCAACAAGGGAATGTAGATTCCTTTTTTCTTTTTTTTTTTGAGACAGGATCTTGCTATGTTGCCCTCCATAGAGTGCCGTGACATAACAGCTCACAGCAACCTCCAACTCTTGGGCTTAAGCTACTCTCTTGCCTCAGCCTCTCAAATAGCTGGGACTACAGGTGCCTGCCACAATGCCCGGCTATTTTGTTGTTGTCATTGTTGCAGTTGTCATTGTTGTTTAGCAGGCCAGGGCTGGGTTCAAACCCCCCTGCCTCAGCGTATGTGGCTGGTGCCCTAACCACTGAGTTACGGGCACCAAACCTTTGCTTTGTTTTTGATATGGGGGTAGAAGAAGTTTGGATATGAAGAATTTGACATATTTATTAGAAACATCTAGGTGAAGGCACCTAGTTGGGATCTGGAATTACTTTTCTATAGTAAGCTATTGGGGAAAAGTGAGGCAAATTCTGAGGCAAATCATAGCCTAATTCAAGACAAGTATGGACTGATGACTGTATCTAGCTTGAGATCATATATTACTTCTATTAGAAACATTTTTTTTTTCCTGGCCAGGTGCAGTGATTCGTGCCTGTAATCCTAGCACTCTGGGAGGCCAAGGTGGATGGATTGCTTGAGCTAGGGAGTTTGAGACCAGCCTGAGCAAGAGGGAGACCCCATCTCTACTAAAAATAGAAAAACTAGTTGGGTGTTGTGGTGGGTACCTGTAGTCCCAGCTACTTGTAAGGCTGAGGCAAGAGGATCACTTGAACCCAGGAGGTTGAGGTTGCTGTGAGCTATGATGGCACGACACTCTACCCAAGGCAATAGAGTAAGACTCTGTCTCGAAAAAAAAAAAAAGGAAAGAAAAGAAAACTTTTTCTGATGATAATATATTTAATTAATGAAAGACTATGATGATCTCTTTTTAGTTATTGCAAACAAGATTTTATATATACATACACACATTCACACACACACACACACGCACACATACACTGTACAGTTGATCCTTGAATAACAGGGATTGGAATTGCACCAGTCCACTTAGATTTTCTTCCACCTCTGCACCCCTGAGACAGCAAGACCAGCCCCTTCTCTTTCTCCTCCTCCTCAGTCTACTCAACTTGAAGACAACAAGGCTGAAGACCTATGATGATCCACTTCCACTTAATGAATAGTAAATATCCTTTTTCTTCTTTGTGATTTTCTTAATATTTTATTTTTTCTAGCTTACTGTATTGTAAGAAGATAGTATATGATACATAGTTATATGTATCCAAAGTCTGTGTTCATTAACTGTTTATGGTATCAGGAAGACTTCCAGTCCATAGTAAGCTATTAGTAGGTAAGTTTTGGAAGAAGTGAAAATTATATGCATATTTTTTACTGTGCAGGGGGGTCAATGCTCTTAACCCCCAAGTTGTTCAAGGGTCAACTGTGTGTTTATACACATGTATGTCTACATTAAACTATGTACATATATACGCACACACATTAAACATTGTTGTTATCTATACTTAGGTCAAAATGTTTAAACTGCTTCCACCAGTTTTTTCCATTTACCGTCACACATGAATTTTAAAAGAAAATAAAAGTCGTATTTCTTTGTTATATTGGCAGTTGTTATGTTTTCCTCTTATTTGTGAGCAGCGTCTAAGACATTTACTGAGCCTCAGTTCCCCAGTGGTAAAACAAGGGGGTTTGGATTTAGCGACTGCCCAGGATACTTCCAACCCCAGCATTCTGTGAGTTTACCTTTGATTCTTCATCGGCTTTGCCACAAGGGTCTCCAAGAGCTGGTAAGACTGGAAAGGTTTTTTTTTGCCCATTTTAATTTAACTTTTTTAGAGTACATTTCTATCAAAAAATTATAAAGCCTTATTGTCAGAACTGTCTTAAAGTTATTTCTAAACTTGTTTCTTATTCTTCACTTGACAAGTACTGTCACAGGGCTCCATCACTCCTAGGCTAACAGCTACCAATAAACAGAAAATTATTTCCAACTAGCTAACATGCTGTTTACTTTCCAGAAAATTGTACTTTCCAATCTGACAGTTGATCAAGGGGTATCCTGCTGCTGTCAGCAGGAAAAAATGTTTAAACACAGAGATGGGAGTTTAAACATTTTCTCATTATCACAGAATAAGGGGAAAAAACACAAATAAATAAATAAGTAAAAATGGCATCCAGACTCTCTAACCCCCTGCTGAGAGTGTAATGAAGCTGGGTCATGTGACCAGAAGGAGTGGGCTTTTATCTCTGGCCCCAGTATCTTTACTCAAGTGACACCTGTCACATGACCCAACTACGGTCTTTTATCTGTCTTCCCCAGCCACCCTTTTGGGGAATTGTCTTTTCCAGAGATGGTTGGCCCATTGCAGCCATTGTAGTGGTCTCTGTTAGTGCCTTTAGCCCAGCCTTTTGTGTTTCCCGCCTTAAATCCCCTAGATTTTTCACCAAACATGGTTTAAACATAATGAACACCTACAAAATACCTACAAAACTAAAACAAAAACTGAAAAGATTTCAGAGGAGAAAAGAAAAATCAGTGCCATTATTTTATTTATACAAGTTTGCAGGAATTGGAATTTGCCTGGAGAAACAATATGTATATTTTAATCACTGATTCTCATTTTTTAATCTGTTCATCAGAGCAGGAGGTTAATGAAACCCAAGTAGATTTCATTATAAAGGTGCCTGCAACTTTAATTAGCCAGGCTTACCAAGGTTAACTGTAGTCACAAATGGAACCCAAGAAGGGTGTTGTTCTCTCTCAACTTCATCCCCAAACCTAATCTAGCTCTTGGATCTACTTTGGTTTCATACTGTCCGCCTGCCTTCTCTTGCCAAGTAGAGCCCATGGTCTTTGGCATGTTTAATTCTCCTTTCGTTGCCCTCCGTAGAGTGCCATGCATCACAGCTTATAGCCAGGGGTCCTCAAACTGCGGCCCATGGGCCACATGAGGCAGTGTGATTGTATTTGTTCCCGTTTTGTTTTCTTACTTCAAAATAAGATATGTGCAGTGTGCATAGGAATTTGTTCATAGTTGTTTTTTTTAAACTATAGTCCGGCCCTCCAACAGTCTAAGGGACAGTGAATTGGCCCCCTGTTTAAAAAGTTTGAGGACACCTGCCTAACTCTTAGGCTTAAGTGATTCTTTTGCCTCAGCCTCCCAAGTAGCTGGGACTACAGGCGCAGTTGTTGCAGTTATCATTGTTGTTTAGCGGGCCAGGTGTGAACCCACCAGCTCCAGTGTATGTGGCCGGCACCCTACTCACTGAGCTACGGGCACCGAGCCCCTTTTTTCTTTCATTTTACTATGACTATCACCAGCACCAGCACCACCCAGTACTACTAGCTAATTTGTATAGGGCTTACTATGTGCTAGGTAGTGTTTAAATTACTTTAAAAGTATTAATTCATCAAACGTTTACAAGCAATTCTGTAAGACGGATACATCTTATAAAGGAGGAAGTGAAAGCTCAGAGAAGTAGAGTAACTTGCCCCAGGTCACACAGTTGGTAAGTGGCAGAGCCAGTTCTGAACAAAAGCACTGTGGCTACTATTCTGTACACCTGTTTAATGGCCTTATTACATTTTTACCTAAATACTTTTCCTTTTCTCCTGTTTCAGAGGATACATGTCTCTTATCCTCTCCTAGGCAAACATAGGCTCTTAATTTCCTTCAATCTCTGACTCTTCATGGATTTATTAATTTATTCCACAAATGTTTTCCAAGCACCAATTATGCATTATGCATACTTCTTGGTGCTTGCGATACATCAGTGAGCAGAACATGTCAAAATCCTTGCTCCTGTGGGGCTTACTTTCTACTGGGGAAGATAGAATACATGTAAAAACACTGATATGTGATATCTGAAAAAATAAAACAAAAACAAGCCCCAAACCAAACCGAACAGAGCAAGGAAGGAAAGGATTGCTGGGTTGCAGTTGAAAGTATGGTAGAGGAGTTCATTCATTCGAAAGACAGTGAGGCTCTCCTCTGTTCAAGATGCTGGCAACACATCAGTGAATATAACAAAAATTTCTATCCTCATAGAGCCTACATTTTTGCGAGGGAGAAAGAAATAATAAATATCATATATAAGTAAACTGTAAATTTCTCTCACATAGGGCTGTCTTTTTTTTTTTTGAGACAGAGCCTCACTATGTCACCCTGGGTAGACTGCTGTGGTGTCACAGCTCACAGCAACCTCATACTCTTGGGCTTAAGCAATTCTCTTGCCTCAGCCTCCCAATAGCTGGTACTACAGGTGCCTGTCACAATGTCTGGCTATTTTCTTTTGGTTGTAGTTGTTGTTGTTTGGCAGACCTGGACTGGATTCGAACCCGCCAGCTCCGGTGTATGTGGCTGGGGCCCTAGCTGCTGAGCTGCAGGCGCTGAGCCACACAGGGCTATCTTATCCCCTCAGTTGACAGCCTGGCAAACTCTTCCTTCAAGACAAAGCCTCCCATCAACTCCTCTGTGATAAGACAGATTAATATGCTATCATTGGATTTTGAATTTAATTCCATCTAACTCTCCATTGGACTATACAATCTTTGGGGAAATGATTCATCTTTATATTTCTAGTGTCTAGATGTTTGTTGAATGACTTAATACATAAATGGCAAAGATTATTTTGTATCTTGTTTCAGTTTTTGTCTCCCACAGATTTTTTTTTGTAAAATCCAATGATAGTTTTTACAATAGAAACAATTGCTCACAAGACAATAGAAAACTTGGATGAATTCACTACATCATCTTACATGAGGCACCCATTAACCCAACTAGGAATAAAGAGTTAAAAGTAGAAATGTGAAGAGGTTCAGAATGGAGGGACTAAAATGAAACTACTCTGGGAATTCATTTGTGAAAGATGTCAAGAGTAACAAAAAAAAATGTTAATCTTCTCCGTCAATGTAACCTTTAGCATAAGACCTTCTGAGCCCTCAGGTTCTAAGAAACGTGACTTCTCAGAGTGACTTATTTTCTTCCAGCATCCACTGGAGGATCTCAGAAATTTTATTTAAAAAAGGTAAAACTTTTTGAGACCAACACCAAGGTGATATTAAATGCACACACTTAAAATATCAAGAACTATTAGAAGATATCATTACCAACTCTCATAAAAATTCTAACACTCTATGCTGAACACTGTTCAACAGAATTTTCTACAATGATGAAAATGTCCTGTATCTGCTTATGCAAGATGGTAGTCACTAGCCATGTGTGGCTATTGAACCCTAAAAATGTGATCAGGGTGACCAAGGAACTGATTTTAAAAGGCCATTTAATAATTAATTCAAATTTCAATATAAATAGTTATATGTTGCTAGCTGTGACCATGTTGGACAGTGTAGGTCTATATTTTATGTGCCAGAGTACTAGTGAGGATAGGGTAAGTTATACTGTAGTAACAAATTACCCGTAAATATTAATGGTTTAAAACAATAAAGTTTTATTTCTCTTTCTCATTAAACATTCACCATGTGTTATCTGGGAGCTTTGTACTATATATTTTCATTCTGGGACCATGTTGAATATTGCCGGTCCCTGCAACAGAGATAAAAATAAAAATAAATTTGGAGGACTTCACACTGGCTATCAAATGAATGTTTGGCCCAGAAATGACACGTATCACTTCCACTCACAATTCATTGGCTAGAAGCAATCATAAGGTCCTGTCCACCTATCAGAAAGCCAAGAAGTGCCATCCAATTATGGATGCCTGACTAGCACTAATGACTAATATCAATAAAATAACTAATACATCAAATTGGACAAAAATAAATTATAGTTTAAAAAATTAAGTGTGTGTCTATATAAAGGAATCAATAAAAACATGGGAGAAAAAATATACATAAATACCAGGAATGTTCATTTTATAAAATGAAGGAATGGGCCAGGTGTGGCGGCTCGTGTTTGTAATTTTAGCATTTTGGGAGGCCAAGGCTAGAAAATTGCCTGAGGTCATGAGTTCAAGACCAGCCTGAGCAACATAGTGAGATCTCAGGTCTACAAAAAATATAAAAACTAGCCTGGCATGGTGGTCATGCCTGCAGTCTCAGCCACTCAGGAGGCTGAGGTGGGAGGATTGCTTGAGCCCAGGAGTTTGAAGTTGCTGTGAGCTATGATGATGCCACTGCTTTCTAGCTCAAGTGAGCCACCCACCTCAGCCTCCCAGAGAGCTAGGATTACAGGCGTGAGCCACTGTGCCAGCTCTATCTTCCTTTATAATTAAAGAGGATACCTAATGTTGTCAATTTCCACTTTTTAAAACAGTTCCTTTTTAACAAATAAAATGAGCCTTACCCCTACTTGCAACAATAGGATCTTACCATAATTCCAAGAATAGTCTGTCTACAGCTGTTCAAAAGTCATTATTAGAGAATCTTGGAATTAGATAGGACCTTAGAGGTCAACTGTTGGAACCTCCAGCCTGGGAATCCCTCCTACTCTCCATGTCTTCAGGGAGGCAGAGGAAGCCCACCACGGTGTGGGAACAGGTCGATTGGGAACAGGTGAAACTGTTCAAGAGCTCCTCTTGCTGTATCACAAGTAGCAGCGTGAACTTTCCATCTGTTTGTCCTAGCTCTGTAGACCCCCACCAGAGAGCCCTCAATCCTGGGGAGGAGTTTCGCTGCTCCCTGGGTTTTGTCTTTTTTTCCGCAATAATCCCTCCTTGCGCCTTGGCTCCCATGGCCTCTCTTCTCCTGGCAGCACTCGGTGGAGCCCTCGTGCCCCACAGAGTTGGAGGTGGGGCCGAGAAGTCAGACTTTGGGGACAGGCAGTTGAGCATCGAATCCTAGTTACTTATACCTGATTCTTAGTGTACTTCTCTGCAAAATGGGTACTAAGCACACTTATGTCTCAGTCTGGTTAAGGAGATTAAACAGGAGTATACCAGGAAATGAAAAAGGACACAATAAATGTGTAATTTGAAGCTTCTTTCAAAATGTGATGTGCAAAGTTGAACATAATAATTTAGATGTGTTCTGATCAGTAGAGAGTAAATTATTTCCTTTCTCTGGGACATCAACTATCTCCTTCATTGATGCAACCTAAAAGTATTAGTATTATCTTTTGGGGGTCAGCCAGTTTATACTATTAATTCATATTGTACTTCAAAGTGCTAATATCCACTAAGTCTTACTTACGTTGTAGCCCAAAGTGTAAAATTTTAAATCGGATGAAATTTGATGGGAATAAGTGTTGCTTTGGCTTGTTGCTCATTAGCTTCTAGCAAGAAAGGTCTCAGTCCTTTGAATCACAATCTAATGCTAAGCAGTAGCTGCCTCCCCAAGGTATATATTCTGCAAATATGATGGGTATGTGATTGCTGGGAAGATCACAGACACTGGAGACAGCCAGAGGTGAGTTTTGCATCTTTTTTTTTTGAGTTTTGTATCTTAACTAGGGTACACTACTACGAGGGCGTTATTTAACTTTGCTGAGCCTTGGTTTCCTCTCTTGTAAAATGGAAGCAATAAATCAGTATTAATAGTACTCACGTCAGTGAGCTATATGAATAGGTTGTGCACCTTCACTGATTTCAAGTGATTAATAAAAATATTGACCAGAACAGCACTTGAGACTGACTCTTGCTGAGACTGACCACACTGCTATTGGCCTGTGTCTCGGCTGAATAACCACTGTTGTCTGAGCACACGTATCTGCTTCATCATCCAGCCCACACCGCTTCACCTTTCAGGTATATCTGGACAGGCTTTCTCAAATGTCTTGCTAAAATCAAATGCTCATTAAGGTAGATTTCTTGGGCTCTCTGTATGTCTTCCATCTCAGACATTGGGGGTGGATAGTTACTATTTTTTAATTCTCTTTTAATTAGTTCCTCCTCGTTCTTCCAAAGGATTCCAAAGAAGTCTCTGGTTTCTAGGCTGCTATATTTCCTGAGAGGATCCCTAGACAGAAGTAATTTGAGTTTCCCTGGCTTCCTTTAGAAGGAGTCATTGTATAAAATGATACACGTGTTGGGCCAGACAGATCTCTCATTTTACTTGAGGGTTTTGTGTGTGCGGCTGCATGTGTGTCTGATGGTGCAATGGGACTTGGATTACATCTTTGGAACTCTTTGCTCCAATCTATTCAGTATCTCCACCATCATATCAGAGCTTAGATTTCTCATCAATTTTGCCATCATCACAGACAATTAAGATTCAGTAGAAGGAGATAGCCTGAAATTCAATTCTAAACAGCAGCTAAATTCAAACTCCTAAAATCTGGATGAGGTGGAGTGGAACCGTATTCTGATAATTCAGTTAGTGAAGGAAAAAGCGCCCCCTAGGAAATCATAACAAATAAGCAAGTCCTTTAGTTGACAACTTTATCCAATGAACCATCTTC
Source organism: Nycticebus coucang (assembly GCF_027406575.1). NCBI lineage: Eukaryota > Metazoa > Chordata > Mammalia > Primates > Lorisidae > Nycticebus > Nycticebus coucang. Next base: position 99,274,282 of record NC_069786.1, on the reverse strand, counting down.
CCTGGAGACTTTTCTAAACTTTAGACTAATCCTCTCCTTGATGATGCAGAAGTCCTTTTGTCCGGGAGGGGGGGGTGGAATTGTTAAGTGAATACAGGAGTGGCAGGCCTCTGTAAGCAGCAGCTCTATCTCCAAATTCTTTCAATTGTCAGTCTCTTTTCTGTCATGTTGGGAAATCAACCTGCTGGCCCAGGGATCTCTCTATCAAATGACAAAATGAACGAAATCATTCAGAAGTCCTCTTGTCAGACTCTCTTAGTTTATGTCTAAATTTTCAGCCAACCACTGTTAAATTCTAGTCAAACGACAATAGAAATAACCTGCCATTGCTATTTCTTCAACTATTATGTAGCACTGTATTGAACATCATATTTAAAATACTCTAGGTCAGAGGTGATGGCATAAAATTTCTGGTCGCGTATGAAGTTAGATTTGAAGCTTCTTAGCAAGCTGAAGCAAATGAAAACTGAAGTAGCAGAAATGTAGTCCTGGAAGTGAATGAAAACCAAATAAAATCAAAATGATGAGTAACAGACTTAAGCAAAACCCATTAAACATTATTGCAAAGTTACTGGTGGAATTGTATATCGATAGAAAAGGTGACAAAAATGTATTAAAGAGGTGGTATCCTACCCCTGGTAATAAGAATTAAGAAGTTTTAAAAATGATAAAAATTGGCTCAGCACCTGAAGCACTGTGGTTAGGGCACCAGCCACATACGCCGAGGCTGGCAGGTTCAAACCCGGCCCGGGCCTACTAAACAACAATGACAACTGCAACAACAACAAAAAATAGCTCGGCATCATGGCAGGCGCCTATATTCCCAGCTATTTGGGAGGCTGAGGCAAGAGAATTGCTTAAGACCAAGAGTTTGAGGTTGCTGTGATCTGTGATGTCACAGCACTCTACCAAGGGTGACATAGTGAGACTCTATCTCAAAAAAAAAAGTAAAATAAAAATGATAAAAATTTATCTCAGCTGTACAAACTGCCTGTGCAACTTGTCACAGCCTACTCTCAAAACATGCCAAACTTTGAAATAGTACGTGTAAAGTACCTTCTGTAGCGCCTGGCATGAGGCATGTATCCAGTAAGTTGGAGTCGCCCTCTATTTCTCTGTTGTATACATTTTTACATCAGTATACATTTTTTTTCCATGCCTGAAACTGACGTTGTATCTTTCAAGAGTCTTAATTTTGAGGCATTGCTGCCAGTTACCAAGTTCTAATACCTCAATTTACATTTGGACTCTCCTGAAAAGTGAATATTTTAACATAAATTCAATTCAGTGGAAAAGACTTACAGGCCCCAAGAGTCCATGTGATTATGGCTTTTAGTCTCTTTAACTCCAGCACTCTCAGATTTTGCTGATCCCAAGCCTTTTATTAAACAGTTTAATTGCTCTAGCTTTTCCCTCAGTGGTTCATCTCCTACTGGCTTTATCTCCTTACGTTTGTACCAAGGCCCAGGGAGATCAGGAGATTACTCCAACGGAGGCAAAATCTGCCTTCTCCCTTCTTCAATTACTGGCACAGGCACCAAGCTTGACACGCTGCATTCAACTGATTTTCTATTGTGACCAATTTACGTCTATGGGTAACAAGTCTTTGTGAAAGGTCACTGTAGATCAGAGAGGTGGGGTTATCTCCCTACCTTCTGGCTGTTGAGTAAAACAAAATCACAGCAACAATAGAAATAGTGATAATACTTAAGGAGCACTACCATCTGAGACCATTTCCACGAGTGTCTTTGATAATTTTGTGAAGGGCAAACCCTTCACTTCATGGAATGCAGCTAAAGTTTATCCTGTTCTCGTAACTAGTAGGTTTTAAATGACATAATTACACAGTAAAAATTTATCCATTTCCTGCTCTAGAAAATATTTTGCTTGGGAAATACCATATCATTGTATTGTCAATTGTAATTCCAAATGTATATTGTCAAAATACAAACTGAGGTATTTTATAAAATGCTCTGGGGGAACAGCTATAATTCTAAACTTCCTTGTTCTTTGAAGAGAAGATCATTGTCTTAGGAGATAGTGATTTTAGGAGAGCCAGGAGGCAGACATTCTTGATGTGTGGATGCCTTTAATTGGGACAGCCGAAGATAATGATCGAAGAGAAAGGGCAAAGAGTGAATCCTGCCATATAAGTGACATTTGAAGTGAGTGTAGGGAGTATGCCAGTGATTACCATCTTGGCTCCAAAAGGTCTGTTAGGAAGCCTGGCCAAGCCGTGGTTGCCAACTGGGCGGCCAAATCCTAGGATAATGCTTATGGCTTGGGTTACTGAGGGTTACCTAAAAGGCAGGTGGGCTGGCTCTGTGCATGGATTCCACCTTTGTTCCTGTCTAGATTACTGTCCTTTCTACCCACCAGAGAAGGCCCACTGTGGGAAGTGGTCTTGAGACATCTAGTGTTATCTATACTATGGTGGCTTTTGGAGTTGTCCCACCTGGTTTCCTGTGCTTGCTTGTAGAAACCCTCTAAGAGTACAATATCTTTGGGAAAATCTTCCAAAGCAGGCTTCCTCCTTAAGATTACCTTGGACATGATTCTATGGTACATTTCAAAACTATTAAGAAATGAATATAATTGTGAAAAAAATTTTAAAAATTTTAAAAATTAAAAAAAAAAAGATTACCTTGGAAAGCAATCTAAACCACTAAGGTGATCAACCGTCCTGGTTTACCCAGGACTGTGCCAATTTATATATATAAATTGACAGAGTCTCAAGCTGTCGCCCTGGGTAGAGTGCCATGGTGTCACAGCAACCTCAAACTCTTAGGCTTAAGTGACTCTCTTGCCTCAGCCTCCCAAGTAGCTGGGACTACAGGTGGCTGCCACAACACCTGGCTATTTTGTTGTTGTTGCAGTTTTCATTGTTGTTTTAGCTGGCCCAGGCTGGGTTTGAACACTCCAGCCTCGGTGTATGTGACCAGCGCCCTACCCACTGAGCTACGGTGCTGCCAACGGTGCCAATTTTAATACAGACCATTGTGCGTCCCTGGAAACCATTTGGTCTCAGCCAAACTGGAATGTTTGGTCACCCTTACTATTGATTTTGTCCTCTCGGTTGACAAAATTACCTAGTTGAGGGAAAACAACATGTCAGTTGTAATCCTCTACTCCACTGATGTCAGCTGAAGGTCTCACAGTGACCTGTAATTTCTGTGTCAGGAGGCCGATCACTGCCGTGGGAATGGGGGAAACAGGAGATATACGTTATTGTCCTCTTTGCCAACTCAGGAGACGGAGGCCGGAAGAGATTAGGCCACCTGTCCCTAGAGTTGGGATAAAGAGCTAGGGATGAACAGAGGCGCTCTGAACCAGGGACAATGTCCTGTCCACTTGGCAGCAATTGCTTTACAATTCTCTCCATAAGGAACCTCACTGTCGGGACTACTTACCTGGAGGGGTCTTGGGGACCTGCTCTTTCTTTTCACCAGCATTTGCTAAACCGGGCAGGGTGGTGACCTTTCTGGTAGGAGGCCAAAAGGTCACACATTTCTGGCTTTAGCCTCACTCCTGAAACTGTAAACAAAGACTCCTCTGTTGGGAAGAAGAGAGAAAAGCATCAACATATTATTCCTTTTCACAGTATTTTTTTTTAATCTCTGTTGTAATATTTGTTACAAATACTACAAAGAGACACAGAAACATGAGTTAGACATATTTACCATTAATTTATACTGAGTCATAGTTGACTCACTTCCCTGAATCTGCTAATAGTTATCAAGTGCTTCCTATTGAATTCAATTCAATGCACACTTGCCAAATGAATTGGGCAAGGCATTATGCTAGGTGTCGAAGATGGTAAAAGTAGGAATAAAAAAGGGATAAAATAAAAAAAAAAAAAGAAGAAAACACATACACATACAAACCAGGGCCAGAAATGAGGTGCAAACAAAGGATTAGGATACCCTCCCACTCCAAGTCTACTACGGAGCACGGGAAAAACACAGCCAGGTGCCCTTTGAGCCTTGAAGGATGGGACTTCCAGGGAGGATATGCCTGGCTGAGGGATCAGCATGAGTAAAGATCCTGAGAAGTGGTAGAGAGAACTGCAAGTAATTTTGCCTGGTTGGAGCAGGATAGTCCGGAAGATAAAGTTGGGAAAGTGCTTGGAACCAGATGGTGAAGGGAGTTAATGCTATGCCAAAGAGGCTGGAGTTTAGTTCCAACGGTGAGAGGCAATGAACATCACACTGGGCTCATTATATTTTGGCGAGTTTCAAATCAGCTTACATATATTGGCAATCTATTTAAATAGAATCCAAGGTGCAACTTTGGTAAATTAAAAAAAAAAAACTATTTAGAAACATATCTACATGCTACTTTGACCTCCAAATGATGTATCTGGTTAGTTTTGAACACCAGCAGTTTGCATTTTCATAAGGGCCTGTGTTTGCTAGGTACCTGCTGTTGCTGAGTGCTCACTACACAAAAGCCATGGCCGAAGCCTCCCAAAGTGAGCATTTTAAGGGCCTTATCTGAAAAGTGGGGAAAATAAAACTTTCTGGCAGACCATGGTAAATTTAAAGAAGATAATATATGCAAAACACCTTGTGTGGTTCCTGATACACATTATGTTTTGAATAAATATTCAAACATCTATGCTAAGTATCAGCACAGATGTCTAAGAAATACATCAAGAGGTAGGAGCAGGCCCGTTGTCACCAAAGCACATCCGCAAAACTTGCTCAGGGCATCCTTCCACCCGGGCATTGCTTTTCCAACACTTACAATCTGCACACCCGAGTTGCTCCAAATATTCCACAATTCAACAAAAAGAAAAACTTTCATCCTTGGTTGCACCAAAAGCATAAAATGCCTTAATAATACCGTTTGCTGGAAGCAGCTCACACCCAAAGGGAAGAAAATAAGCCTTCAGTGCTGGCTCTGTCTTGCTTGGCCTGGATTTCTGCCTTAGATCCTGGGTAAACTGTGCTCTCACTTTTGCATTTTAGTATTACATGTTGGCTAGGCTGGAAAGGGGAGCCATCGTATCCTTTGCTGATACACCTAAGGCATTTTTACATGGACATCACGATATGCAATCTTGTATTCTACTTTCTCTTAGCTCTTGTCATATTATCAACAGTTAAACAGCCAAGAGAGACAGTGTATACCCTTTACAGATTGCTCTCAAATCCACTCAAATCCAAACTATTTGGGGGAACTTCTCTCAGGGAGAAGGATCCTCTTGCCTTGGGGACAGTAGCATGAAAAGCTGGGACTTCCCTCAGGCTTCCTTGCCCCTCAAAAGCAGCAGCTCCTCAAAAGCAGGGAGGGAGGGAGAGAGAGAAAGACAGACATATTATCTGGCAGAACATGCTGGGAAGGCAACTAGCTAATCAAAAGGATTCCAATTTGGCTGTGGACTGCTAGACTCTCCTTCCCAACTCATAGAAAAAGAAAAAGGAGAAGAAAGAAAAGAAAAGAAAAGAAAAGAAAAGAAAAGAAAGAAAACGAAAAAGCCTCAGAGTGGCTCTCCTTCAGCATTCTCATAAATGTAAAACCTTCCACTCTGGTGACTCCTCATTAGCTTACTGAATCTGACAGCATAATTATCGCAGCTGCTTCGCGCTTAGAATAAATAAATATGAAAGTGGGTGTTTAAAAATTTTTTGAGAAGGGAAATTCAGTCATCTAGACAGTCAGCAGGACAAGTTTATTTAAAACTTTTAGATTCTTATGTATTTAGATCATTTCGGAAGGAGATAATGAGATAGTTGTTTTTTCAGTCTAATTGAGTTCCTAAGCTCATGGCTGTTGGCTGTCACCCCTTTCAAACTTTGCTTTAACTTTCCTTCCTTTGGAAATCTGATCCTAGTGTCTCCATTTACTCTTCCTGGGCTGATAACCTGGTGAAGGCTTGGTGCACTGGAGTGCAGTAAGCGACTTAATGGGATTGAGGAGCTAAATAACCTTTCACAGGAAACAAGATAATCAAATCTCCTTTACTTGCCCATAATGGCTAAAAGAGAAAGCACAAGTTCAAAAAAAAAAAAGCTTGGAAATTAAACTATCATTTCAAAATGTCTTGTAATCTCCCTTGTCACGTGGTTTTTGCACTGCTCTTACACATCATCAATCCATCAGCTGGAGATGCTTAGTGCATTTAATTATTCAGAGTGCACACATCCTCGTGACTCCACGGTAATTTTAGCTCATGTGTATGTATATAGGCTTCATATCTTCAAAGCCCAAAGGATCACACAATACTTTAAATTGAAGTTGCTAACTAACACGGAGTGCACTTAAAACTCTGTCTAGGGGCGCAGCACATATACATTTCCCATTAAAGCAGATGATCTTTCCTTTTAAATTTAATCAGTGCCTATTTATTTTTTCCCTCTCCCTTTCACCCTTCATTCTCTCAGGATCAAATTTACATGAACCCCTGTGTTCAGTGAGTTAAAATCTTTATGAAATAAACATTTTGTCCATCTAGGGTAAAGGAAACTAGTATTAACCCATCATGCAGATTATGAAACTGAGGTTCAGAAAAGCAAATAGCATATTATAGTGGGGGAAGAAAAGGAAAACTCAGGTCCTTTACCTTTCAATCCAGAGCTCTGACTCACTATACCATTTTGTTTTAACTTATTCTTTTAAACAATAAAGACAATATAGCACTAACATTAAAGAGAATGTTGAAAAGGGAAAACAAATGACCTACCCTAAACCCCTCTAAACTAGAAGAGTATTTTTAATTTGTATACTCCCTGTCAGTTTTGTTCACATGCCCTTATTCTCACAGGTACGTTACAATATGCAATTTTATGTTCCAGTTTCGTATAGCTCATGCTGTAAGCATAAATACTTCCACAACACTGCATACTCCTGCTAATTATCATTTTAAATGGCTATGCAGTACTGCATGCTAAGTCAATGTACCAGCATTTGTCCAGTTGGTTCTTTAGGGTGTTACTTTTATTTTTATGATATAATTTTTAAAACATTATAGACAGGCTGGGTGCAGTGGCTCATGCCTGAGCTAGCACTTCTAGTTCTTTAATCCCAGCACTCTGGGAGGTCCAGGCAGGTGGATTGCCTGAGCTCAGGAGTTGGAGACCAGCCTGAGCAAGAGCGAGACTCCATCTCTACTAAAAATAGAAAAATTAGCTGGGCATTGTGGTAGGCACCTGTAGTCCCAGCTACTCAGGAGGCTGAGGCAGGAGGATCTTTTGAGCCGAAGAGTTTAAGGTTGCTGTGAGATATGACGCCATACCATTCACTCTATGACACTGAGATGATAGAGTGAGACTGTTTAAAAACAAAAATTATAGATAATGCTGCAATGAACATTTTCACTAATCTAGGCTTAGTAACGAAATCAGGGGACTTTTCCCTATTCAATGTTTCCTTCCCTTCCTTCCTTCCTTCTTTCCTTCCTTCCCTCCTCTTCTCCCCCCCCCCCTTTTTTTTTTGACAGGGTGCCTTTTGTTGCCTGGGCTAGAGTACAGCAGCATCATCATAGCTCACAGCAGCCTCAAGTTCCTGGGTCCAAGCAATCCTTCCATCTCAGCCTGCAGAGTAGCTGAGATTAGTGGCATACTCTACTATACTGGGCTAATATTTTTACTTTTTGTAGGATGAGTCTTGCTATGTTGTCCAGGCTGGTCTCCAACTTCTGGCCTTAAGCAATTCTCCCACCTCTGCCTTCCAAAGTACTGGCATTATAGGCATGAGCCACCACACCTATTTGGATATGACTATTTTTCTGGCTCCTGATAGGTGTGCTAGAAAGTTGCCCCAATTCACACTACTATCAGCAGAGAATCATTTTACCACAACCTCGCCAACACCAGGAGTCATTAAAGAAAAAAATAACTAATTTAACAATTATTTGTATTTATTTAATCCCTAGTAAAGCTGTCTATTTATTCCATGTGTTGGTACGTTCTTTTGTTCCTCTTGCAAAAATTGCTATTTTATGCCTTTGTCCCATTTTCCATTCAATGCCTGATTTTTTTTAGAAAGCTGAATAAGTTATAGAGTGAAACAAAAACAGTAACCACTATTAAGAAAATAGTGATTTTAGAAATCTTAAAGGGTTATTGTGTATGTTAGTACAAAAAAGAAAAAGAAAAGAAAGAAATCTTAAAGGGCTATTGTGTATGTTATTACAAAAAAAAAAAAAGAAAAGAAAAGAAAGAAAAAAAAAAAGAAGAGAAACTAAGATAAGATAGCATTGAGGAAGAAGCCAGTGGTACTGGGGCATGAGACTTTATTCAACATAAAATTAAACACACACACACACCCCCACCTTTTTTTCTTACTGTGTCTCCCTGGGTAGAGTGCCATGGTGTCATCATAGCTCACAGCAACCTCAAACTCAGGCTCAAGAGATCTTCTTGCCTCAGCCTCCTGAGTAACTGGGACTATAGGTGCCTGCTACTATACCTGGCTAGTTTATCTATTTTTAGTAGAAATGGGGTCTCGCTCTTGCTCAGGCTGGTCTTGTACTCGAGAGGTCAAGCAGATTACAGGCGTGAGCCACTGCAACCGGCCCAAAATTGAGCCCTCTTAACTGTGAGATATTAAATATGTTATCTGGGGTGGTCATGTGGAATCTTTCCCAGGAAGGCTTTAAAATAAACCCAGTGCATGAGACAGTGGAAAGAGAACAGAGATGGGGATCAAGATCTTGGTTCTAATCCTGGGTTTGCGGCCAGGATTGTTCCTATGTGATCTTTAGCAAGAGCAATGAATAGTGGGAAGAGAATAGCTTGAGAGTCTGATTTGAAGTCAAATCTTGGCTCTACTAGCTGTGTGACTTTGAGCAATTAGACCCTTTCAGTTTCAATTTTTTAAGCTGTAATGTGAAGATAATAATTCCAGCCTCACCAATTCGTGTACTAATTGCGAATTTATGTAAAACACATAGATGCCCAATCAGAGGCAGCTACTCTGTTATTCTTCCCTGGGTGTCAGTGACTCAACTATATAATAAAGGTGTAAAATAAATACCTCAGATCATTTCTCACTCTAAGGGTCTCTAACTATTTTCTGAATGGTTTATCTTTAGCTGAAGACTCTTTCAGCTCATTATGCTAACAACTTTAACCAACTTAAAGGCTCATGTGGGCCATTTCTCTAATGTATTGGCTTGGATGGAATGGGTTGAGGACAACTTTAAGCACAGAAGTTGAAGGAGTGTGTCATGGGGGTGGGCACTTCCAAATTTGCTTCTTAATGACTTGCTTCTCAAGTATTGATTGCTGGAAGATTCAGAAGATTGAGAGAAGGGTCTAAGTTAAGTTACAAACTCCTAGGAGTAGCGTACAGTTAAGACACCTGGCTGAGAATCTTCTTCCCTGTTTCCCACCATGCCCAGCCCCTGAAACCTTGCCTTACAGAATGACAAAATAGTCTGGTTAAACTTTGAATAGACTAGACAATAAAAGCAAGAAGGAGAATAGCTTTGCAATCAAGTGGAAGCTTACAAGGAGCTAAACTAAGTTTCATTTGCACATGTTAAAGAATGTTTAAATTGTTAAAAGAAGGCATGCTATGATAAGGAATAAAACTACTGCTGTATGTGAGTTAAGACTGTGCTGCTATTATTGAAAAGAAAGCAACTGAACAATGTCAGAAGGATCTTATACAGTAGTAAGAGAAGCAAGACATTGACCCCCCTGGACACCCTTCCTCCTCAGATGCTTCATCTTTCAGTACCAGCTCACAAAATCATCCTGGATGGCCACAGATGGATTAATTTCACCTCCTCTGAACACTCAGAGCACAATATGTGCTTGCTCGAGTTGCAGCTGTTTATATACTTGTCTCATTTCCTTAAGGATTGTAAGCACTTTGAGGACAGAGTTTATGACTGATCCATTTTTGTGTCCTCCAATATCACACCTAACAAACACTCAGTAAATCTTTATTGAAGGTACTGGAACATAATTCTAGAAACCCAAGTCTACGTGGCGTCCAGAGTCCCAGAGACATGCAAAATACTTGGAACAGATTCAGAATAGAACAATGAAATAAATAAGAAGTGGGAGACACAGAATTTATATTTGGAAACAAAATATAAAGAAGTGGCTTCAGGGAAGTGACAGCAGAAGGATTGTCAAATTATTAAGGAGAAGGGTGGGCTCAATGGCTCACGTCTATAATCCTAGCACTCTGGGAGGCTGAGGCAGGTGGATTGCCTGAGCTCAGGAGCTTGAGTCCAGGCTGAGGAAGAGCAAGACCCTGTTTCTACTAAGCACAGTAAAACTAGCGGGGCATAGTAGCAGGCATGGTGGTGGGAGCCTGTGGTCCCAGCTACATGGGAGGCTGAGGCAAGAGAATCACTTGAGCCCAAGAGTTTGATGTTGCTGTGAGTTATGACACCAAGGTACTTTACCCAGGATGACAGAGACTCTGTTTTTTAAAAAAAAATTATTAAGGAAATAACAATCCAAGAAGGCCTGAAGTTCTTTTATGGGTGCAAAATAAACTATTACTCAGATTTTAATAGGGCAATATGAATGAGGCCTGCTGAGAAACTTTCAGAGTATAGACACGAGGGTGGTGTGATGAACAGTAGAGGTCAATGCCAGCCTTCTTCCACCCCATGTGTATGTAAGTATACAGTAACAATGCTGCCTATGGCACATCGTTTTTGCAAAATTACTTGTGAAACAATTGCAAGCTTTTAAATTTTAAGATTTTTTTTCCCCTAAAATGCTAAAAGCTGTTTTAAAAGAGAGGAGGATTTAGTCTAGGAAGGAATGGGAGATTCAAGCATGCGATTTGGCTAGGAAAATGGGACCAACCTAGAGAGAAAGAGAGAAAGAAAAAGAGAGAGAGAGAGAGTGCGAGCGTGTGCGCCTTTGATGTCCCGAGGATCAAGGACTGTGGCTTAAGGACTAGACTCTTAACTCACGTGGCATTTACTGCCCAGATAAAAAATACTCTTCTGGATCAGCATCTGTAGTTCAAAATGGCTAGTTTCCAAAATGGGTCTTAACTTTCCAAGGGTAACATTTGGAAGGCATCCTACATGAATGGAGAGGAGCCAGTTTCTAGAAGGGGCAGCTTAATGATTTTCTACACCCCCAATCCCCAAATCATTAAACAGCGTTTCTTTCCCAGAGACCAAGTTCATGCTGAGGGCAAAGAGAATTAAATGAAGAAGCTGAACCTGCAGCTAAGATTAGAGAGTTGCCAAGGGCCTAATTTTAGGTTCAAGCTGCCCCAGCTGACGTCCTGCACTGCTGGCTCAGCCATGAGGACCACAAGTGTGGCCATAAGCTGGTGCCTGAGTGAGAAGAACTGCTCCCTGGCCATCTGCAAAAGCAATTAGCTTGCTATTGGGTGTGTTTGGAGAGGGACTACCAATAATTTCTCTTTCAACAAGTGTTTCTTCAGGTGTTTGTGAGTCAATAAGGGAAAATGTCAGAACTTGGCAGAAGTTTCTGCATGCTTGTCATTCTGGTATTCACACTTTTCCACTCAGGAATGCTCTCCAAAAGGAAACTAATCCTGGAATTCCTGCTTTTCATGGCAGATAACCCGCTGATAAATTTCCTCTGGCTCTAGGCTTATTGCCACAACCCAGAGAAAATGTTGTTCAGGACATCTCAGCTCCATGCACGTAGACATAGATGGCTAGCATTTTGTGGGGGAATTTCTGTGCCACTCTTCCTCTGGGATTTAGGCTGCCCTTCCCCTCTCCACATATTTCCCCATCCTAGGCTTTATGCTTCCATTGTCTTCTTCAGAGGCCAGACAATAAGAGCTGGCATCTTCCAGATCAAAGGGGAAACAGAATATATTTTAAAGTGACAACTCTGTTAAGCTGCAACCAGAATAAAACCAGAATAATAAAATGACATAAATATAAGCCTCTAAATGATTCCATACTGAAAGACCACCAGAAAGCAAAATTTCTTGCATAATTATGGTGGAGAACCTCTCCTTACAAGTCATTCATAAGAGTGTGTCTGATTTCTGCACAATCCTCCTGTCTGGGGCAGCCCTCCTGGGGGATGGAGATTCTATGTCCCTGCAGGTTGGGAACTGTGATTACCCACTGGTGTGCTCAGTCTGCAAAGGAGGCTCTTCATAAAGGCTCATTGCCAGGAGCAAAGAAAATGCAGGCTGGCACTGCCAGGCAGAGGGAATGCCTCCCTGGGTAGATAATGTGCCTTTGGGGAGGGCCACTGTCATGAAGGTGCACACGCCGGACCCGCTGCTTATCTCTTCCTCTATTTTTCTTCCCTGGTAGATTTGCTTTTCCTGTCTACTTGTTCTAACTGTCAGTATGCCTCTATACGTATTTCTACATCCCGTCCCCCACCGCACACACACACCAGAGTGTGCACACGCATGCACGGGCACACACACATACACAGGCACACAAACACCCAGTCCTGTCCCCCTCCTCCCCGGTCTCTTGGCGCCCAGCCCTTTCATCTTCTCCCTCAGGGATTGGAGATGTCGCTGCAGGAAGTGCTTGTCCGCCAAGGCAGCAGCAGCAGAGCCCTGTGGCTTTGACAAACCTCATTTAATTGGGAGGAAGCCAGGAGAATTTGAAAGAACTGAAACATCCACGAAACTCCTTTTATCAGGCATAATTTAAACTCTGCATGGAAAAACCCCTATATGTATAAAGAAAAGTCAACTTCCCTCCTGCTGTGAGCACTCCTCGCCTCCCCCCCAGAGCAGGCAGGCTCCTGCAAGATTCCATCTTTTCATTTTTCTAAAAGTGTCAAAGTAGATTTGGGCTCTGTGACTGGGTGAACAGAGGAGGAATACAGATTGTTCTTTCTCACGCCTGCACGCGCACACACACACTCACACACCCCTAGGACGTACATGCACCAGAACCACTCTTGTTGGCTTTGCTTCGGATCAGCTAAGAAAAATCAAAACCTAAGTTTCTCACAACACATCAGTTTGGACAGTTGGTTGTTTCTTTCTAATTACCCTTTGTCAGGAAAAAGCTGGTGCCCAGAAAACTTTGAAGATCTGCAGTGGTTCTCACTATATTGAATAATGGATCTGGGAGGAGGGCCAATGGGGGTGGGTTTCTTTAAGTGAAGAGAAGGGTGTGTGTGTGTGTGTGTGTGTGTGTGTGTGTGTGTGTGTGTGTGTGCGCACTTGCATTAAGTGGGAAAGAAGAAAGCTATGAAGGAAAGGAAAGTCCAGGGCCTGAGAGAGGGGATTGGGATGGGGGGGGGGCAGCTGAAATGGAGACAGAGGTACAAGGAACGGAGTGAGAACTGTAGGTTGTGGTCTGCAACTTCTTTTGTCCTACCCACACACCAAAGCGTGTCCCTCTTGCCTTCCAATGTCCACTTCAGAGTCACCTCTAGTCCAATTCATCTCACTCAAAGTGTTCTCGTTCCTCCACTGGTCTCTGCACATCTGCTGCTGATCACACACAGATTTTAGCTGTTTAGATGTGATTTGTGCTGATACGTGTACGAGGGTGACCTGTTTCCTCTTCTTCACTCTCTTTTCCTCCCACTCTGTACAATCCTGAGGCCAAGGACAAGCCTCTTGTTTTCCTTAACTTTTTATAGCACTTAATAAGTTCTTGACACTTAATGGGTAAGTTAATAAATACTAATGACTGACTCGTCTTACAGGGTTAAGTAAAACATTAACCTCGGTTGTATGATTCTGGCTATTTTTGGAGATCCTAAATGACTCACTTTAATAATAAAATACCTCAACAAGTCCCAAACTAGGAGCTTGGTATTGCTACAGGACAGTGTCCCAGTCTGCAAACCCTGCTGGGTGGGCCAGACTGTGTCTATGCCTCTGGGGCAGTAGCTCCTGGCCCTGCCCTACCCTGCCCCACTGAGCCCAGGCCCACGCCCCCCAGCCCCGCCCAGTGCCATCCTCCCAGGCCCAGCCCTTAGGCACTCCTCCTTAGCTTTCTTTCTCTGACTTGGGACTTCTAAAATCTATTTTTGGTTGAATGGTGGCTATTTTCACAGAAGCTCCACCTAAGGACAGTCCTCCCATGACCACACTGCCCACATCCTCCTGTAGCCCTTCCTGCCCACGTTCTGAGAAACACACTGAGAGTTTCGACCACATGATCCCTTGGCACATTTCAGGCTTGGAGGATGATTTCAGGCCCAGGAAGCAAAGGCTGATTTCAGGGTAACTTGTGTTTCCAGCGGGTGGCCAGCCTGGGGGACCCTGCCCTCCCCCAGGCCCCACCTCAGCAGGGCTTCCTTCTGCAACATCATGTTACCAATCAAGGAGGGCCCAGTTCTCCTCTCATGACATATCCATGTCACCAATCATCTTACTGGCTTGTTAGAAACTTTGATTTTGCTTCTCCTAGCAGATGGTAGCTAAAGCAAACAACTCAGAGTCAGTCTTCATCTTGTCCCTTTTCTCAGCGTCAGTGTGTATATGTGAAATGTTCGATCATTACAAGGAGGTCCGATCAGCTCTCCCCCACTGGTGCTTTACAGTGAGAGAATCTTATGCAAAACTCAGGCAAGATTGGGTCCCATCTTGCTTCTCCCAGGCAAAATGATCTCTAACTTCACTCTTGAGTGCAAATGCTATGACTGTCAAGTGTTGAGAGAAACATTTATGACAATGATATTCATTCATACATACATACAACACACATAGACTCACGCTGACACACACTCACTCACCGTCAGGAAGCTGCTGCAGCTGAGATGGCAGGGTGCTGAAATAATCGTGAACAAGCGCTTGCTGGGCAGAGACACGGTCTCTAGGAAAGCCCTTCAGCATTTGGGAAGCGAGATCTTCGGCTTCAGGAACTCCCCCCAGCCTGGAAAAGTAGGAGAGAAAAATAGTTTTGCCATCAGCTTTCTAAAAAATAAAGGCAGAAAAATAAAAAGTAAAGACAAGGAGATGGGCTAGATGCAGAAGATTGTTCTAAGTAGACTTTTCCTGGGAATTACTAAAGTTGATGGCAAGTGGGAAAATGACCCTCATGCTAAAAACTCTTACCTGTCCTGTTACTTAAGATGAAGGAGAAACCTCTCTGCATTCTATCATTCAGCTCCGCTGCCCTCCACTGTGTCTCTGAGCATTGTGTTCACATAAAAGACACAGAAGTACAATTATAGAAATATATAATTAAGAATTTCTCTTGGAGGGACACAATGGCCCTGACCATGAGAAAAGCCTACTTGAAAATATGTTCCAGGCTCTAGACTCCAAGGGTGGCAAGCATAGAATGCTGGAGAGAGGGAAAGGGAGAGGGGGGATACTGGAGGGTGAAGCTTAGATAGGAAATATGCTTATTTATAGCATTTCTGAAGCTTAGTCCCCAGGGCTGTTAGTTAAGAAGCTCTCTCGGTTCCCCTGAGGTGGAGCAGAAGAAGAGAGATAATTAAGTACTCAAATCACAGTAAGTATTCACTCAAGCTGATCTCAAATTGAATTATATATTTGGAGATAACAAATTCATTTATTGAGCAACTACCATGTGCTGGTAGGAGGTTGGCTCAGGGAGATATAGGGCAAGACTCTGACTTCTGACAGCTTAGTCTACAGAGGAGTCAGTTGCTCATCAACTTACCATACAAATGTGTAAGTACAACTGTGAAGAGAAGACCTCTACTATGGTCTGAACATTTGTGCCCCTCCCCCAACATTTATATCCTAATTACCAAAGTGATGGTATTAGGAGGCAGCGCATTTGGGAAGCAATTAGGTTATGAGGGTGGAGACCTCATGATGGGGATTAGTGCCTTTTTAAAAGAGGCTTGGGGGAGTTCTTTTGCCCTTTCTGCCCTGTGAGGACACAGTTAAGAAGGCACCATCTGTGAATCAGAGAGCCCTCACCAGATACCAGATCTGCTGGCACCTTGATTTTGGACTTCACAGGCTCCAGAACTGTGGGAAATAAACCTCTACGGGATTATAAATTACTCACTGTAAGGCAGTGGTTCTCAACCTTCCTAATGCCACGACCCTTTAATACAGTTCCTGTGGGTCACGACCCACAGGTTGAGAACTGCTGCTCTAAGGTCTTTTAATATAATAGCCTGAACTATGAAAGCCCTGATGCCTGACCTGGAAAGGCAGGAGGTAGAGAAGGAAGGTTTTCTTTCTTTTTGGGGTGGGAGGACAGAGCCTCACTCTGTTTATTGCCCAGTCTAGAGTGCTGTGGCATCAGTCTAGCTCACAGCAACCTCAAACTCTTAGGCTCAAGCGATCCTCCCACCTCAGCCTCCTGAGGAGCTGGGACTATAGGTACATGTTACCATGCTGGCTAATTTTTTAAATTTTTGATAGAGATGGGCTCTCACTATGTTGCTCAGGCTGGTCTTGAACTCCTGAGCTCAAGGGATCCACCTGCCTTGCCCTCTCAAAGTGCTGGGATTATAGCCACGAGCTACCATGCCTAGCCTGGAAAGTTTTCTTCAGAAAATGGCATGTGGGCTGAGAACTGAAGAACTGGGGGCAGACAAGGGGAAAGCATTGCTGACAGAGGTCTGTGGCACTCATACAGACCCTTAAGAGGAGTGAGTTTTAAAAAAACAGAATCAAGGCTGATTGGATGGCCCAGGACAAAGATAGGAAAAGGGCTTGATATGAAGCTGGAGAAGATGGCTTGTGGGTCTTCATGTTTCCTATTTACTTATGTTTAAAGGTCTAATGCCAATCATTTAAGTAAAGCCATCTCCTTCTCATCAGCCCACAGAACATACTCCAAAATTGATCACATCTTAGGTCACAAGTCTAACCTCAGTAAATATAAAGGAATAGAAATTATTCCTTGCATCTTCTCGGACCACCATGGAATAAAAGTTGAACTCAGTAACAACAGGAATCTGCATACTCATACAAAAACATGGAAGTTAAATACCTCATGCTGAATGATAGCTGGGTCATAGATGAAATTAAGAAGGAAATTGCCAAATTTTGGAACAAAACGACAATGAAGACACAAATTATCAGAACCTCTGGGATACCGCAAAGGCAGTCCTAAGAGGGAAATTTATAGCACTGCAAGCCTTCCTCAAGAGAACAGAAAGAGAGGAAGTTAACAACTTAATGGGACATCTCAAGCAACTAGAAAAGGAAGAACATTCCAACCCCAAACCCAGTAGAAGAAGAGAAATAACCAAAATTAGAGCAGAATTAAATGAAATTGAAAACAAAAGAATCATACAACAGATCAATAAATTAAAAAGTTCGT
The DNA here is from genome assembly GCF_027406575.1 of Nycticebus coucang. Taxonomy (NCBI): domain Eukaryota; kingdom Metazoa; phylum Chordata; class Mammalia; order Primates; family Lorisidae; genus Nycticebus; species Nycticebus coucang. Next base: position 99,257,127 of record NC_069786.1, on the reverse strand, counting down.
TTTTTGAAAAGGTCAATAAAATAGATAAACCTTGGCTAACATAACCAGGAAAAAAAAGAGTAAAATCTCTAATTTCATCAATTAGAAACGACAAAGATGAAATAACAACAGACTCCTCAGAAATTCAAAAAAATTTAATGAATATTACAAGAAACTTTATTCTCAGAAATGTGAAAATCTGAAGGAAATTGACCAATACTTAGAAGCACGTCACCTTCCAAGACTTAACCAGAATCAAGTGGAAATATTGAACAGGCCCATATCAAGTTCTGAAATAGCATCAAATATACAAAACCTCCCTAAAAAGAAAAACCCGGGACCAGATGGCTTCACATCAAAATTCTACCACACTTTTAAAGAGGAATTAGTACCTATATTACTCAACCTGTTCCAAAATGTAGAAAAAGAAGGAAGACTACCCAAAATGTTCTATGAACCAAACATCACCCTGATCCCCAAACCAGGAAAAGACCCAACAAGAAAGAAAATTATAGACCAATATCACTAATGAATATAGATGCAAAAATATTCAACAAGATCCTAGCAAACAAAATCCAGCAATACATCAAACAAATTATACATCATGACCAAATTGGTTTTATCCCAGGGTCTCAAGGCTGGTTCAATATACGTAAATCTATAAGTATAATTCAGCACATAAACAAATTAAAAAACAAAGACCATATGATTCTCTCAATTGATGCAGAAAAAGCTTTTGATAATATCCAGCATCTCTTCATGATCAGAACACTTAAGAAAATTGGTATAGAAGGGACATTACTTAAACTGATAGAGGCTATCTACAGCAAACCCACAGCCAAGATCGTATTAAATTGAAATCATTTCCACTCAGATCAGGAACCAGACAAGGTTGCCCACAAGGTTGCCCATTGTCTCCACTGCTCTTTAACATTGTAATGGAAGTTTTAACCATTGCAATTAGGGAAGAAAAGGCGATCAAGGGTACCCATATAGGGTCAGAAGAGATCAAACTTTCGCTCTTCACAGATGATATGATTGTATATCTGGAAAACATCAGGGATTCTACTACAAAACTCTTAGAAGTGATCAAGGAATATAGCAGCGTCTCAGGTTACAAAATCAAGATTCATAAATTGGTAGCCTTTATATATACCAACAATAGTCAAGCTGAAAAAACAGTTAAGGACTCTATTCCATTCACAGTAGTACCAAAGAAGATAAAATATTTGGGAGTTTATTTAACAAAGGACATGAAAGATCTCTATAAAGAGAACTATGAAACTCTAAGAAAAGAAATAGCTGAAAATGTTAACAAATGGGAAAATATACCATGCTCATGGCTGGGAAGAATCAACATTGCTAAAATGTCCATACTACCCAAAGCAATATACAATTTTAATGCAATCCCTATTAAAGCTCCACTATCATACTTTAAAGATCTTGAAAAAACAATACTTCGTTGTATATGGAATCAGAAAAAACCTCGAATAGCCAAGACATTACTCAGAAATAAAAACAAAGCAGGAGGAATCACACTACCAGACCTCAGACTATACTATAAATTGATAGTGATCAAAACAGCATGGTACTGGCACAAAAACATAGAGGTAGATGTATGGAACAGAATAGAGAACCAGGAGATGAATCCAGCTACTTACTATTATTTGATCTTTGACAAGCCAATTAAAAACATTCAGTGGGGAAAAGATTCCCTATTTAACAAATGGTGCTGGGTGAACTGGCTGGCAACCTGTAGAAGACTGAAACTGGACCCACACCTTTCACCATTAACTGATAGACTGTCACTGGATTAAAGATTTAAACTTAAGACATGAAACTATAAAAATACTAGAAGAGAGTGCAGGGAAAACCCTTAAAGAAATCGGTCTAGGCGAGTATTTTATGAGGAGGACCCCCCAGGCAATTGAAGCAGCTTCAAAAATACACTACTGGGACCTGATCAAACTAAAAATCTTCTGCACAGCCAAGAACACAGTAAGCAAAGCAAGCAGACAGCCCTCAGAATGGGAGAAGATATTTGCAGGTTATTTCTCTGACAAATGTTTAATAACAAGAATCCACAGAGAACTCAAACGTATAAGCAAGAAAAGAACAAGTGATCCCATTGCAGGCTGGGCAAGGGACTTGAAGAGAAACTTCTCTGAAGAAGACAGGCGCATGGCCTATAGACAAATGAAAAAATGCTCATCATCCTTAATCATCAGAGAAATGCAAATCACAACTACTCTGAGATATCATCTAACTCTAGTAAGATTAGCCCATATCACAAAATCCCAAGACCAGAGATGTTGGCGTGGATGTGGAGAAAAGGGAACACTTCTACATTGCTGGTGGGAATGCAAACTAATATGTTCCTTTTGGAAAGATGTTTGGAGAACATTAGAGATCTAAAAATAGATCTGCCATTCAATCCTATAATTCCTCTACTAGGTATATACCCAGAAGACCAAAAATCATATTATTACAAAGATATTTGTACCAGAATGTTTATTGCAGCCCAATTCATAATTGCTAAGTCATGGAAAAAGTCCAAGTGCCCATCAATCCACGAATGGATTAATAAATTGTGGTATATGTATACCATGGAATACTATGCAGCCTTAAAGAAAGATGGAGACTTTACCTCTTTCATGTTTACATGGATGGAGCTGGAACATATTCTTCTTAGTAAAGTATCTCAAGAATAGAAGAAAAAGTATCCAATGTACTCAGCCCTACTATGAAACTAATTTATGGATTTCACATGAAAGCTATAACCCAGTTATAACCCAAGAATAGGGGGTAGGGGGAGAGGGAGGAGAAGGAGGGGACGGAGGGGGAAGGTGGGCGGAGGGAGGGTGATTGGTGGGATTACACCTGCGGTGCATCTTACAAGGGTACATGTGAAACCTAGTAAATGTAGAATGTAAATGTCTTAACACAATAACTAAGAAAATGCCAGGAAGGCTATGTTAACCAGTGTGATGAAAATGTGTCAAACGGTCTATAAAACCAGTGTATGGTGCCCCATGATCGAATTAATGTACACGGCTATGATTTAATAATGAAAAAAAAAAGTAAAGCCATCTCTTCAATCCACAGGTAGGTTTATAAGTGGAAAACCACAAAAGGGAAAACTGTACAGATCCCAGAAGGGAATTAACAACAGAATTGATGTCTGACTTTCAGAATTAAGTTGCATGGTCATGAAATAACTTAGCAAATCTCCAATTAAGCAAAAAGAGATGGCTTACTTAATGTCAAATGCACATACCAACTTAAAGTAAGAAAGAGCAAGATATTTTTTCCCTTTCCAGGTACCATGATGCAGGGATGCTGGAAGTCCTGGCCCAGAATTGTAATTTGCCTCAATTTTGCATAATATTTGCATAAGAAACTTTCAAGTATCTGAATCCCATGACACAAAACTGTTTCTGCAAACAGATAACTACCCTAAAACTCATGAGTAATTGCTACAGAGACAAGATGGAAAGGAAATTTGCAAATCCCCAATCCTTGCAAATTTCCAAGCCGGTTAGGTGAGAAAGGAATCTGTTGGAGGTCTGCTCATCACCTGTGGCTTAAAGAACTACAGGTATATTTTCTATCCGGGGTATCCTGTTCCAGGGCCCATGAAATAGGGGTTTGGAGGTATCAATCACTAGAGCCTGGTATTAATCTGGAAGGAGATTCAAGGAAGATCTCATGAAAAAAAATTTAGCTGTTGTACCCACACTAGTGGGCTGTGGGGTGGATTGTGTGCCAAAGCTGGGGCCTGAATCACTTTCTGCAGCCTTCAGGCTTTCTGATTAACTGTTAATTTCCAGGCGTGGCAGGGGGTGGGAGTAGATGGGGGTGGTGGTGTGGAACTATGCATCTATCAACTTCCACCTTCTACCTCCATAGTCCCACCCCAATCACAGCTTGTTCTCTCAGCACACTGCCTCCCATTTGCCCAGTAAAGCCTCTAGAACTGCCCTGTAGTGGGGTGCTTAAATGCTGCTCTCTGATTGGATAGGAAGGATGGGGACCTGTTTTACTCTTGTGTCAGCATGGCAGGTATATTGTTTTTATTTAGACTATATCTATGTGTCTGGAGAATTAGAAAAAGCTGACAGAGCTTATGGGAGCCTTAGGGAACCCCTTTTTCTTTATAAGAACAGGTCTTTTTTTATTTTTAACTAGGCTAATGAAAGAAAGAAAAGTAGGTACCAATCTTTAGTGATATAAAGACTTCTTTTCTAGGACTTTCTACTTCAAATAACAGAACCTCCCTCATCCTTCCCATAAGGTGGCATCAGAGCATCTAGTAGGTTCTGGAATTGCTCCAACCTCACAGCCTACGAACTATGACCTCCACACATCAGTTTTCCTTCTCTTCCAGCTCGCCCAGGTGGTGACCAGGACAAAGGCTCCTCAACCCAGGAGCCAAGTTTGGTCTCCCTTGTATAAGCCAACCCAGCCTCCTGGACATAAGCCTTCACTGGAAGCCTTGGTAGTGAGTAGGGCTGCTCCATATGGGCCTCTGGCAAGGACCCTAATGATCACCACTTTGCTACTGCACAATGCACTCTCATAGGGGAGCTGAGCAAAGACTCTGAGGAATACAAATGTTGCTTCTTTGGGTACAAATGTCACTGCTTGACACCTTCCATGTTTATATCATTCCGCTTCTTCCTGCTACCTGCAGCCTGCGTTGTCACATTTCTACACTTTGCCACCACCTTTAACTCATACTGGAATAATTCTCCACTGGTTTCATCCTCTACTTTAGAAATGAAAGTTGATATGAGAAATGAACATCATAAGCGTTTTTTTTGTCTACCAGCACTTTTACATACAGGCTAAAGGTTAATTAATATTGTTAGGTTTGTGATGTTAACCAGTGAACAGTCCAGGAGTTATCTTGTAGAGTTCGGAGATCCCATCCACCCAATTAATTGAGAGTCCGTTATTAAAGACAAAGAATCCTGTGATAAACCACACCTCCTACTAACATTTCACGAAGTGAGAAGTGGGCCGGGCACTGTGGCAGGCACCTGTAGTCGCAGCTACTCAGGAGGCTGAGGCAAGAGGATCTCTTGAGCTCAAGAGTTTGAGATTGCTGTGAGCTACAATAACACCCTGGCACTCTACCTAAGTGAGACTCTGTCAAAAAAAAAAAAAAGAAAGAGGGCGGCACCTGTGGCTCAAAGGAGTAGGGCACCAGCCCCATATATCAGAGGTGGGTTCAAACCCAGCCCCAGCCAAAAAAGAAAAAAAAAAAAAGAAAGAGAGAGAGAGAAAATCCCTAAGCAAAATAGTTTTTTTAAAAAAGTGAGACGTGTTCTATTGCCAAAATAATACATACTTATTATAGACTACCTAAAAAATGCAGAGAAAGGGCGGCGCCTGTGGCTCAAGGAGTAGGGCACCGGTCCCATATGCCGGAGGTGGCAGGTTCAAACCCAGCCCCGGCCAAAAAAACCACAGAAAAAAAATGCAGAGAAAGAGAATCAAAACTATCTCATTATTCTGAGATAATCTCATTTACTCAAAGACAATCATTTCTTTAGAGTTTGTTTTTTATTTCAGTCCTTTATTTTTACGCAGATATATTTTTGTTTTACAGGAAAAAAATGGGATCATACCATACAACTGGTAGTAGTTGTAACCCACTTTTGCACTAGACTATCTTGAAGATCTTCCTATGACTTTGAATAGCCTTCTAAGATGTAATTTTCTTGCCTGTACAGCATCCCATTATGTGGGCATACCATAATTTATATAGCCCGACACTAATTGGAGTTGTTTCCTTTTTTTTGGTTGGGATGGGGCAGTACTATTAAAATCATGCTGTGATAAATATCCTCAAAAGGAAATCTTCACATATATTTGTGAAATGGTTTCCTTAGGATAAATTCTTAGACTTTAAATTCCCAGATTGAAGGATGTACAACATATTAAAGTATCTGACTTATCTTGTCAGCTAGAAGAGCTGCACCGAATCCCATTTCCACCACAGCCTAGGAGAATGCCTGTCCCTGTGTGCAAGGATAATAAATTCACTCCAGCTGAGCTTATTTACCATAGGACCATTGCTTATGAAAGTCATAAAAAGAATTAAAATTGAGCATCAATCCTAAAAGATGGTCTGGGTGCCAGGACATCTACATTTAATTTTAAAAATCCATAATAGAAACAAAAAATAAGCAAAAATGAAATTCAAGTTTTGTGATTACGCATGTGTAGTGATGTAAAATCCATCAGTACACATACCTAAAATCTGGTTGTTCTTAGGGGTCTATCACGATAGTTTTGATTTCCTGGCACAGCCTGGCTTTTAGTATAAAAATCTGCCATACGCAGTGCTGCCATCGACCTCCAAGGTGTAGGCAGGACAGGCTGCTTACCCTGAGCCCAAATAGGTTGGTTCCTCCCACTCACCCCTGAATCCATAGGAAAAGGAAAGGGGCAGGGATAAATAGGCGCTTTTTAAATGTTCTCAATTTACGACATGGTAAAGTATATACCACAATAGGAAACACACCCATACTAGGAAGAAACATCAGAGAAGTTGTCCTACAATTTGCCAACTCACCTACAAAGTATACACTTACTAGGACCATGTTAATGAGGTCACCCTCAAACCCTGAGCAAGACCTTGAGGTTCACTTACAGGCCTGTGCACAGCTCCATTGCCCCTCTGTAGGAAGCGTGCAGAAAAGCCAGTGACACCTCAGCTGTTCTGAACTCACCACACCTGCAACCTGAATTAACTGACACTTCCACAGAGACCTGTGTGCCAGATGAATCCTCACCTTACCCAGCCAGACTACCTTGGCCAAGTTCCTTACTTCCCTGAGCCTCAGTTTCCTCTCTTTGACCTGGAAATGACATTTGTGAGGATTAACTGTAACAACACGTGCAGCACCCTGCTTGGCGCATGGAATATATCCCACCTGAGGTTAGCTGTTTTGCAGAGCCCTTCCCAGAGCTAAGAATTTTCTCATGTGAAAGTCGAGGCCAGCGCTGTCCAATAGAGCATCCCATGATGATAGGGATATTCTATTTTGGCTCCGTCCAGTATGGTAGCCACTCCTGGTATGTGGCTATTGAATCCTTAGAGTGCACTTAGTGCTACTGAACTAAATTTTTAATTTAAATGAGTTTAAAATTAAATAGCCACATGTGGCTAACGGCTATGGTTAGACAGTGTAGCTCCCAAGGGTCCTCAAACTGTGGCCTGCGGGCCACATGAGACAGTGTGATTGTATTTGTTCCTGTTTTGTTTTTTTACTTCAAAATAAGATACGTGCAGGGTGCATAGGAATTTGTTCATAGTTTTTTTCTTTTTAAACTATAGTCCGGCCCTCCAATGGTCTGAGGGACAGTGAATTGGCCCCCTGTTTAAAGTTTGAGGATGCCTTCCCCTGTTTTGAGCATACAGTCAGAGAGAAGCCAAAGTCTGAGCAAAGGTGAATATATTGGCTCAGTGCCTGTAGCTCAGTGGTGTGGCACCAGCCACATACAGCAAGGCTGGTGGGTTCGAACCCGGCCCAGGCCTGCTAAACAACAATGACAGCTACAACAACAATAACAATAACTGGGCGTTGTGGTGGGTGCCTGTAGTCCCAGCTACTTGGGAGTCTGAGGCAAGAGAATCACTTAAGCCCAAGAGTTGGAGGTTGCTGTGAGCTGTGATGCCACAGCACTCTACCCAGGGTGACATAATAACACTCTGTCTCAAAACAAAGGAAAGCGAATATGTGGCACTAGGATCAAGGGAAGGGGCAGAAGGGGGGGGTCAGAAAAGCAGAGGGATATTCAGAGAGTTCAAGCCGTGCTCAGCCCTTGAAGGAAGGGTTGGTGGGTGACAGCAGGAGGCTGGTGGCGCTATCTTCTGCCACGTGGTCGTGACGACAGCAGCAGCAGTGGTGAGTACAAGGCGGTTTGCAGCTTTGGGGTCACCATTTATTTTGATGACCAATAGTAAAATGAAAGAAAGCCCCAGCACGGCACTAAAATCTGCATGTCTTCAGCTAGAGGTTAGGGAGCCTGACTACGGGCACAACAGAGTTTGCAGACCTTGAATGAAATGATAGACAGCAATTTCCTGGACCTGTCTTCAAAATAATGGGGTGTTTTGGGGAGTGCTTTTGAAAAGAAGAGTGGAGTGCGCAGGCATCCTGGGGGACCTGCCCCCCCGGAAGAGATCCTTTGGTAAAGCGTAGTTCTATGTTTCCCAACCAACTTTACTCTTCGTACACTGAGTCACACTCTATGTGGAGACTTTTTAAAACATAAGAACAGTGAATATGAAGCCATCAGGCGGTATCTGGTTAAGTTAAACCACACCACATTTTCAGGAAAGAACAACGTTCAAACGTTCAGTTAGGATCTTGGCCAGTGAAACTCTTCCACATCTCCCCACCTGTGCGAGTGTGTTTTTCTTTGACATTTGAGCTGGTTACCCGTCTCTGATGTTTTCCTCACTGCCCTTTTTGCCTCCTCACTGAAGCAAAAAAGAACAGAGCTTTGGCTAATTACTCTCAGATCAAATAATACTGGTTATTGTAATTGGTCATTGTCCGAAAACACTGAGTTCTTCTGAGCCCTGAGGTTGCTTGGCACAGCTTAGTTAGCTAACTATTCCCGGAATGTCTCTATTATCTGTTTTACTTTGCAAAAGAAACTAGGGATTTGTTGAAAGCTGGTAATAAAAGTCTGCCCTGGTCTGCGCTGAGACTGCGTAGAGAGGGCCTGGGAAAGCATGACCTCCATGAATCAAGCTGCCCCCCCTCCCCACATCCCCCTAATAACCACTCAATGATGTTATTTGGTTTCTCTGTGTCAGAGAATAATAAACCCACTAGGTTTTCTTGCGGGCCAACATTCCCTGTTCTCAGGGCCTGGGGCATGACTGAGGGACACAAAACAATTTTAATGACCAAACTCAGTGAAAGTAAAATGGTTCATAGAGGAAAAACTAACAGACTTGCCGGGAGCTGACTCTCTGAGAGGCATCTTCCTGATCAACCCATGGCTGTTGTTCAGTGGACCGAGGCCCAGGGAACTGTATCCCCAACCTGCTTAGAAACGACTTCCCAGGCTAGTGCTCACCTGTTCCAGACAATCTGAAGGCTCTGAGGCTTAGGCAGCGGGAACCATTCTGGAAAGAACAGTGAGAAGCATTAAAAACCAAAAAGAACCTTAAAATCTTGTTGCCAAAAATATGTTTAAAAGTCTGAAAGCTCTTTTTGGATTGGTTCAGGTTATCAGGTAGGCTAACTAATGATTTTTAAAAGCTCTTCTCACTCTGAATTTTTATGATTCTGTGAAAGTTTAGTATTATGGGTTTAGTTGTATACCTCCCAAATTCATACATGCTGTGGCTCCCAGCTGGGTTTTTCATTTTTTTAGGAGTCGGGGGTCTTAGTCTTGCTCAGGCAAGTCTCGGACTCCTGACCTCAAGAAATTCTCCCTCCTCAGCCTCCCACGGTGCTGGGATTACAGGCATGAGCCACCGCATCCAGCCCCTTTTCACTTTTATGCCTACTTTCTCAAACTTTTTAAAATTAAAGGCATATAAGGTATTATTGTGTACTTTCAAAAGCCTCTCGCTAGTTAGTGATAGTGGTTACAACCTAACCCCAAGTATCACAGACTCTGACCTTATCTGGAAATAGGGTTGCTGCAGATATAGTTAAGGTAAAGTCATTAGGGTGGGCCCTAATCTAATCTGACTTGTATCCTCATAAAAAGAAACATTTTGGACAAGGAGATAGACATGCACCAGGGAAAATGACATGAAGAGATAAAAGAAGACAGCCATCTGCAAGTCAGGAGAGAGGCCCGGAACAGACTCTCCATCACAGCCCTTGGGAGGAACCAACCCTCAATGACACCTCAGTTTCAGACTTCCCAGCCTCCAGAGCTGTGAGACAATAATTTTCTTTTATTTAACTCACCCGTCTGCTGTACTTTGTTATAGCAGCCCCCGCAAACTAATACAGTGAAAATATTCAGTAAGGTCAACAAACATTTATTTAACATATACTGTGTGCAAAGCATGTGCCAGACGCTGGGGAAAATACAAAAGAAATCAAAGGAAACCTCTCTATGCTTGCAGAGCTTAAAATTCATTTGGGAGAACAAAACATACATACGTGAAATGTGACAAAGAATGAGGCAAAGTCTCAAAGACTCAAAAATGGTAAAAAGTAAGGAGAGCTGCTGGGCACAGTGGCTCATGCTTGTAATCCTAACACTCTGGCCGAGGCAGGAGGATCCCTTGAGCTCAGGAGTTTGAGACCAGCCTGAGCAAGAGCGAGACCCCATCTCCGCTAAAAATAGAAAAACGAGCCAAGCCTTATAGTGGGTGCCTGTAGTCCCAGCTACTCCAGAGGCTGAGGCAGGGAGGATCACTTAAACCAGGAATTTGAGGTTGCTGTGAGCTAGGCTGACACCATAGCATTCTAGCCTGGGCAACAGAGTGCGACTCTGTCTCAGAAAAAAAAAAGTAAGGGGAGCTAATTTTATACATTACTTGCAGTAAAAATGCAAGTGAATGGTGTCTTGAATAGTTTAAAACAGGCAACAATGAAAATTGTTATTTTCTTTGGAGTACTTTGTAACATTTACATTTGGATACATGTGTTTCTATTATTCTTGGTATTAATGCTATTTAACCTAAAATACAAATACCCTGAAAGGGGACAATTATTCATTCAAAAATTACTAATTGCTTATTCTGTGTAAGGGTATCAGAGTAGCTTGGGTGGTGGTGGTATAAAATCCCTCTGTTTCTCATTTCAGATTGAGAAAAGACTATTTTATAAGTATAAAGCCTTATACTTTTGGGGAACTGAACTGTAAATATTTAGCTTTAAAAAAATCTCTGCCTTTAGCTCCTAAGTGAACAGAATAATGAAGAATGTCACAACAAAGCATTTAATCATAGTTGGGCAAAATAAATTATTTTGATAATACTGATATGTATGATAGCACCTGCATAGAAAGATCTGGAAGCCTCTCACTAGTTAGTGATAGTGGTTACAGGGTTACCCCTTTTCACTTTCTTAAAAAAATTTCATTGCTTATTTTTAATTTTCCTTCTCCTTCTCCTTCTCCTTTTTGTGAGACAGAGTTCCAGCCTATGCCCTGAGCAGAGTGCAATGGAGTCATAGCTCACTGCAACCTCAGACTTGGGCTGTGGGCATCTCACTGCCTCAGCTCCACAAGCCACTGGGATTACAGGCTCTTGCTGTGGCTCCTGACTGGGTTTTTCATTTTTTTAGGAGTTGGGGGTCTCCCTCTCGCTCAGGCAAGTCTCGGACTCTTGAGCTCAAGCAATTCTCCCTCCTCAGCCTTCCATAGTGCTGGGATTACAGGCATGAGCCACTGTGCCTGGCCCCTTTTCACTTTTATGCCTACTTTCTCAAACTTTTTATTAAAAGCACATAAGGTATTATTGTATACTTTCAAAAGTAATTTCAATTAAAAACTAAATTTATAGGGCTAAGAGTTGTAGAGTGAAAAGAGTGATCAAAAGAGGTATTTCAGTGAGTTTTCAAGGTCAGATGCAATTAAATGGGACCTGTCTGCTGGTGTTTTACAGTCCTAGGTGGGCATTAAGGGAGCATTTGTGAATACAGGTTGTTTACTCTCTGTTCAGTACTATTGTGCCTAAATTCAAAATAACCAGTAAAGATAAGAAGATCTGGCATTTGTCTAGTATGTTTATTTCCAAATCACTTTCTGCTGCTTATTTACAGTTCTTGGCTGCCCAAACAAAATTAAAATATCCCTCATTTAGTCATATCCCAATTTCCAATCAACATAATTAAATCCATTTTAATCCTCTCTTATTTTCTGTTTTTCCCTTCTGAGAGCTCTATGCACTGTGTTTTTTGGCTTTTAACAATTTAATACTTTTCTTTTCTTTTCTTTTTTTTGAGACAGAGTCTCATTTTGTCGCCCTTGGTAGAGTGCGGTGGCATCATAGCTCACAGCAACCTCTAACTCCTGGGTGAAGTGATCCTCTTATCTCAGTCTCCTGAATAACTGGGACTACAGGTGCCTGCCACATGCCCTGCTATTTTTTAGAGATGGAGTCTTGCTCTTGCTCAGGCTGGTCTCGAACTCCTGACCTCCAGCAATCCACCCATCTTGGCCTCCCAGAGTGCTAGGATTACAGGCATGAGCCACCACCCCCAACCCAGAATTTAATACTTTTTCTAACTCTAACGTTCTTGTGGAACACAGGTTGGCAGTTGGCTGAACTAGTGTTTGCATACTGACTCTCCTGCTGAGACCTTACTCAAGATACTTTGACCAAGATGGACTGTCAAGCTTTCTTAACATAAGCTGGAGTGTTTGACTCACAAGGATGCTGAAGCAATCCAATGAAATAATGCATATAAAGTGCCTGCTTTGGATCATTAAACAAAATAAACCCTACTTGCTTTTCTTCCTCTTTCTTTTCCTTTGAAATAGTCAGTGTAAATAAGGCATCATTATGCATTGGGACCTGGACCCCGGTTTTGAATCCACTCTGTGCCACTTATCAGCTTAATCTGAAGGTGCTGCTGAATCTCACTGCCCTTCAGTTTTCCCATCTGTAGAAGCAATGTAATGATTATTCCTACTGCACAGGGTTGGGAGAATTAGCATAGTAAGTGTAATAGAAGGGTTTTCTCATTCTTTGTCTCTTTCCCCCACTATTTCTTTCCCTTATCTGATACAACATGCTTCTCTCGCTCCTCTCTTGTTCTCCTTGGAAACTTTCCATAACTTTCCTTCTGAAATTCTAAACTGCTCCAACCCATAGGTCTCATGTCTGGCTTGATTTCTTTTGAGTCCTGCGGGCTAAGAGTGTATTTCTTAGCCATGTGATATAGTGACGTGAACACAAGCCCAGGCTCAAATCTCCCTTTTGCCATCTCTGAGACTTTGGGGGAAATTACTTAACCTCTCAGGTTAAATTTGAGAAATTTCCAAATATGTAAAACATAACTCATTTTCTAGTTGCTGGGAGCATTAGGTAAGATTAAGTATGTGATATGTAGTAGGGCTTCAATAAGTGTTAGTCTTGCGGGGTGAGGTGGCTCATGCTTGTAATCTCAGCACTCTGGGAGGCTGAGGTGGATGGATTGCTTCAACTCAGGAGTTCGAGACCAGCCTGAGCAAGAGTGAGACCCCATCTCTAAAAATAGCCAGGTGTTGTAGTAGGTACCTACAGTCCTAGCTACTCAGGAGGCTGAGGCAGGAGAATCACTTGAGCCCAAGAGTTTGATGTTGTTGTGAGCTGTGACGCCATAGCACTCTATTGATGGCAACAAAGTGAGACAATGTCTCAAAATAAACTCACAAAAAAGTGTTAGTCTCATTCCTTTTCTTTTTCTTGGTTTTGCCTCTCATTTTGGAGAGGCAGTGTGGTCTGCCACCCTGGTTCTCAAGTGGACTGCACATTAGCATCTCTGGGGAGCTTTCAGAAGAAAGGAAGCCCTAGAGTCTGATTCAGCTAGTTTGGGGAGGGTACAGGCATTGGTCGGGTGTTGTACTGTTATTACGTCTTTAATGGTCTCCAGATGCTTATAGTGAGGAGCCAAGAAAGAGGACTGGTGGTCCAGCAAAGAGGGCAGGGTTTACCACGCAGCAGCAACTCAAAACTCACTTCTCGGAGGCTCATTTCCCCATCTGTGACAACTCACATGAGGTGGTGGTCCTTCCAAATTAATCATGTATATAAAATTAATTGATGCATATTAAAATGGCGAAACATAGTGTCTGACGCATACTTAGTTATGTTGCTCAAGGATATAAAAGAAAAAGAGTGACAAGGAAAAAAACTCAGTTCTCATAAATCCTACCAGAAAAGGATGAGATATAAGGATGCCCAGGACTCCAGGGGCAACATTTTGCACTTGAGATTTCAAGTTCTGTGTAGACAGGTTGTGCTGACTCTCTTCCCACATCTATGTTGTAGATGCAATAGCTGAGATAGAGGGATTGATGTATCCAGGGTCAGTCAGGGAGCAGCTAGGAAGCAGAAGCAAAGCTCAGTGCCTATTTGTGGCCTACCCTCCCACTCAGGCAGATAACCTGATGCTAAATGACCTTGCCTCGCTCTCATTGATTTTTCCCACTAGTTAAGCTGCAAGCGATCAGTGAGAGAATGATCCACAAACAGACGGGCATTTTACACAAGACCATTTCAAGAGAAGTCTGCTTCTCTGGCTTCAATAGCCTCTAAAAATAATAGGTCTGGAGGTAGCTTGTTTCCTTTCTCCTTCCAAAGATGACAGTACATCATTAGACCAGGTTTTTCCTCATCTCCTCCCTCTGCAGTTCTCTTTAAAAGAGTTCTCATTCCAGTTCAATTGGAATTCGAGGCAGGAAAAGCAAAGTAAGTTGCAAAAGGAAACTAAAAACGAAGAACATTTGAATTTCCAAACTAAAGGAAGTGAAATTAAAACGAGGGCAGAACCGTTGCTACCATAGTAAAAATAGCCCATTTCCATAAATGTTTAATAAAGCTCATTTTGCAAGTGATTCAAGTATGGTAACCTTAGTCAAGAGAGATTTGTTGATTGATTGGTAAAACATCACTGAGGCCATTTTGAGTCTCAGCTCAAGGTAAAACATTCTCTAGTAACTATAGTCTTGCCACAATCACCCTGAGGTTATCTTATAGTGCAGTCAACTGAACTACACCTCTGGAATTTCCCAAATACGATGCATTCTTGAGATACCATATATTTAAACAGTTGATAATGCCGTCAGCCTTATTTTGCTATCTTAAGCGGTAACTTTAAAATTGCACTGCCAAAATGTGATCAGTAGCTCTTTCTCCCCCACCTGCCCCTCTCCCCCACCTGCCCCTCTCCCCTACCCCAAACTCACTCTCTCTCTCTCATGTCCTGGCAGCTGCTCGCTCCATTCCTCCCCAGGTGGCCGGGCTCAGAGGCTTCCTCATTTTGGGCTCCAGGAGTCTATCCAGGCTTTTGATTCCTCTCTCAGCATCACTAGGACTCAAAGAGCAAGTGCTCTCAAGGATGCTCCTTGGTATTTGAGCCTAGCATTTTTCCAACCTTGCTTCAGAATTTTCCATGGATTCTGACAAAATATCCTCTGAAGTCTATTGCTAAGGTTTCTGCAGAGGAAGGAGAAGCCAGACCTTGCTCCCAATGGGTGGAGAAAGTGGCAGGGGTGGGCATTGTTGGGGGGACCCACCCCTCTGGAGGGGGACAGTGCTGTGGTTAATGTCTGTCCACCCCCACAAAGGACTATTGAGCTATAGGTTGATTGTGCCTTTCAGCGTTTATTGTATTTGATGATGTATCATTTGACAACATTTACCACTCCCTGCAGTCTACAAATATCTAAGGGCTGCCATGGGCAGTCACTGTGCTCTCAGCACTGAAAATACACAGACCTGGGACCCAGCTCTCCCCCAGCAAGCTTATGGGCATATCATTTCTGTGATATTACTAGGATTATTTCCCAGTGTCCTTCTGCCTCTCTGGCTATTCTTTCTCAGCTTTCAAAGACTCCTTTTCCTCCATCTGGCCCTTTAGTACTGGTCCCCCAGGGTACCACAACGGACTTCTCTTCTTTTTGTACACACTCTGTGTTGGCAATGGAATTCATACATGGAACTTTAAAAACTGATTTAAACAGATGACTTATTCTGTCGTTTTAGATTGGACTCTTACACTCAGTTTCTGCTTGTTTTTTAGACGTTTTCCTTGGGTGGTCCCACAAGTATCTTAATCTCAAAGTGTTGTAACCTCACATTCATTACTTCTCCCACAAATCTGGTTCACCTCCCCTTTACTCTCTGTCCTACCTAACAGTGCCCCTGTTCTTTCACCCAGCAGAGATCGCAGTCTCCTTCAAACCCAAATCCAATCAGTTACAACCTCCCATTGACTCTACCTTCTAGATGCTTTTAGATCTGTTCTCTCCTCTCCTTGTCAATTGCCATATTGATTCTCATCTTGCCTGCTGTCAATTCAATTCTAACATATATAATCTTCCAAGCGGTTTTTTCTAAAAGTTAAATCCAGCCATATCACCTCCCTGCTAAAAAAAAAAAAAATCATCCAATGCCTTCTTTCAGCTTATAGGTCAAAGTCTAAATTCTTAGGATAATTACCAAGCCCTTTCCAATCTGGCCCCCGTCTACCCTTCCAGGTTAATTTTCAGTGCTGGCCCGCCACAAAGCCAACATTCTAGCTGCCCCGAATAATTTAGCTGCTTGGTATATTACCAAACACACTCACTTTCCTATTCTCCTGCCCTGGTTCCTTTGTCTGGAATGTCTTTCCCCTGTTGGTCACCTAGAGAAAGCCATCTTCTTGCAGTCAGCTTTCTCTTTCATCTTGAAGATCAAGCCCATGTCTCTTGCTCTCAAAACCATCCCTGAATTCCCCCAATCAAGAGAGGCTTCTCCCCATCATTCTTAAAATTCCCCAAGGGATATAATATACTTCCCACGTTGTACTGTTTATTTCTTTCCCTTTCTATACTATGTTCTTTGAAGGCAGATATCAATGTCTCAGTTATTTTTTTAATCTCTCAGTTCCTAGCACCTAAGATTCAATAAATATTTGGTGAATGAATGTGAAGTTGATGCTTAGATGAAAAGTAAAAATGAAATAAATTTACCAAACCTTATTCTTAAAATGTACAAGTAACTCCAATGAGCCCACTTGTATATCTTGCTCTATGCTTTACAGAGATGGATGATGGTGCAAGGGGCCCTGGCCATGAAAGTGAAAAAAGAGTCTCTGATTTGAGCCATTTCCGTGATATTTAGCACCTTACAGCCTCTTTTCTTCTTGAACTGGGAAGGAACATAGCAGAGTTTTACTTCATATTTATTTCTTTTTAACATTAAAACATGGTGCATTTTTTAAATTGATAAATAAAATTATATATATATTTCAGGGTTTTACTTTAGAAAAAATATTTTTTACCTACTTTTAATTCACTTGCAATTTTTCCTGTTCTTAATGACTTTAAAATCATCTACTGCCCCCCTCAATAAAAACTAATAATTGACACCAAATAAATTAAAGATGAGAAAACTAAAAATAAATGTAGAAACTAGAAGCAACTATTAATGAAGATCAAAGTGGCTGTGTATCTAAATTAATTTCACTGACTGATTTGGGGGACGAGTTAATAAAGATGTTAATAGTAACTCCCCTGGAGCTTTCGGCAGTGCTCCAGAAGTGAGACAGTAATGAGCCCAATCGAGGTTCATAGACGCAGCAAATGCCAGTGGCTTCATTAGCTGCAGCGAGGGAGGCTGCTGGAGTCCCAGAGTAAGGACTCCACTCAGATTAAGTTCTAAAACATGTCACCAAGCTCACAGATTCTAAAAGCAAGTCTGGGAAGAAAGACATAATCATTTAGAAATGGACTTGGAAAAGTGTTATTAGCTGGTCCGCAGTCCGGGGCATTGTTTGAATTATCAGATTGTTATATTTGCCCTTTGATACACATAATTGGAAGGTAAAGTGGAATATTGCTATGAATACCACCTTGGAGTCCAACAGGTCTGGATATTCTGAGTCACCCCCACCTCACCACGTGACCCTAGGTAAGACACACCTCTCAGAGCCTCAGCTGTAAAATCTATAGAGTAAGGATGGATGTCAACATTGCCCCTATCTGATCTGGCTGTTGTGAATCAAAGTGAAATATTATATGCAAACTACCTAACTCATAGTTAGTGTTCAATCAATAGTAGTTGTTATTACTCAGTGATGAGGTGAATAATAACTTGTATGTTTCTTTCTTGGCAAAGCCAACAGAACAAGAACTTTTAGAATCCTGGGGGTGGGGGGTGCAACTGGAACTGGAACCCAGATTTTCTAACTCCTAGTCACGGATTTTGTGTGTTGAATATTAGAAGCACCAGGTTTGCTCTATAGAAAACTTTAGCACTCTTTCTACTAGACCAAGCTTGGGCAAAATTAAATAGCACTAGTGCTATCTGTGATTTAGTAGCCCTGACTGGATACCCATTATGTACCCTGTGGATAACAAAGGTTCTTCCAGGAAAGGATCCTGTGGGCAAAAGATGGACAGACATCCCACTGCACATCCAGTGTGGGAAAAGAAGGGATCCGTTACCAGATAGGGACAGCCTTAACAAGTGTTCAAATTGACATGGATAGGCGTTTGACAACTGAGAGTCAGCTCTTAGGAGGAACAGATTCAGGTAAGGTTTAAGCCAAGCAAGTAAAAAAAACAATCAGTTCTGGTGCCTGGAGGTGTGCCTGACATCTAGAAAGAGGCCAAGATTTCCACAGGATCTACATGTAAAGAAACAGATACGGCGTCAGTTGTCACCCACCTGTCATTAGTTATGAAGAGTGGCAAGTCACTGCACAGCTGACCTTCCAGTTGTGTGAAAAACAGAATGGGAACTTACTTGCGTTGAGCAACTACTAAAAGTTATAGCAGATGCAGTTCAATAATTTCACTGATTTCTCAGAACCACCCTGAAAAATGAGACAGAGGGACCCAGAGGGGTCCCTCTGGAGTTCAATAATTTCACTGATTTCTCAGAACCACCCTGAAAAATGAGACAGAGGGGTAATTAATGAAAGGAGAACAAAGTTTGGATAAAGATCTGACCCATTTCCGATCAGAAAATGCCTCTGTGTGGGCCTGGGAGAAAGCCTCTGTTTCTTTATCTGTAGAATTGGCTACTTGATCTAGCACTGATCATGGCAATTATGTATGTTCTGTGCCTGGCTCATAGAGAACACACACACGCACACACACACTGAGACAGTCTCACTCTGTTGCCCAGGCTAGAGTGCTGTGGCATCAGCCTAGCTCACAGCAACCTCAAACTCTTGAGCTCAAGTGATCCTCCTGACTCAGCCTCTAGAGTAGCTGGGACTACATGTGCCCACTATGACCCCTGGCTAGTTTTAGTAAAGATGAAGTCTTGCTCTTGCTCAGGCTTGTCTTGAACTCCTCAGCTTAAGCAATCCTTCTGCATTGGCCTCTCAGAGTGCTAGGATTATAGGCATGAGCCATGCCTGGGCAAGGGAACACTTTTAAAATGATAGGATTTCTTCCATTTTGCAGATTAGGAAACTGGGCAATAGTTAACTTCCTCGAGATCCCTCAGATAGTAAAAGGGGAGAGCTCAGACTACAGTCCCATATAAAAGTTGATGCCCATAGTTAAAGCCTCTCTTAACCGGTATCTTTCCCCTTACTTCAAGCTGCTGAATAACTAACTACCTTAGATGATAGCTGATGCACATCTTAGCTTGTGTTCACAGCAAATACATGGAAACTTGCTCAGAACCTTTGTAGCCCAACATATAGTCTTTATCATCTGAATGGGGACAAGGATCATTTTAGATTTTAATCATCATCTGTCCCATAGTGGTGTCAGATGCAGTAAAACTGTCACACTAGATTTAAGGTTAAAATAAGACACGGCTAGAGTGAGGCTGATTTGCTGCAATATAATGCCATCTGCTATCACTGTGCCAGCCCTGTTTCTTGCTTCCACCTGCTGGTCAGAAGTTGATAAAGCAAGCATATTGAAAAACCACTGGGCATGCTTGGCCTGTCCCTTCCAGTGCATCTGATTCTGGTCCCTGTGGGGCTTTTAGTACGGTTTTCCTGCCTTTTGATTTCCACTAAGTTCCTCCAGTGGAAAAACTTCTATGTGCAGTGTTCTTTGCTCAGACTGAAAGAACCAGGATAATCCCCGGATGCTTCCCTGCAGCTGAACTAATGTCACAAATTAGGCATGATTTTCAGCAGATATTTCTTTAAAAGTTTGAAGGCCTCTATGGACTCCATCCCCTTCTCTATGGGAGCAAGCATCAAAGAGACAGGAATAAAATGCTTTGCACGCACATCAGGAACTAATTGCCAATTTGGCAAATGCATTGACTAATGTCATGCACTGTTATTTCTAAATCCTCTCCCGTCCTTGACCCCCAGTATCTAGATGTAAACTTGGAACCATTAGTGGAGAAGGATAAAGTCTTCTGGTGCCTCAAATGGAATTGAGAGGGATTTAAACTCAGTGCTTTTGAGTGTGGTGAAATGAACCCAGCAGTACATTAATGCTAGGATTTGAGCTCACACAGCGTGAGCGCTTTCAGAAACTGTGTTTAAGGAAGCAAACAGAGCTGCGACAGACCCTTTCAGTGGAGCAAAAGGAGTTGGATGAAACAATCAATGACACATTAAAACCCACAACTGGGCTGCAATCATGTGGGCAGGGAAAAAAAGTTTCTGTTTATCGCAGGATCTTTGCTTCTAATGAGATGGTGACTGGACAACCTCCAGAAAAGTAAGGGCTCTGTTTACTTTAGCTGAGAAATGTCTAAATATTTAGTTGATTCTCTTAAAAGCCCGACACAATTCTGTAGCAAACTGGTCTCTGAGGTATGATCTTATCAGTTTCATATCGACATTGGAAAATGTATTGAAAGAGAATTTGGAAAAGAACAATCAGAAAATATGACTAAAAGTACAAATGTTAACTTTTATCCTCTCTCAAAATTAACTAATTTTAATTTCCTTCAAATCCTTAGTTTGGGACCAATACGTTGGCAGTTAATATCTTCTCTTAATTGGTTCTAAACAGTTCTCTACTTATACGTAGGCTTTCTTCCTATTACTTCTGATGGTGAAAAAGAAACTGTAGGCTCTGGCACAGCCCAGGTGGCCCCAAAGTGCTTGAGGTTCCAAAGGGGGGGGGGGGTGTGACTCCCAAGGGCATTTTGATGGGAGTGGTGGTGGTGGGGGACCAAAGAAGGCTGGAGGAACTTTGTAAAGAAACCTACAGGTGATGGGTGGAGGGAGAGTAATTGATGGGACCACACTTACTGTGCATCTTTAGGAGGGTACATGTGAAATTTACTAATTGTAGAATATAAATGTCTTAATACAATAACTAAGAAAATGCCGTAAAGGCTATGTTAAACAGTTTGATGAAAACATTTCAAATTGTATATAAAACCAGCACATTGTACCCCATGATTGCATTAATGTACACAGCTATGATTTAATTAAAAAAAAAAAAAGATACCTACAGGAAAACCATCTTTTAAATTCACACTGCTATCTTACAGATTTTAGCCAAGATGAACATCCAGTTTGCTCTAAGCTTCTGCGATCTTCTGAGCCACAAATCCGGTCTATCCCAGATAGGGCAACAATTGGAGCTTTCCCCTTTCCTCACTTTCTGAAATGGACCCTCCCCTCCAAGCACAGTCACCCTGCATTATTGCTTCCTGTGGGCTGTGATTAAGGAGCACCACACTGCCTGCCCTCCCCCACTGCAGGAGGCCAGTGCAGCCCAGACCTGGCCAGCTTGATTAATGTGTCTTGGCTAATTGTGTGAAAGACCTCAGCCGTTTAGCAAGTGTGACCAGTTTATTGTTCAGCCAATCAGGGGTTCCTCGGTTAGCATGTGAAAAGGAGGTGTGTTGCCCAGGGAGGGTGAGTGTTCTGGCGGCTGAGTCAAAGGAGGAACGTTTTGGGGGGGGTCACAGAGCAACACCCACTTCTTTCAGGGGATGTTACTATGCTCTACTAAACCTGTAAACCTCTTACTCAAAGCACTTTTTTTCTCCTCCTTCTGTTTTCAAGATTTTTTTTTTCCCATGGTGCAAGCAGGCAAGACACTGGCTACTCTGCAGATGGAGTTCACATTCCAGGGTCTTTAATATTTCACTTTTATATTTCTGTTAGAGAATGATCCTGCTGAGAGTCTGGGAATCCGTGCTCGTCAGAACCCCCTCACTGACACTTGGATATATTGCTCTGAAAGCTATCCCAGGAGAAAAGATTAAACAAAAAAAAAAGCGCCTACTTTTCAAAGCCTACTTCTCAATCTGCCCACATCAAAATAAGACAACTGGCCCTTTGAAGTAGAGGACACAGAGTTCTCAGCCAGCTCGCTTAAAATGGGGATGGGGGAGAAGGAAGGGAAGGAAGGAACAAATGAACGAACTAGGTTCCAAAATTGATACAACTCTCTTACCCTGCCTGGATTTAATTAGGCATAAAAGTCTGAACCGAAGGCTAGAAAACCTACAACACTGTTCATCAGAGCTCAAGAAAACCAGTTAACTGGTCTTAAAATCCTGTCCACTTGTGTCAGCACCAGGTGATTTTTTAAAAACCTGTATAGACAGAAACATTGTTGTCCTCCTAGACAAACTTCAGACAAGGCCTAGAAATGACAGGATGGTCATGGATGGATGCTGGACAGACCTCCCAAGTTCTGAACAATTAGGTTCCCTCAAAATTGTACTGACTGAGTTCAGAGTTTGGGGGCCCTTCTGACTACTTAGAATGAAAAGGAAAGGAATGGAAATCTTATCCAGAATGATGTTGACAACAGTTCTCATCTGGGACATTTTTTGGCTCCCATCTCATCTTCTGCACCACTTAATTATTGGGGTCAAGTGTGCGGAAGCAGCAGCAGCAGTTTGGGCAGGGGCATGGGATGGAAAATGGCTCAAAAGGGACTTATGTTCACATAAGAAGATGTTCCTGGAGCACAGAGGTTGATGACCCTTTTAAAACATAGTCCTTAGGACTGAGTTATCAATAGTACTGATCTTGCACACAAGATATGCTGGACTTCTAAGATTTCCAAATGCAGAGTTAGACATCTTGGCTATGGCCAAGGTTATAACTCCCTTCCTTCCATAAGCTCAGCTACTCGCTTCCCACACCTGCGAAAGCTGGGCTCACAGAAGAGCACCCCAGGAACAGGGAGAACTGGTGAAAGAGTGTGGATGCATGAACACAAACCCAACTCTAGAGATCCAAGAATGTGCTATGTCCATCTACTCGGCTCTAGCACATGCCACAGAGCCTGGCAGATAGTAGGTGCTTCAACATTCTTGACTTATTTGAATTAAATTGAATCCTTACAAGAATAAAAAACAATGCAGAGTATGAGCCCTATTAATGTTAGGCCTTGAGAATTTTCTTCATAAATAGAAAAATTGTACATTATTTTGAAACGACAGCAAAATGGAAAATGTGATATATTTCACTGTGTTTGATTGGAACACAGTTATCTTATTTAGCACAGAATCTGGCAGGGAAGCACTTTGGCCAAATTTCTGTTATCACTTTCTCACCCAAACCTTCTATATTAAGGATCACTTTATTGGCCGGAGCAATCTGAAACCCAAATGTCTGAAGTTTGGGGAGCAGTGTAAGTTCACCAGGGCAGGTTTGTACTGACGTCATCAAAATTGTTTCCTATGACCCGTGTGGGACCCTACACTTCTGGTGGCACCCATATTAGAAGCTGAGGGATAATGAGGAGCAGAGCGGACAGGGAGAACACAGGCAGGGTGGGAGAATCAGAGAACCAGGTTCTCCTAGAAACCACGGCAGCTGGAGACAGGAGCAACGGCACACCGGACCACAGTCTCCACAGAAGCGTGTTCTTCTTTCTGTCTCGGACCAGTGGAAGCAGGCACTATTCCAATGGCCTGGGGCATTTTTCTCAGGTGCTAAACTATAGCAAAATAGTTAGAAATCATAAACTATTTACAAATAACCCTAAGGCCATTTAGTAATGGAGAAGACCATTCACAAAGCAGTTGAAAGGATCTTACAGTTAGTCTTTAGCTTGCTGTAAGGGTTTCATAATCCTGGCTGGTTTGAAATACCTGATCCCTGTGGAGAGCTGTTGGAGCAAAAGTATTTATTTATTTATATTTATTTTTTGAGACAGAGTCTCACTTTGTCGCCCTCAGTAGAGTGCTGTCATGCCATAGCTCACAGCAACCTCAAACTCTTGGGCTCAAGCGATTCTCTTGCCCTAGTCTCCCGATTAGCTGGGACCACAGGTGCCCACCACAATGCCTGGCTATTTTTAGAGACAGGATCTAGCTCTAGCTCAGGCTAGTCTTGAACTTGTGAGCTCAGGTGATCTGCCCACCTCGGCCTCCCAGAGTGCTGGGATTACTGAGCAAAAGTATTTTGATGCTGGAGAAAAGAAGGAAAAGTCCCAGCTCTCTATGTCTTTTATTTCCTTCTTAATCACCTTTTTTTTTTTTAATAGCATTAATTACGTTAGGATTTAATCACCTTTTTAATCTCCCTACAATTTCTAGCCTTCATGAAACCCTTTCAGGATAATCTCATTTCAAAGTTAGCAATGACAGCAATTTGGGAATGTCACTTTTTAGTGATGAGGCAAGGTGAGACTATGAAGATTAGACAATCTGGCCTGCAGCACATTCACCCTTACCTGTCTCATCTGTATCTACACACATCTACCTTCCCTTTAATCCTGCCAGTGAGAGTCCGGCTTTGGCACGGCCTTTATTTGCGTCTTCATCTTCTGATTTGGTCCTTCATCCCGTCGGGGGTGTCCAATTTGCTGCCCCTGGGCTGCATGCTGATCTTGTGAGGACATTTTTTGCTTTCCTATGGTGTCGGATATCATGAAAAGTGTGCACAGACCTTTTTTTTTTTTTTTTGCTAATCAGCTTTCATTAGTGCTCGTGTATTTGATGTGTGGTCCAAGACAACTTTTATTCTTCCAGTGTGCAGCATAGAAAAAAAAGATTGGACATCCCGGTGTGCAGCTCGTTGCTTGTCTCCACTCTCCTATTTCAACGCCCTTAAGCAACTACTGAGTACTATGATCCCTCTGGTGGAGCCTTGAGGCAACGTCTCAGAGTTCCACCATGGACAACACCTCCAACCCTTTCAAATCCACCCCCATGAACCAGTCTTGGAGTGCTAAACATGACAAAAAACCACTGTCAGGTCTAGAGGCAACAGGTGAACTCTTGGTAAGTATAATCTAAAGGCATCTTACCTGATCTGTCCTAGACTACCAAGTCTCTACCTCCCCTCTGTTGCATTAGCTTTCTTTCTTGTTATTTTTCTTAATTTTTTTTTTTTTTTAGAGACAGGTTCTCATTACATTTCCTAGGCTGGCTTGAACTCTTGGGCTCAAGCTATACTCCCAACTCAGCATCCCAAGTAGCTGGGGATACAGGTGCTCACCACTGCACCCAGCCAGCTTTTCTGTTTATACTTTCTGAGGTTAAATGATCTAGGAAATAAATTCATAATATGATGAGATCATCTTTTGAGTTATTCTGTCAAGCCAGCAGGTATTTGAAAATAAATATGGAATCCACAGTAACAGTTATTTCAAATTCTCTTTGGATTCTTGGTTGTTTTACAGAGTTGGGGAACTAACTTAACTTCAGTTAGTATTTTGATGTCCTCCTAATACAGATCTGGCAATTAAGTTCTTAAACTCATCTTAGAAAAAGTGCTGCATACCTCGCTGCTGAATATCACTGTGGTCACTTTTGAAGTACTCCCCTTGGGAAGCTGTACACTGATGGCAGTGCCTAGTTCACTCTTCAAAGCAATTTTGGAACTCTTTTTCTGGAATGGACATTAAAGCTGTTGTTGTATTACCCTTGATGTCCTGAATGCCATCAAAATGTCTTCTTTTCGATATTTCTTTTATCTTCAGGTAAAGAAAAAAGTCATTGGGAGCCAGATCAGGTGAGTAGAGAGAGTGTTCCAATATAGTTATTTGTTTACTGGTTAAAAACTCCCTCATAGACAGCGCTGCATAAGCTGGTGCACTGTCCTGATGTAATAGCCATGAGTTGTTGGCCAAGATTTTTAGTTAAGATTTTCCTGTTTCTCTTTTGATGTTTACTTAGTCTGCTATGCTTCTCACAGTCAGCCGATGAATCTGACGCATGATTTGACAAATTTTCCAATGTTTTTGTCAGTTCTGTTTGTTACTGGCTGCCCTGACCTTTTTTCATCAGTGATATTTTCTCTCCCCTCAGAAAAATATTTAATCCATTTGTAAACTGCCATTTTCTTCATGGCTTTAAATCACAAACGTGGATTAACATGTCCCTGATTTCACTTCCACTCTTGCCAAGTTTAACAAGAAATTTACAAATGTTTGCTCGTTGCTCTAGTTCAAGCTCCAACATTCTCTCCGAGGGCACACAAAAACACACAACAATAATGAATGCTGCTCAGCGAAACACCATCACATGTCAGCATGAACGCGGATATGTGAAGGTTATGAAACCTCACCGAGCTGTCTGTACAAAGCTGCCGATATAGATACATGGGGGCGAGGTGTGAACTTAATTGTCAGACCTCATGCAAGGATTAGGGAATATATGAAACTAGTAATTCATCTTGACCTATTTTTGCTGTTAATTTCACAATATCCTGTTAGTGTAGCCAATGCTTTCCTTCCTTTACTAATTCTTAGAGCTTTCAGAAGCTTAGATCAATATTACCTGGATTGTAGTTAGGTAGCTTGGAGACTCCAGGCCAGGTATCTTCTGTAGGGACTCCCAACACCTGCACAAAGACAAAGAAAGATGAACAACGCTGAGGGGAGAGACAGGTGGATGGAGCATGTACGGAGATGTGGAGAACAGACCAGAATCAGGTGTATGTCGCATCACCCCAGCTGATGTCTCTGAGAAAGAAATTCAGTCTTTCCAACATTTGTAGTTTCTTAGGCAAAACTGTAAAGTATTCCTATGGTCCTGAGCCTATGTACTCACTAACTCACTTGTAATTCTGAGGTACAGCATATAGCCTTGCTTAAAGTTATATTCTCATCACTAAATATTTCTTTTTTTTTTTTTTTTAATTTTTTAAATTTTGCTTTCGATTTCAGCTGGCTTTTACTCTTCTTAGTTTGAAGTTGTTGGTGTTGTTTTTTTTTTGGCCAGGGCTGGGTTTGAACCCGCCACCTCCGGCGTATGGGACCGGTGCCCTACTCCTTGAGCCACAGGCGCCGCCCTCTCATCACTAAATATTTCTTATGTGGACACCATGCATTACAAGGGCACATTGGGAAATAGGGATATAAAGAAGCAAGAGTGACTATCCTTTTGCTTAATACCAGATGACCAAATGTATAGAGGGTGCCAAAAAATGTACAGGCATTTTAGGAAAGGAAGAAAAACTGTATTAAAATTACTGTGTTATCAATATATATTGATAATAAAAGATAAATGCAAGTCATCCTGAGCACCTCTTGTGTTTGCAGACTTGAGTATTACAAATTTGATACAGTTTTTCTTTCCTTAAATGGTGTACATTGTTGGGCGGCATCTGTGGCTCAGGAGAGTAGGGTGCTGGTCCTATATGCCGGAGGTGGTGTGTTCAAACCCAGCCCCAGCCAAAACTGCAATAAATAAATAAATAAATAAAAAGGTGTACATTTTTTTTGGCACCCTCCTGTATCTGACAGGAGACACCTAACAGCTTAAATTATGCCCCATCACGGGCATCCAGCTGTTCCCTGATATGCTCAGATTAAAACAGATTCAGATTATTGAGCTTCAGGCAATGGAATCCTGGCTAAAGATGACCTCGAGCCTAACTGTAGTCCTTTCTATCAAATTCATCTCATCTACTGTTTTCTCAGTGTCCAGCACCTTGGAATTTGGTATTTTGTTTTTCATTGGTGTATCGTAATGATAACAACATCACTTAAAAAAGAGCTGGCCTCTGCTTTGGATTACCAAATTAATTAAGATACATGAAAATAAAAGTCTTTTGGTGTACAAAGCCAAAACAGTTCAGATTTCAGATGGAGCTATCTGTCACCATTATTTTCCTGGCAGACATTATGTTACTGTTCTTTTAAGACAGTCATAAAAGCCCATAGGCCAGTGTTTCTCAACCTTCCTGATGCCGCGGCTCTTTAATACAGTTCCTGTGGGTTGCGACCCACAGGTTGAGAACCGCTCCATAGACAGTTATATCTGAAAGCGAGAATAACACTGTTTTTGTGAAATCCTAATAAAACAGCAGTAGATTTCATTATACCACTATAATAAATAACTTTTCTCAGAAGCATCTCTCACAGTGTCTAGTGAATCTATCCACTTTAGCCCGGAATATCATGCCTACCCAACTGGTACAACAGGAAGTCAATTTCTCAACCACGACTGAATATAATCGATGAAGAATACAAAATCTCTCCCCCTCTTTTTTTTTTTAAAGACAGAGTTTCACTTTGTTGGCCTGGGTAGAGTGCCAAGACATTACAGTTCACAGTGACCTCAAACTCTTGTGCTTAAGTGATCCTCTTGGCTCAGCCTTCCAAGTAGTTGGGGCTATAAGCACCTGCCACTACGCCTGGCTAGTTTTTCATTTTTTGTTTTAAGAGATGGGGTCTCACTCTTGCTCAGGCTGGTCTCAAACTCCTGAGCTCAAGCAATCCACCTGCCTCAAGTTCCCAGAGTACTGGGACTACAGGCGTGAGTCATTGCACCCAGCCTAGATTCGAAAATACTATTATCTATCAACTTGCTAACTAGGCCTCTGGCTGAGAGGTATTCTTTTTGGTGCCTGTTAAGCTTGTCTTCAAAAAAAAGAAGTACTGTTTTCCCCCATATAAATAAAAAAATCATGCCACACAGTAAAATCTTCCTTCTTTGATCCATTTCCTAAACAAACTGCAAAGTGACTGAGAGGATTACTGGCTTTTCCTCTCAACCACCCTGGGCCTGAGGGAACACTAAGAGTCTTGGAATCCATTTTGAAAAGCCAACTGGACTAAGTCTTCTTTTGTGGGAGAGAGCCAGGGGATGGGAAGCTAATTCTTCTTTTTTAACCTTCATCGTATGTACTTGCACAGATGCCTGTGTAAACCAGTCGTTGTGACCCCTGTACACAACATCCTCTCTTAGCTGACGAAGAACAATGAAAAGAAAGCAAAGGTAGCAAGAGAAAACTATGCAGGAAATAGGCACTACTATGTTCATGCTTTCCCTAATGAAATGGCCCAGAATTATTGGTTACTTTGTGCTACATTTTACCAAAGCCAACAAGGATCCCCAATTTTTTTAAATGTTGTGTTCAGAGCTTTAAGCTTGATATTTTAAATGTTTAAACAAAAATTCAATATGCTTTATTTGGAAATTTGATGCTCAGTTTCTACTTGAAAGTTATTGAATTATTTTTCACTTGAGGAAATTACTAAATCTCCCCTTCCCTGTCTGGGAAACTGAAAACCAAAAATTGTTGATTTACTTCCTCCCTGAAGGCTCTTAAAAGGCAGCTAGCGAGCGAGTGCCGTGTTTTAAACCACAGCCAGCCACTGGGGCTGTTTATCTGCCTTTGTGAGGGTGCAAACTAAAGGCATTTTGATTAATGGATTTAAAGTCTTCATAGTTTTTTCTGATTTTAGAACTGATGCAGGATTATTTTTAAAGGACACTTTTGAAAGAACTGGAGTTTTAAAAATTGGTTTAAAGTGATGACAGCTATTGTTTAGATGTAAACACACACACACATAAACACACACAGGCATTTCAGAAAGATGGTAAAACAAAGACTCAGGACTTCTCAATATGTCTTTATTACTCAGAGTGAAATCTTAGTATAAATGCAGAAGAAAACTGTGGTTAAAAAATTTAGAATGGGCCCATTGCTTTCAAAGAAGCAATTCCAGCATCAAATATCATAGAACTTGAAATAGATCTCCTGTTTTCATCTGTGTAGGGCAGATTTAGTAGAATGCAAACTCAGGAACTATTTGTAATCTATATAATTTTCTAAGCTGCTTCACAGGTAACAAAAGGGAAAATAGACAAAATTGGAATACATCAAAATAAAAAACTTCTGCATAGCAAAGGAAACAATCAGCATAGTTAAGAGACAACCTATAGACCCTACAGACGGGAATAATGACCTCATAAAAGGGCTGGAGGGAACTACGCAGACCCTTTTGTTTTTCCATCTTTCCATCATATGAGGTCACAACATTCATCCCTTCTGGAAGAATCAGCAACAAGGTACCATCTACCTGTCTGGGCTTTCACTAGACACTGAACCCACTGTGCCTTGATCTTGAATGTCTCAGCCTCTGGAATTATGAGAAACAAATTTCTGTTCTTTATAAATTGCCCAGTCTAAGGCATTTTGTCATAGCAACAAGAATAGACTAATAATTTCAATAGACATTTTTCAAAAGAAGACATACAAATGGTCAATAGATACATGAAAAGATGTTCAACATCATTAATCATAATGCGAAGGAAGAGAGATATCACTTCAGGCCTGTAGAATGGCTATTATGAAAAAGACAAAAGATAAGTGTTGGTAAGGATATTGAAAAAAGGGAACACTTGCATACTATCGTGGAATATACTACAGCCATTACGGGAGATGGTCTGGAGAGTCTTTGAAAAAATTAAAAAACGGAACTACCCTATGATCTACCAATCCCACCACAGGTGTGCATCCATAGGAAGTGAAATCAGTATGGTGAAAAGATATCTATAACCTCATGTTCATTGCAATATTATTCACAATAGCCAAGATATGGAATTAACTTTCGTGTCCATCAGCAGATAAGTGGATAAAGAAAATGGGGCATTGGGGACAGCGCGTGTGGCTCAAGGAGTAGAGCGCCGGCCCCATATACTGGGGTGGCAGGTTCAAGCCCGGCCCTGGCCAAAACTGCAAAAAAAAAAAGAAAATGTGGCATGTATCTACAATGGAAAACTATTCCGGGGGCAGGTACAGTGGCTCACACCTGTAATCCTAGCACTCTGGGAGACCAAAGCAGGTGGATCACCTGAGCTCAGGAGTTTGAAACCAGCCTGGGCCAGAGGAAGATCCCATCTCTGAAAAAATGGCTGAGCATTGTGGCAGGTGCCTGTAGTCCCAGCTACTCAGGAGGCTGAGGCAAGAGGATCGCTTAAGCCCAAGAGTTTGAGGTTGCTGTGAGCTATGATGTCATAGCACTCTACCAGAAGTGACAAAGTGAGACTCTGTCTCAAAAACAAACAAATAAACAAACAACAACAACAACAACAAAAAAAAACAGAAAAGAGAAAGAAAACTATTCAGCCTTAAAAAAAGAAGGAAATACTGTCATTTGTGACAATATGGAGAACTTGGCCACTAGTGCTAAGTGAAATAAGCCAGATATGGAGAGACCAATACTGAGTGATCTCACTAGTATGTGGAAACTAAAAAAGTTGATGTGGGTGCAGTGACACGTGCCAGTAGTCCCAGCTACTTGGGAGGTTGTATGAGAGGATCAATGGATAGTAAGAGTTTGAGGCTGCAATATGTTATGGCCCATGTCTGTGAACACCCATGGCACTTCAGCCTGGGCAACATAGTAAGATCCCATCTCTACAAAGAAGAAAAAAAAGATAGAAACTATAATATTCTCTTTACATTTTGTTTTAAGAAGTCACAACTTCACAGAGCCACAGAATCAAATATAATTTCAGATACTGAGAGCCAGAAAGGTTGGTTACATGACTTGTTCTACCTCAAACTGGAAGTTAGAGCTGTGTTCAAAGCCATGAATTCGGACTCCAGGACAGTATTCTTTCTCTTTCCTTCTTTTTTCTTTCTTTCTCTTTCTCATTTCCTTTCCTTCCCTTTCTTTACTTCCTTCCTTCTTTTCTTTCCTTTCTTTCCTTCCCTTCCTTCCTTCCTTCTCTTCTTTTTTTTCTCTCTCTCTCCCCCTGCTTCCCTCCTTCCTTCTCTCCTTCCCTCCCTCCTTCCTTCTTCCTTTCTTTTTTGACAGAATCTTACTCTGTTGCCCTGAGTAGAGTGCTGTGGCATTATAGCTCATAACAACCTCAAACTCTTGGGCTCAAAGCAATTCTCTTGCCTCAGCCTCCTAAGCAGCTGGGACTACAGGCGTGTGCCACTATGTCTGGTTAATTTTTCTATTTTTCAGCAGAGACAAGGTCTTGCTCTTGCTCAGGTTGGTCCTGAACTTCTGAGCTCAAGCACTCCATCCACCTTGGCCTCTCAGAATGCTAGGATTACAGGTGTGAACCACCACACCTCAGCCATTATTATTTCTTTCTTTTTTTTTTTTTTTTTGTAGAAACAGAGTCTCACTTTATGGCCCTCGGTAGAGTGCCATGGCATCACACAGCTCACAGCAACCTCCAACTCCTGGGCTTAAGCGATTCTCTTGCCTCAGCCTCCCGAGTAGCTGGGACTACAGGTGCCCGCCACAACGCCCGGCTATTTTTTGGTTGCAGTTCAGCCGGGGCCGGGTTTGAACCCGCCACCCTCGGTATATGGGGCCAGCGCCTTACCGACTGAGCCACAGGCGCCGCCCCATTATTATTTCTAATACATTTACTTGTCTTAACTTTGTAGAGTTGTCATACATATCAAAATAAAGTTGCTTTGACTTGGTGTAGTAAGATCAGGATAATGGTAGACATGAACCTAACGTCTACCGTTGGACTGATATGCTGAGAAATGTTTGTTTCTGGTGTGTATCACTCACTTGTTAGTACTTCATGTTGAAATTCAAGTCCAAATTCTTTCATTTATTGAATTGTCTAAAACATCCTTCAGATGACCAGTAGCAGTCTCTAAGGCCAGTCCTGGAAACTTGAACTGCTAACTAGAGAGTCATCAGGTCTTGGACAACATCTATCCTATTGCTTGTGTTCTATGATTTCTAAGTGCTGTGCTAAATACAAAGAACTATAAAATGATTGCTTTGTATGTGCATGGTCATTTAAAAATAGTACGAAGGCTGGGCACAGTGGCTCATGCCTATAATCATAGCCCTCTGTGGGGCCAAGGCAGGAGAATTCCTTGAGCTCAGGAGTTCTAGACCAGCCTGAGCAAGAACAAGACCCCATCTCTACTAAAAATAAAGAAGTTAGTTGAGTGTTGTAGCAGGTGAATCTAGTCCTACCTAATTGGGAGTCTAAGGGAGGAGTATCACTTGAGCCCAGGAGTTTGAGGTTTCTGTGAGTTAGACTGATGCCATGGCACTCTAGCCTGGGTCAACAGAGTGAGACTCTGTCTCAAAAACATAAAAAAGTAAGTAAAGGGGCGGTGCCTGTGGCTCAGTGAGTAGGGCGCCAGCCACATATGCCAAGGGTTGCGGGTCCAAACCCAGCCCCGGCCAAACTGCAACAACAACAACAAAATAAATAAATAAATAAACAACCAAAAAAATAAGTAAAAATAAAACAGTATGAAATATTTTAAAAAATATGTTTATACACAACTCTTCAAATACTTTAATAGCACATCTTAGTTCAGTATTACAATTTATATTAGCCATCTACACATATGTTCTTTTACAAGTATTTGTAGCTTATGTTTGTTTCACACATACTTACTTATACTTCACACATCACTTTACCTGGAGTGAACATTTGAAAATGTTCATATTTTTGTATTTTTCTTTTTCTTTCTTTTTTCATTGGTTTATAGCTTGTAAAGTTATTTATTTATGGTGAGTGACCACTAAGTGTTGTTAAACAACTAGCAAAAACTCTTTAAATATATAAAAAGTATTTATATAGATCTAGCTACTGCTTCCTCTATTGTGGACAAGAAATAATACTACTAGATAGAAGAATAGAAAAATTAGGTTAAATATCAGGTAATGCTTATAACAGGTTATTGAAAAATCTCTACAACAATTTACATCAAAGAGGAAGAAAAAATGTTTATGGGGCAGTTATATGGTGCACAGATCTTGCTATACATTTAATGTTATGAAATTCTCACAGCAAGATTAGAAAGTTGTTACCATTACACCCATTTTACAGACAAGAAAATTGAAGTCAGAGAGACCACATTGCCTATCCACATTCATTTAGCCATAAAGTGGCTAGAATTCAAAACACGTCTTTTGACTGACAAGCTTTTGCCTTGGTTTACCACAAGCATAGATGATATTATTCCGATGATGTTACTTGAAGATAGCATTTATTTGCCTTACATGGAAGTTTTAAGAAAAACATCTTTGAAAAATGCTTTTTCATTTATAAATGAAATTTAAAAATTTCCAATTTTCCTTCATAATATTTCCTATGTTTCCAAAAGAAAATGTAATGTCAGTGATTAATCTCTATAAAATGTCTTAATTCCACAAAGTATATTTTATTTTAGCCAGAAGACAAGGAGCAGGACCCAAGATAGCAAATGATAAAGTGCCCCCCACCCTGGTTTAAAGCAAATTGACACATTCTGCAGTGTCGATAAACCTGGAAGATATTGTAAGTGAAATAAGCTAGGTGCAGGAAGACAAATGGTCTGTGATTCCACTCGTATGAGGCACTGGAACAAGCAAAGTCGTAGAGATAGAAAGTAGACTAGCGGTTGCCGGGTGCTGGGAGGGAGGGGTGCTGGGGAGTTACTCTTTAATGGGTGCACAGCTTCTGTTAGGGATGAGGAGAAAGTTCTGGAAATGGGCAGAGTGATGGTGGCACTACAACATGTATGTGCTTCATGCCCGTGAACTGGTTAAGATGGTAAATTTTGTTATGTGCATTTTACCATAATTAAAAAAGTCCCTAGGCGGCGCCTGTGGCTCAGTCGGTAAGGCGCCGGCCCCATATACCGAGGGTGGCGGGTTCAAACCCAGCCCCGGCCAAACTGCAACCAAAAAATAGCCGGGCGTTGTGGCGGGCACCTGTAGTCCCAGCTACTCGGGAGGCTGAGGCAAGAGAATCGCTTAAGCCCAAGAGTTGGAGGTTGCTGTGAGCTGTGTAAGGCCACGGCACTCTACCGAGGGTGGTACAGTAAGACTCGGTCTCTACAAAAAAAAAAAAAAAAAAAGTCCCTAAAGAAATGAAAGATACAAATGTGTATATTATGATGACAGTACGGTGTGAGGAACATAAAACAAAGCATATCACAGCACAAATGAGGGGGGATGAAGAATGAATAAAGAAATAGAAATACACACACAAAGGTGCCTCCATGCCTTAGAAATTTGCCTGGCGGGCCGCGCCTGTGGCTCAGCGGGTAGGGCGCCGGTCCCATATGCCGGAGGTAGCGGGTTCAAACCCAGCCCCGGCCAAATAAAAAAAAAAAAAAGAAATTTGCCTGGAGA
The DNA here is from genome assembly GCF_027406575.1 of Nycticebus coucang. Taxonomy (NCBI): domain Eukaryota; kingdom Metazoa; phylum Chordata; class Mammalia; order Primates; family Lorisidae; genus Nycticebus; species Nycticebus coucang. Next base: position 99,222,255 of record NC_069786.1, on the reverse strand, counting down.
TGAGCAGGATAAATAGCAGCTTCTCTCAGACAGGGATGGAAAGCCTCTGTTTTATCAGGCTTCTATGAAAGTTTAGTGCCTTATCTTCAGTTGACAAAGATCCAGGGCCAAATGGTAGAATTAGGAGGGTGGCAAGGCAGGGACTTGGCTAAGTAGAAAGGGCAGAATTGCCCTGGGAGGTTGAGACAATGGTAATAACAGGGCCCAGGAGACCCAAATGTCATGAGTGGGACTATTCAAGGGCTGCTGCAGATGATGGGGCTCCCTGACCACACTCCGGGGGGCTCCTACCTCGGCAGACACCAGTCTCCACAGGCCAAACACGTGGCTCAGTATCTCAGAGTGGAGGGGCTGCTTCATTGGTCCATAAGGCAAATTCAGTTCAAAATTTGAGATGCTGCTATTTTATTTTCTTAAGCAGAATTGTTCTCTTACCTCCCAGATCTTCTCCAGCTGCCCAAGGACGTTGGAAACCCCGGGGAATAAAGGCCGACCCTGGAACATTTCAATAAAGATGCAGCCTGCACCCCTAGCAAAGGAAATAAGAGTGAACCCGACACTTTCAGAGAAATCACACATGCAAAACTGGACTGCCAGAATTTCTCCTCCTGAGAAATACTTCAGGGACGATTCCAGGTGTCCTCAAACTTTTTAAAGAGGGGGCCAGTTCACTGTCCCTCAAACCGTTGGAGGGCCGGACTATAATTTAAAAAAAAAACTATGAACAAATTCCTAGGCACACTGCACAATAAGATATGTGCAGTGTGTATAATAAGATATGTGCAGTGTGCACAATAAGATATGTGCAGTGTGCATAATAAGATAGGAATTGTGAGAAGCATCATTATTTGATGAATATATATCATTGAGAAACTAAAAACTACAAGCTAAACTACGATCAGAATGTTTATGTATACTTATTGGAAGTATAAATAAACAGTAATAAGTTTAATTAGACACAGATTATTTTATCATGTATCATATTTGGACATGCAAAAAAAATGGAACATTGAGTGAAATAAATTGATTTAGGTATTCCTAAAACTTTTTCATATCAGCATTTGACTTAGACTCTTTGATATCTATGTTTACCCATCTTACTATCCTCTGTATTAAGAGTTTGATGATGTAGCATTTCTTAAAACAATACGTAAAAGAACAGTCATTGGTGCTGGGCTCCTAAACTGGCTTGCGATGGACATAGCGTTAGCTTACTTTGACTCCTGCTAAGAGAATGCTGCTAAACATGTCTGATTTACTCCTTCTCCACAACCATTTGCTTCCTAGGGTTTAGAAAAGGAAAAAAGGAGAAAGCTCTCTTGCTTGCCTTGCTTGCAGGGTTTGATTCCAAGTCACTGACACTCCCTGCAAGGTTTTTTTGGTTTGTTTTTGCTTCTTTAAATCACGTGGGTTTTGAGGCCAGGTCATTTATTGTTCACACTCGCGCAGTCCTAACTAACAAGTCACAACTGCACCCTCTATGGTGCCCACTGTAACATGCTATTGATTATAAGATGCTTCTTGATTTAACAGAAAATGTGCCTCTTTAAATAGATTAAATAGAATGAGATGTAAATTTTCTTTCCTACGTGATCAAACTGGAAGGTTAATTCAGAAGGATGTGAAGGAGTAAGATTTCTTGGCTTATAATGCACATTTTTATTCTCATCATTTTTTTTTTTTTTTTTTTTGAGACAGGGTCTTGCTATGTTGCCCAAGCTGGAGTGCAGTGCGGTGCTGTGCAGCCCAGGCTGGTCTCAAACTCCTCGCCTCAGGTGATCCTCTCGCCTCAGCCTCCCAAAGTGCTGGGATTATAGGCATGAGCCACCATATCTGGCTCATAAGTCTTTTGAGCCAGAAAAATTGTTCAGGTGACTGATTATAGATATTATCCTCATGGTCCAATCAGTCCCAATTTCTTTTTACTCCAAATCCCTTTCTCTATAACTCATAATTTTGCAAATTCCCTTCATCATTTTACCATTTTTATGTGGAATGATAAAGAAGGAAAATGTAAGTAAAACATCTTGGTATAACCATATTATTAAAGATTTATTACCGCCTTGGTGTGTGTCACACTTTATGGGGGCAAGACATGATTGCAAGAGGGACTTTACCTAACAATTGCAATCAGTGTAACCTGGCTTATTGTACCCTCAATGAATCCCCAACAATAAAAAAAAAAAAAGATTTATTACCAAGTATTCAAAATACGGTCTTTAATATCCATATGTGCTTATTACACATAATAATTTTGACTTTTTTCCATATGACTGTAGACACATGGTATTTCATTAACTTTTAATTGATTGTATAGGAGACAGCCGGATGAGGTAGCTCATGCCTGTAATCCTAGCACTCTGGGAGATGGAGGTGGGTGGATTGACTGAGCTCACGAGTTTGAGACCAGCCTGAGCCAGAGCAAGACCTTATCTCTAAAATTAGCTAGGCATGTGGCAGAAGCCTATTGCCCCAGCTACTTGGGAGCCTGTGGCAAGAGAATCGCTTGAGCCCAAGAGTTTGAAGTTGCTGTGAGCTGTGAAGCCATTGTACTCTACAGAGGGTGACAAAGTGAGACTCTGTCTCAAAAAAAAAGATTGCTTAGGAAAAAGCAGATTTCTTTTCTTTTCTTTTTTTTTTTTTTTGAGGCAGTTTCACTTGTCACCCCTGGTAGAGTCCCATGCGTCACAGCCCCTCAGACTCCTGGGCTCAAATGATTCTCTTGCCTCAGCCTCCCAAGTAGCTGGGACTACAGGCGCCAGCCACAATGCCTGGCTAACTTTAGAGGTCTCACTCTGGTTCAGGCTAGTTTTGAACTCGTGAGCTCAGACAATCTGCCCCCCTCAGCCTCCCACAGTGCTAGGATTACAGGCCGTGAAAGCAGATTTCTCGACAATCAGGTTTAAGGACAATTTTTATCTTGTGTCTAGTTTGGGGACAGAATATGTTAAAGAAAGGTTGAAATTTAACTGTATTTTCTCATATCAGAATAGACAAGAATTGTTTTCATGACCTAATATTTGGTTTAAATTTAATCAACTAGATTTTTCTTAGGAGCTTGTTTCAAAAAAGAGAGAGAGAGATATCTGGCTGCACTTTGCCAGAAACGTTTCCCTCCTCAAACAATAGGTTGTTTTTATTCCCAATTTTTAAGGCCAATTTGAGTGTAACAGCCAGATGTTTTTCCTTTTACGAATTTTTGCTATATAAGAAACATCTTGATAAGAGCTACAAGGATTTTGCTCAGACAAATGTAACTCATGCATTTGGCAAACAGTATCTTGAACTCGTAGAATTATTGTTATTTTAAAGCTCCTCGTTAACTTGTATTGTAACTTGTACCTGTGTTCTTTTTGCTTCCTAGTTTTAAAACAATGGATATAATAAGTATAAATGAAACAATACATGAAGGACAATAAAATTGATGGAACACAGTGAAATGGTGACAAAGCATCCTGGTTGCTAGCAGTGGTTAGCTGAAAGTTAAGCCAACTGGGAAACCTAGCTGTGAGCCCCGCCAAACGGTCTCCATCCTGGCCCCCCTGCTTTCTCCGTATGCACTTGAAAGGCTTCAGACCATTTTGTCTTAAAGTGAAAAATAAATGTGTGTGTATAAAACATATTGGCTTATTACTTGGTTATAAAATAGAAATGGAAATGTATTGGCTTTTAAAGACTTTAAAAGCCAATACTCGAGGTAGGAATTTTTTTCTCCCCCAAAAGGCTTTCATTGCCTGGAAAAACCTTGTTGCTTTTTTATACTGGTAGCTGTAGGGAACCAAGAAGGCCTTCGTTACACAATTTCTTAGTGTCCTTCATCATCTTCTATACCACTAGGATGGTATACAAAATTACGTAAATTATATCGGCAAAACTAGATAATTCAGGCCATTATACAAAGTACTATAAAGTAACATAAGAGGCTGGAAGTGGTGGCTCATGTCTGTGATCCCAGTGCTTCAGGAGGCCAAGGTGGGATGGTCACCTGAGGGGAGGAGGTCCAGACCAGCCTCAGAATCATAGTGAGACCCTATCTCCACAAGAAATATTTTAAGGCCCAGCAGGTGGGCACATGCCTATAATCCTAGGACCCTGGGAGGCTGAGATGGGTGGATTGCCTGAGTTTAGGGGTTCAAGACCAGCTTGAGAAAGAGTGAGACCCCAAGTCTAAAAATAGCCGGGCACTGTGGCAGGCGCCTGTAGTCCCAGCTACTAGGGAGGCTAAGGCAAGAGGATCACTTGAGCCCAAGAGTTTGAGGTTGCCATGAGCTATGATGCTGCAGCACTCTACCAAGGGCAACTGTTTGAGTGAGACTCTGTCTCAAAAAAAAAAAAAAAATTAAAAATAGCCTCTCAGGAGTTACAGAGAGTTATGACTATGTCACTGCACTCCAACCTGGGTGACAGAGGGAGACCTGTCTCAAAAAAATAAAAAAATAAAAATAACACAGGATGTTTGTGTTCCAGAGATAAAATGCTCATATTTGGTTTATAGGGTTGAAATTCTCCATTTGCACCTCAGGGTAGGATGACACCATCCTCTAACAAGTCTAGAGTCTAAAGTTACAGCTCACGTACAGTCCCTCACTGTGAATATACAGTGTGTGTGTACATGTGTGCACTTGTGCACGCCTCTAGCACAGACAAAAGTCCTAAATCAGTTCTATTTCCCTACCTGAAATATGCATAAGTACCATAAATATCAATGCACTGATAACAACGTAAGTCTGCACACTTTATGTTTCAAAGATAAAAGATGTTTTCTAGGTATAAGCATTGTTCTTTAAAAATGATACAATTATGCCCCATGATTATATCAATGTACACAGCTATGATTTAATTAAAAAAAGAAAATAAATAAATAAAAATGATACAATTTATCTTCCTTTTTGTAATTTGTCTTTTAGAACTTTTTTTTTTTTTGCTTCTTAAACTTAAGAATACAAACTGTGTGGCTATCATCTATTTTGCTCGTCCCAGACTAGCCTTAAGCAAACATTTTAAATATTCTGAACATTCAAGTCCAGATAGAGAACCAGCTCCTATTTCCTTTTATTCTGTTTTATTCTTAAATCTTCATTCCTGTGGCTCCTCTGACCTTACAGATCTTTAGGCTTCTCAGAGGCTTTCTGCTCTGTGGAGAAACCCTTGGGGCAGCCCAAGTAGATGAAGGGGAACTTTACATGCAGAAAAACAAAAAGACCGGGTAGCATTAAACAGTGAATCCCCCAGAAGGGAGAGACGCACTGGCTCGTTTTACTGCCCCAACTGTGGTTCCTCTGTGAAGTTAGAGGAAGCAGTTTACATGTTTTCTGTACTTTCTGGCCCTCTTTCTAACTTTTTCTCTATTTTGAGCATGAACAAATTCTTCTGTAAAAGAGAAAAAGATTGCTCAAATTCCTTAGGCAATCCCTGGAGAGAAAAAAAAAAACATCTCTGGAGTTTAAGGTTTCTCAGAGCTGTGAGGAGCATATAAAAAATGTTGTTGGGAGAAACGGATCAGTACTTCATTTTTTACTGTTGAGATGAACTCAGAACAACATAATTTATAGTAGTGACCTGACATTTCCATTTGCTTTATTCTGGATCACTCTTTATATTTGGAAGTTTGCAGTGAGAAACCTGTCAGTAAAGCATCTCTCAGGCAGAAATAACTTCCCATCATCCTAAAACCAGCAGCTGCCCGAAGGCAGCACTGAACAGAGAACCTTGTGTGCCAAAATAAATCCTTCTTGACAACTTAGTATACCATGTATGATGTGGATGAAACCTGAAAATATTATGATAAGCATATAAGCCAGATACAAAAGGACAAATATCTCATGATTCCTCACTTCTGAGGTACCAGGAATGGGCAAATGTACAGAGATTAGAAAGTAGAATAGTGATCATGAGGGGCTGAGGAGAGAGGGTAATAGGAAATTATTGTGCAATGGGTACAGAGATTCAGATGAGGAAAAGTTCTAGAGGTGTATAGTGATGATGGTTATATAACAGTGCGAATATACTGAATATTGTTGTGTTGTACACTTGAAAATGGCTAAAAATAGTAAATGTTATGTATATTTTGACATAGTGCAAATTAAAAATTGAGAAATGACATCAGTGTAATCAGCCTAAAACCCCGAGTTGTTCTCACTGAAGGCCCTAATGGAATGTTTTAAGGTCTGAAAAGGTAGCAGAAAGAAGAAAAGACACCAGGAGATTAGAGAGCATTGGTTGTAAGCTCTGGGAATAACTAATACATCCTACTCACACATTTTCCATAATTAACCACAGCCCCTGTTCATGCTGTGGGCCCCCCCCCAGACACTGTGGCCACCAGGCTTCTTGTGAAGGAAGGCGCCTGCACTGCGTGGTATAATTGGTTTCTCTAAGACAAAGGAGCCAATGCTCACCCACTGTCATCTGCCTCCACAGGAGCATTCCGTTTGGGCTCTATGGGGTTGCATGGCCTAGCAGGATAGGATTTATTTTCCTTTTTATCCTTTGTTAATTGGAAGTCTTCTCCCTACTCAGTCCCCTCTTATCACTCTGCAAAGGAAAAAAATGCAGGGAGGAGTACTTCAATGTAAATACCCTGTATCTAGCAATTAATTTGAGAATGAACAAATGGAAGATGCCTATTGTTCTATTTCTAGATTACATTTGTAGTTTTATCAAACAACGATAATAAAATAAGAGTAACAACAATAATTTTAAATTACAGTTGGATTTTTTTTTTTTTTTGAGACAGAGTCTTGCTTTGTTGTCCTCAGTAAAGTGCTGTGGCATCACAGCTCACAACAACCTCAAACTCTTGGGCTCAAGAGATTCTTTTACCTCAGCCTCCCTGTAGCTGGGGTTACAGGTACCAGCCACAATACCCAGCTATTTTTAAAGACAGAGTCTCCTCTTATTCAGGCTGGTCTCAAACTCGGGAGCTCAGGTGATGCACCCACCTCGGCCTCCCAGAGTGCTAGGATTACAGGTGTGAGCCACCGCACTGGACCTTACAGTTGCATTTTTATATTGTAAGCATTATTATTATTCATGGTTAGATTCGTGAAACACTTATCAATGTTTTGTGTAAGCTATAAAAAGTTCTTTAGGAAAGACTTAAAGAACTGGTAGAGTAGATGAAAAAATTACCCAGAATGTAGCACAGAAAGTTAAGGAGATTAAAAATATGAAGGACAGAATAAGAAAGATGGATAATAGAAGAATAGAAGAATACAGTCTAATAATATCTCTCTGGAGTTGGAGTTGGAGAAAAAGAGAATAGAGACCATGGAACAGAGGCAACATTCAAAAATAAAATGGCTCATGAAAGACATGAGTTCATAAATGGAAGAACAGTATACACCAAACAGGGTAAATAAAAAGAAATCCGGGCAGCGCCTGTGGATCAAGGAGTAGGGCGCTGGTCCCATATGCCGGAGGTGGCGGGTTCAAACCCAGCCCCGGCCAAAAAAAAACAAAAAACAACAACAAAAGAAATCCACACTAGATGCCACATAGTGAAAGTTGCACAATAAGAAAGGCAAAGAAAACATTCTAAAAGACATCCAGAGGAAATGAGAGATCACCTGCAAAAGGAATAAACTCTTCAACAGCAATAGTGGAAGACAAAGCAGGAGAATTACATCTTTAAGATGTGGAGAGAAAGACTCGGTGCCTGTAGCTCAGCGGCCAGGGCGCCAGCCACATGCACTGGAGCTGGCGGGTTCGAATCCAGCCTGGGCCAACTACAACGAAAAAAATAGCCAACACCTATAGTCCCAGGTACTTGGGAGGCTGAGGGAAGACAATCACTTAAGCCCAAGAGTTTGAGATTGCTGTGAGCTGTGACACCATGCCACTTCCAAGGGTGACATAGTGAGACTCTGTCTTAAAAAAAGAAAAAAGAAGATGAGGAGAGAAAACAGCAATCTAGAATTGTATCCCCAGTTGAGCTTCCTTTCAACAATCAGGGTTTATCTTTGGTAAACAAAGAGTTTGCCATCAACAAGACTACACTGAAGAAAATTATAAAAGATTTATTTCAGGAGAAAGGAAAATTACTCCAAAAATGAGATCTAAAGTGCATGAAGGAATAATGAACAGTTCTCAATGTATTTGCACTTAATTTTTGAACATGCACAATAACCTTGTATCTGACAATTGGGGAATACACAGTCTTCTTGAACACACACAAAATAATTGCAAATGCTGATCATGCACTAGGACACTGCTTCTTACCCTAGCTTTGGTAAAACAATATTTTGGCACTTTTAATTTTGAAATAACTGCAAACTTACAGAAAAGTTGCAAGAAGAGTAGAAAATACTCTCATATCTTTCAGATTCATCCATTGTTAATGTTTTGCCACTTTTATTCCATTATTTTCTTTTCTTTTTTTCTTCTCTCTCTCTCTCTTTTGAGATAGTTTCACTCTGTTACCAGGCTAGAGTGGAGTGGCATCAGCCTAGCTCTCAGCAACCTCAAACTCAGAGGTTTAAGCAATCCTCCTGACACCTAGCTAATTTTTTTATTTTTTAGTAGAGATGGAGTCTCGCTCTTGCTCAGGCTAGTTTTGAACTCTGAGCTCAAGCAATTCACCCACCTCAGTCTCCCACAGTGCTAGGATTACAGGAGTGAGCCACAGTGCCTGGCAAGACTATGTAAATATCTTATCCCTCAGCAAACTTTCCTCTTCTAGTTTAGCATTAATGATTCAACCAATTAACACTATATTGGTTGCAAAATAGTGAATTTTCTAACTCTGTCATTTCTTCTCCAGTTATTAGTTGGGATTCTCCCCTGAGGAAGAGCTTCCTGTCCTATCTAACTAGTTAACGCACTGGCTTCAGTACACACTTAAGAATTATTTTGTTAAATGGGTTTTAACCCATTACTCTCACTTTACTTTGATAATCAGATTGTCCCAGATTTGGCCAATGGCCTATTCAAGCTTCTTCCCATGTCCTTGTGACATATTCCCATTATTTTTTTGATCACTTTGTAAGAAAATTTTCTGGTCCAACAAGATGCTCCAGGCTCCTCTAGTACATTTCCTGCCCCAGATTTAGAATCAGTGATTTCCCTAAAAATTCCTAGTTCTTTTTAGTAGAGAATAGTATTAAGAAATCGAGATCTGTGTTTTAGATCAATACTGAAGTAAAATACAATAATAAAAATTTCTTTGTTGAAAAATATACCTGCCATATACAAATGCAAATGTTCTCTGAGGGAACCACCTCAAGGCCTCAAAGACATTTCACAGATAAACATTCCAAGGCAGTGGGACTGCAAACTAATACAGCATTTTTGGAAGACTTTACATCTTTTACATTTACCTAGATGGAGGTGAAATACATTCTTCTTAGTAAAGTATCACAAGAATGGAAAAATAAATATCCAATGTACTCCACACTAATATGAAATCAATATATAAACAGTTACATGCTCATAAGAACAATAAAACACTAATACATTCCAGTTTGGGGCTAGAGGGAAGTGGGAGGGTTGGGGGAGAGGACGTATGGCAGAAGGAAGGAGGGCAGGAGGGGGAATCTCACCTAATGTGCACATTGTGAGGGTGTATGACATGCCCCCTGGGTGAGGGGCTGTTCTACAAATGGAACTTTACCCTGGAAGTAAGAAAAATGTAACCTAAAAATTATACTCTTATATTAATTTGAATAAAGTTTAAAACAAACGAACAAAAAATTCCAAGCCAGGACTGGGTGTGGTGACTCATGCCTATAACCCTAGCACTTTGGGAGACTGAGGTAAGAGGATTGTTTGGGGCTAGGAGTTCCAGATCAGCCTGGGCAATAACAAGATCCTGTCTTTACAAGAAATAAAAAACAAAAGTTAACCAGATATGGTGGCTCACATCTATAATCTAGCACTTTGAGAAGCTGAAGAGGAAAGTTCACTAGAGGCCAACAAGGCTGAGCAACATAGCAAGACCTCATGTCTCTATAAAATTTAAAAACTATAGCTGGGCATAGTGGTATGCACCTGAAGTCCTAGCTACTTAGGGAGGCTGAGCCAGGAGGATCGCTTGAGTCCAAGAGTTTGAAGTTGCATTGGGCTATGATGACACAGCTGCACTCTAGCCCAGGCAACAGAGTGAGACCCTATCTCATTAAAAAAAAGAAAAGAAAAAGCAACTAAGGCAAATTAGCATATCACTGCCAAAACAACTAAACAAATATAGAAAAAAGATATCATATGCAAGAACCAAAGAAACAATAAACAATGAAATAGACTTATAAGAACCTTTGCTTTAAATGTGTTAAGTCGTCAGAGAGAAAATTATAAAACTTTATTAAAAGTCATTAAAGAAGAACTAAACAGATGAAGCAATCAATATACCATGTTCAAAAATTGGAAGATAATACTGTATTATATAGGGAAATTATAACTAAATGTACCTTTATTTACAAAAGATTCATTGCAAAATCTTACAAAGAGGTACCCAACACATAAAGAATATTATGTAAATATTTTGTAAAATATCATCCTCAAAGTGATTTTTTTTTTAAGATGGAGTCTCACTCGGTTGCTCCAGGATTGAGTGCCATGGCATCAGCATAACTTATGGCAACCTCAGACTCCTAGGTTCAAGCAATCCTCCTGCTTCAGCCTCCTGAGTAGTTGGGACCACAGCATCTACCACAATCCCAAACTAATGTTTCTATTTTTAGTAGAGATAGGGTCTCACTCTTGCTCAGGTTGGTCTGGAATTCCTGACCTCAAACAATTCTCCAGCCTCGGCCTCCCAGACTGCTAGAATTACAGGCATGAGCCACCGCGCCTGGTCTACAATTTCTAACACATTTGGTCTATAATTTCTATTCCAAAGAAAATCCACTAGGATTTTTCATGAAACTTGAAACACTGAATCTAAAATTTAGGTGGAAAATCAGAAAGGAAAAATGGCCAAGACATTCGTGAAGAAGAAGATGAAGTGAGTGGAAGGCTTGTCCTGTGAGATACTCACTAGTACTATAGCTACAGAAATTAAAAATAGTGTGGCACTGGTATAAGATAGACAAATTGACAGCATAAAGAATCTATAAACAGACCTATGCACTTGTGGAAACTCAATATATAGGCAATTGGGATGGCCCATCACTGAAGCAATTAGGGTGAGACAACTGTTTAGCATACACAAAAGTCAATTTTAATGTATTAAGAAGTTTAAATGAAAGGAAAAACTTTACAACCTTTAACAGAATGTACTTTTTAACAAAATATCATTCTGACCTCAGGGGGAAATAAAAGTTTTTCAACAAGAAACAAAAAGGGCTAACCATTAAAAAAAAAAAAAAAGATTGATAAGGTTAGCAATATTAAAATTAAGAACTCTGTTCAAGGGCGGTGCCTGTGGCTCAAAGGAGTAGGGCGCCAGCCCCATATACTGGAGGTAGTGGGTTCAAACTTGGTCTGGGCCAAAAACTGCCAAAAAAAGAACTCTGTTCAAAAAGACATCAAGATATAAAAACATAACCTCTGAACGGGGAAAGGCTACTTGCAGCTCACATAACCGATAAAAGATTAGTATCCTGAATACAGGAAGAATTCCTATAAATCAATAAAAAAAGGAAGGGAAAGAGACAGAGAGACAAACAGAAAATGAACAAAAGGTACAAACAAGCATTTTATAGAAGAGAAAACATGAATGACCAATAATCCATGAAAAGATATCCAAGCTCATTAGTAGTTGGAGGAACGCAAATTTAGAACACAATGTGAAACCATTCTATCCACCTGACTAGCAAAAGTAAAGAAATCTGATAGTACCAAGTTGGTGCAGCTACACATAAGGGACTATAACACACTGACTGCTTCTGTATCAGTTGTTACAGCCACTTTGGAAAACCATTTGGTGCTATTTTATGAAGTTAAACATTCACAGACCCTGTGACATAGCAAATCAATCTATAAGCCAGTACCCTAGAGAAATCCTTAAATATAAATACCAAGTTTGTTCAAAATAGAAGACAAAAACCAAAAAAAAAAAAAAATTAAATAATTGAAATGTTCACCAACAGGAAATAAAATGTCGCTATGTAGATCGACATGGATGAATCTTAGAAACATACGGAGTGAAACTAAACTAAGTCAGAGGAGACTGAAGGCAATATATTCCATTTTTATAAAAAACCCAAAGGAGGGCAGTGCCTGTGGCTCAGTGAGCAGGGCACCGGCCCCATATACCGAGGGTGGCGGGTTCAAACCCAGCCCCGGCCAAACTGCAACAACAACAACAAAAAAAAATAGCCGGGCGTTGTGGTGGGCGCCTGTAGTCCCAGCTACTCGGGAGGCTGAGGCAAGAGAATTGCCTAAGCCCAGGAGTTGGAGGTTGCTGTGAGCTATGATGCTACAGCACTCTACTGAGGGCAATAAAGTGAAACTCTGTCTCTACCAAAAAAAAAAAAACCCAAAGCAGGTAAAGAAAAATAATACTTTTTAGAATGCAAATACTTTTGCTGACAAAAGACAAGTTCTGGCAAAAGCCCCTCTGGGAGAGGGGCCAGATGACGGGAAAGGAACACAAGTCTATGGGACCGTATAGACCACGTTCCAGTCACTGCCCAGGCTTGATGGTGGGTTCATGTAATTCACTTTATTGCGCACCTTAATCTACCACAATTTTCTCATCCATGAAACTGCTGACCTTGGGGGCTGGATAAGCTTGTGTTGCAGGGGGGCCGGCCTTTGCACTGCAGGGTAATTAGTGTCATCACTGGTCTCTACCCACCTGACACCATGGCACCCCTGACCCCCACCCAGCTGAGACAACAAAAATTGTTACCAGATAGTGCCAAATGTCCCCTGGGGAGCAAAATTGCCCCCGGTTGAGAATCACTGATCTTTACATATGTTCTATGTATTTTTGAATGTGTTAAATATTCTATAATAAAGCAAAGTTTAAAACTGATGGGTGGAAGTTTCACTCTGTGAAACACAACCAGAAAGTCATCATTAAGAGCTGAGTAAGCCAGAACCTACAGAAGGCCTTTGAAGTGACAGCGCTGAGCAGTGCAAGCTGACAGTTTCAGGAGGGCTTTGACTTACAGACAATGTTTCCAGAAATGGTGCCAGGTGACAGAAATCAATGACACTAGATACTGGGGGAAAATTTCTGCAACCTTTGTCAATTCTTTGGGGAAATTGAAAAGCTTAGTTTAGCCTTTTAGAACATGACTTAATTTAAAAAAAATCTATTATTGATTTTTGGAAACAGGACTTTGTATTTTTATATAAACCCTTTCTTCTAAGGCATTGAGAGCGCTCCATATATTTTATTACTTTGAGAAGCTGGGTATGCCTCAAGAGTCCCCATACATATGAATGTGGCCCCCAAATGACTGGGAAGTCTCCAGAAATAAGATCCAGATAATGTGACATTGATGTTTTAGGACGATGAGTGCCTGACGTCCCAAGCTCACTACTGCACCCTGTTAACCCAACCACCTCCCTGACCACATGGCTCTATCTGATAGCACCTGTCTGGTTCTTATGCTCACATTACAGTTCCACTTGACCCCAGATAGGGAGAATTGATTACTCTCATTTAAAAAAAGAAACTAGACACAAAGAGGATACACAACTTTTTCAAGATAACAGAATCCAGAGTACTTAATTAGAAATGGAATTGGCATGAAAATCAGGTCTCCTGAATCTTAGCCATTAGACTTTTTCCACCAAGCCCTGAACTGTGTTTGCACAGACACGTGTGTGTCTCTATGTGTGTCCGTCTGTCTGTCTGTAGCTTAGGTGGGTATGTGTTTCTCAGAGTACAAGGTGTCCAGGAGGATAAAAGGCAAAGGATTGAAGAGAGGAGCCGGGGGGAGGGGCATGATAGAAAGAGCAAAGGATTCAGCAGATGCCTTGCCAAGACCTCAGTGCGTCTCAGTTTCTTTAACTATAAAAACTCACAGAATTATTACAAAAATCAAATGTGCATTTGAAAGTACAGTCTGTTTTCATATAAATACTAGTGATTGTCATTATAAGAATTATTATTAAAAATATAGTATAGCTGATAAAGCCACCCTCCTGGGTAGGATGACTCACATTTTCTTCATTTTCCTGGCACTCACTCTTACCATATGTCCAGCTCAGAGGAATATTCAGTGGCTCCCAGCAAAGCATCAGGAGGCCGGTACCAGAGGGTCACGACTTCTGAAGAATATGTCTGGCTGGGAATGGACTTGGCTCGAGCAAGACCTGACCAGAGAGAAAAAGCATAGAACTCACTGTCCTGGGCCTTCCTGAGGAGTAGTACAGCCACTCCCCATTTCTGCAGTCCAGGAACCTCCAGCGTAGTAGATAGATGGTAGGGACTGCTAAGGGACACCTCGTTGGTTTGGTAAGACACTAGGTGAGTTTCTCTCAAGTGCTCCTTTGCAAAATGAGAGTATTTTTGTCAGTCAGCTTTTATCTGACAGAATTGCAGGATCTATTGCTGGGAAAAACTAAGAGAAGAGTTCGCTCTTGTGGAGAATCGATAAATGAACGTCTGTTAAATGCTTACATGTCAGGATTCAAGCTACTATCTTAGAATAAAGTGCTGCAGCTATCGTACCACCACATGGTGTCTGCTAAGCAGAGAAGAGTGGTTCCTCGGCTCATGTGGAGACAACTTTTCTTTCTTTCTTTTTTTTTTTGAGACAGAGTCTCACTGTCATCCTCGGTAGAGGGCTGTGGCATAACAGCTCACAGCAACCTCAAATTCTTGGGCTTAAGAGATTCTCTTGCCTTAGCCTCTCAAGTAGTTGGGACTACAGGTGCCCATCACAATGTTTGGCTATTTTTTGTTATTTTTGTAGTTGTCATTGTTGTTTACCTGGCCCAGGTAGGTTTGAACCCACAGCCTCCGTGCCTGTGACTGGCGCCATAACCACTGTGCTATGGGCACCGAGCCTGGAGAAAACTTTTCAACAAATATTTATTGAGCGCCTCCTATGGTACCGGGCACTAGGGATACAACGATAAGCAAAAACAGATCCAGGTTGCTCTCATAAGGTTTATAATCTAGTGGAGGGGACAAAATCATCACGTGATACACACTTACATGCATGTGTATATCTGTATTTATTTGCATGTGTGTACATGTGGGTATGTGTGTATTTATGTTTGAATATAGTTATAAAGTGTGATGAGTGATAAAATGGAAAGTCACAAGGATACTTAAAGAAAATCTGCATCACTCTGATGGGAATAAAAACTTCAGGTACCCATATCATATAATCACACTTATATAGAAACCTAGGTGAGTAGAAGCAGGTGCCTGGAGCTTCCCTTCCAGAGCAGGAGTCTATGCTACAGCCTAGGGTTAACCTCTTCATCACCCTGGAGTAACCTTGATCAGTTCTGATAGAATTTGTATACCCGCTCAGATTTAGAGAAACCTATTAAGTACAGTTCACTCTACAAATGTCTCTATATAAAAAATGGCTGCAGGGTAGTAGGGTTGTCCAATTTGGGCATCTGTCTGGATTACAGGTTGATAGAATTCTAAGTAGCTACCAATCTCTCCCTATTTCTTGCCTCACGTTTCCTCTATGGTAGTTTGATACCCTCACAAAGTATCATGTTCTTGGTCCTTCAGTTTTCAAAGGCCAGGTCTGGTCAATGCTTTAAACAAGTGCCCACAAAGGCATCACTGTTCACAGCCTAGAATGAGACCTGAGGGGCAACTTACCAAAATCAGCCAGTTTGAGTTCTCCCAGGTGACTGATGAGTAAATTCTGAGGTTTCAGGTCCCTGTGAAGAACGTGCTGGTGGTGGATGTATGCCAGGCCTCGCAGAAGTTGAAACATGAAAAGCTGGAAGGAATGAACACTATAGCTGAGAGATTTGAACCACTGTGTGTTGATTTCTCCTCTAAGTCAAAAACAGTCACCTGAAGGAATATAGTAAAAATATCTCTTGAGAGACAAAAAAAACAGAAGAAGAAGAAGATTTTACATTCAAAAGGGGAAAAAAGGACAAGGAAAGTCAGGCAACGAGACTATATTATAAACAAAGGCATCTTGGCTTTTCCTGACATCTCATTTCTTTAATACTGAAGGAATTACCCTTCCTTAAAAATCTAAAGTGAAACTTCGAAGTTTCCTTTAGAACACTGTTTATTGATTTAGATGTGAAAGATTTAATTTCTTTCCCCACCAATAACTTGGCATATAAGATCAAAGTTGACCTGGAAATGATACTCTAAAGTTTACAAGTGCTTGAATTTTGCAGGATCTCTAATATGAAAACCTTTTAAAAACACAACTTGAGAGGACCAGACTGAGAAATATACCCTTAGGTGATATTAGGGAATAAAAGAATCATTATCTTTTTCAACTTATTTTTAAAGTCTTAAATGCAAAGTTGAAAACAACGGAAATACACAGAACTGATTAAGAGAGACCAAAAGAAATTAGACCTGCCCCCCATGCATACACACAAAAATAAATCAAAAGAGAATAAGGAATAAATAGTAGGGAGAAAAAAGAGAAAGGGTAGCAGTGGTGATGGGTGGGGGAAACACCAGAAAAATACATTCTGCAATCCAATTTTAAAATGTTTTATGTGGTTATGAAGCACAGAAACCAAAGACATTACTACATTCCTACCAATCTAGAGGCTTAAGGAGAAAAAAGAATGCTTAGTATTCCAAGTGTCTCTTGCTGTTTTCCACTACCACTGGCAATTGAGAATTCAAACATCAACATTACAAAGTGCTTACAAAGTCCTGTGCCAACGGAGAACGGATTCTGGCAGTTTAGAAAGGAAAAGACCAGGCCCAGCATTCCTGGGGACACAGGCAAAATGGCAGATGGAGCAATGTGGGGGAAAGTATTTCAATGGCATCTTAGAAACTTAGAACTTTAGCAATGCTAGAACCAGAACTGACCTAATAATGATTTCAAGACATTGGAGCCATGTTAATGAGCAGCATGGCCCAACCAAAATAGGAGCCTGGGAAATTTATCAGGAAGACACTGGCCAGCACTTTATTCTCTCTTCTGACAATCTGCTCAACTCTCCTGCCCAACTGTCTTTTCATCTCTGAAACTCCAACTCTGTATCAATCCAGCTGTCTACTTTCTCTGCTCCTCTATTCAAAATGCTAAATAAAAAAAAAATAAAAAAATCCCATGATCAGGTAATTTAACGGTTTCACCTTTAACCAGGATTCTTAATGCACCACTGGACCTTCCCGCTTGGTTTCCCTAATTAGTTCTCTGTCCCAGTCTCCACACAGCTACTTAAAAAATTTTTTCACTCTCCTCAATGCCTTGTCCTCAAACATTCCGTTCCAAACCTCCAAGACTAGGTGAGGCTCCCTTACTAGTTGTTGTTGCCACAGCCAAAGGCCTTAGCACTTAGCTTTTCACTGCCTATTTAAGATTATGTATCTTACTGGGCTTTAAGCACACTAAAAATGAGAAACACAACTTATATATTATTGGAACCCCACAACATAATTAGCACTAAGTCCTCAATAAATATTTTTTAAATAAATGCATAAATGAATACATAATTAAATATTAGTTAAATGAGTAAACATACACAAATTTCATTTGGTTAAGGGCAATCAATTCATTAATGCCAATAAAACCTTTAGGGAATGAAAAGTATGAAATATAAATGGTTTCTAAAATTTATAACAGATGTAGAATTATAGCTAGTTAAGGGTTTAAAATTATTATTTCTATTCTAATGCCTGGAAAAACGGAAGTTAGTCTCACATACAGGATAGTATTTGCTAGAATAGGCAAGGCAGACTTTACCATCGACTGCACTGCCACAAAGAAGGTATTTATTTTATGATTATTTTATGATTCTTTTCCCTTTTAATGGAATTCTCCTTAATCGGCTTGTACATTCGCATGACGGCAATGACTGACGGGGTTAGACTGCCTAGAAAACAGCTGGACATTGTTCAGTGTCTTCAGGGGTAAGTCCCCCCCTCCCTGCCTGCCTTCCTTCCTTTCTCTCCCTTTCTTTCTTTATCTCTCTCCCCATTCTCCTCCCCTCCCCTCCTCTTCTCTTCCCTTTCCCCTTTCTTTTCCTCTAGAATATCAGCAATGTCCGTCTTCTTAATGTAGTTTCATTGGACTTTGTTTCATGGTCTGTTTCAAGATTTTTGTTGTTCCTTCTGTGGGCAAGGCAGAAGGGCGGCCGTGATCCTCACGTACTCACTCTGACATTGTGAGGATGAAGCCCTCCGGGATGCTGAGACATATACTGGGCCAGGTCTGTGTGCTAAACCAAACAGCAGGGAAAGAGAAGAGAGTGAATTTAGTCTGCTTGGATAGTATCCTAAGGCAGACCATAGACGCGACTGTCAGAAGGTATTACAAAAGTTCAGAATTTTTGAGAATAAGGTGCAAAAGGAACATAACCAGGTTTTCTGAGACCCCACTGTTAAAGTCAAACACAGTATATCTTTCTAACTGGCTGCTGTTAGAAAGAAGCTTGTTTCTCAGCACAGAGATGCTCATTTTAAATGACTGGCACTGAACACGACGGCACAGGAATTTTTTACCTCCAACTGTCCTTGGAGGCAAGTCAAGTACACATACCTTGTGCTTTCTGATTATTTGAATATTTTTTCCTTCCAAAGTTACAAAATGAGTTATTCTTCAGTAATCTTATACAGAATTTTTAAATATCTTATGATTTGTGTATTTATTGTCAATGCGAAAATGTTGGGGTCTGCTCGGATAGAGATTAAAAATGGTTAAAAATAAGTGCAAAAGTTTTATTTAGGAGGCAAAGTCAAAAGACTTATTTATTATGGATGATGATGGGGAAAATAGTGTGTAAAGAAGCAGGACTACAGATGGATATAAGAACCATCAGGCTCTACAATAATGAAAATTTCCATGATACCTTCCGCATTGTAATGAAAGTTTTATCATGCCATAAAATATTAACAGATTCATTATACAAGCACCAGGCTTTTTCCTCGTATGTTGTAAAATGCTGCAACAACTTACCATATATTCAAATACAAATGTCAGTGTCTCTTTGGTATGGATTATGTCATGGAGGAGCACAATGTTGGCATGTTTCAAACCCTTCAGGAGAGAAGCTAGAAAAATTAAACAAAATGCTGCTTTAAAGATATCAGAAAGTATTTATTTCTTAAAACCATTTTAAATCAAACATTCTGCTCTTTTTACTGCTGGAAAAAAAATCTCTTGTTGACAGAGAATATTTAAAATTACAAAAGACCGTCATTACTTTTTTTTTTTAAGGCAAACCATTGCATTTATACAACTTACTGTTCCTACAGACAAGAGAGGTTGCAAAAAATGCTTCCATTTACCTAATCAATTTCATCAAAACACTCAGAGCACTTTGTGAAGGCTCTCCTCTGGGAACCTTATCATCCGTGCCTCGCCTCGGAGCTACAGGAGAGAAGGCCGGAGACATAAAGGCCCTTGGAAGAGCAAGAAATGGGGTGTTCTACCTTTTAGAGCAGGACTTGGCAACATGTGACTAGTCTCCAAAGTTCCAAGTCCCACAAAGGGTCAACAGAGCCAGTGGCTGTGATTGGTAGGGGGCAGGGATAAGAGCATAGGGTGAGGAAGTATTGAACATAATAGAAAGTAGAGAAGATTTCTTATGATAATGTTATAAAACTCTATGGAAAAAAAACGCAAATTTGAAAAGAAGAGAGAACCACACTTGAGAAGAGAAGGCTGACAGCTCTCATCTCTTCCCTGAGAGGTTATTGGTCAAAGGTGACTGGGACGGGGGTTGAAAGGCTATCTTTGATGGTGTCAGAGGTAGGAGGACCCCTGGCTTCAGGAGGACAGAGACCAAAACAAGGCTTAATAAGGAGATGACGTGTTTCAGCATACGGCATTCCTGCATGAAAGATAGCATCTTTTGGGCGGTGCCTGTGGCTCAAAGGAGTAGGACGCTGGCCCCATATGCTGGAGGTGGCAGGTTCAAACCCAGCCCCGGCCAAAAATTGCAAAAACAGAAAGCATCTTTTTCAACTTAAAAGATCAGTTAGTAAGCAGCTGCAGGAAAAACAAAATAAAATAAAAGGAAGGGAAAAGTCAATTATAAAAACTCAAATCAGTGTTTGATAGGGTATGCCTGCATAGTATGAGTCTCCAGCACCAATTTCATAGGATTAAAAGCAAACTCAAATACTCCCTTAAATTTGAGAAGAAAATTATTTCCTTCAAGAATCTCAATCAATTTAATGAATCTCTGTTGTTTTGCCTTCTTGACAGCCTTTTGGTCTTCTGCTGGGGACATTTCTATTTTCCTCTGGGGAACCAATACACACTATCCTAGAAGGGCTGAACCCACCTCTTCCCAAGAGTGGGCATGTGACCCAAGACTGGCCAATCAGAGTACAACACCTCTGATTGGTTCAGAGACAGACAAAAACCCAAGCTTGGGAAAGCTCTACTTCGCTGGTGCCATTAGAAAAAAGCACTCTGGGAGGCTGAGGCAGGATCCCTTGAGCTCAGGAGTTTGTGACCACCTTGAGCAAGAGAAAGACCCCATATGTCCTAAAAACAGAAAAATTAACTGGGTGTTGTGGAGGATGCCTGTAGTCCTAGCCATTGGAAGGCTGAGGCAGGAGGACTTGAACCCAGGAGTTTAAGGTTGCTATGAGCTAGGTTACAGCCACAGTACCTTCCCAGGGTAACAGAGTAAGATTCTGTTGAAAGAAGAAAGGAAAAGAAGAGAAAAAGAAAAGAAGAGAAGGGAAGAGAAGAGAAAGAAAGAAGGAAGGAAGAGAAAAAGAAAGAGAGAGAGAGAAAGAGAGAAAGAAAGAAAGGAAAGGAAAGAGATGCTATCTTTTCTTTTTTTACTGTCAAGGCTAAATTTGTGGGATTTAGCTAGGAGTTTCTGGGGTCAGATTAAGACTACCATCAGAATACCAACACCTGGTGACAGCATGCCTGGAAGTAAAACAAAGGCAGAATAAACCAGTGTAGGGTAGCATTGGTTGTGCCTGCAAACCTATAGGTATCAGATCTGTGAACCAGTGAATTTCCCTCAAAAATTAGGTAAGGTAAGTTTGGGTAAGTTTGAACTGATCTAACCATCAAAGGAATTCTGTTGACTCTACTTTGCTCTATGACTAATGCTTTAACTTTTACTTTTTGCCTCCAAAATCATTATGGACTAAATTTATTATTTCACTTTTTACAAATGCTTTGCTTTGGAAATGTAATAAACGGTTTCATGGGCATCTGTTTAATCGCCCTGGTCTCAGACTGAAGGCTGCCCAGGAACAGAGGGACTGACTTTCCCTCTTTCTGAGATGCCGCCACACCACCCAGTACAACACTCAGCCAGAAATAAGCACTTAATTTATTAGATGTATTTATTGAGTGTCTTAGGGAGAGCCAGAAGCCCTAATATGAATTCTGTGTGTGGAGCCAGAAGCCCTAATATGAATTCTGGCCCTGTCATTTTCCACCTGGGTAAACTCTGGAGAGTATTTCAACCCAAGTCTCAATTCACTCCTTATGAGAAAAGATACTGTCTTTTCTGACTTGACTTTACAGGGTTGATATGAAGATGGAATCTGATCCTGTTTGTGGAATGCTTGGGGAAGGCAGAGCATTACACAGATGCAGGTTGGAATTAATATCCTTGCCATCAGCTTCTTGTCCCTCCCTTTCACCTGGAACCCCATTAGACATCCCTTCCAGTCTTAAATACAGTAGCTTTCTGCTGGAGTTTTCAACATCTTCCTTTCCCCCCCTCGTTCTGTCTTATTCTGTCACCCGTATGGAGTGCAGTGGCATCTCATTCTGTCACCTAAGAGGGAGTGCAGGGGCTCATTCCGTCACCCAGACAATCATCCCAAAGCAAAGTCTGAGCCCACTCCCAACCCTCATGGGACATTGAAGGAGATAGTTTGTAGTCCCTAATGTTATATTTTCTCTGAGAGTCACAAATCAAGTCAAAGAGTCAAGTTATACCTTCCAAGAAAAAAAAATAATAAACGCAGATAAATGTTAGATAAATATTAAGACAAATGTCAGATAAGTAGTTCTTTTCTGATTTTTTGGCATTCTAATCCTGATTATATACCATTTCTGGGCGTTCTTTTGTTTTATGAAGATGTACCTAAGTATGCGTCCATATGCTATTTCTGTGATGTGATTTGATTGCATTCAATGGTGGACTACTTGCCAAGCAGGCCTTGCCCTAGTCTATCTGTGGAACTGGTGACTCAGATTCTAGTTAGACTCCTCTTCTGCCTCATTGTATGACCTCCCAGAGGTTCCTTAGACTATTTTTGGCTCAGTTTTCTCATATGTGAATTGGGAATAATTACTTTGTAATGTTTTCTACTAGAGAATGATCTTAAAAGATTCTCAGCTGAAACTGTTTCTAGTTTAAATACTGCAATTACTAACCCTGTAGACTCAATGATAGAATCAGAATTGATGAATATTATTTTCTGAGAATATTTATTCTGCATTTTCCTTAATGTTCATATAAAATGTATCATAAAAGCAGACTTCTATTTTTCTTTTACTGCTGTTAAAGAAAAAATGCTTAGGCCGGGCACCGTGGCCAACGCCAGTACCTAGCCCTCTGGGAGCTTGAGGCAGGATTGCTTGAGCTCAGGAGAGATCAGCCTGAATAAGAGTGAGACCCTGTATCCACTAAAAATAGAAAAACTAGCCAGATGTGGGGGTGGGCACCTGTAGTCTCAGCTATTCGCAAGGCTGAGATAAGAGGATCCCTTGAGCCCAGGAGTCTGAGGTTGCTGCGAGCTATGATGACACCACTGCACTCTACCCAAGGCAACAGAGTGAAACTCAGTCTCCAAAAACTAAGAATATATGTTTAAGTTAAACATTTCCAAATTCACCTCAATAGAGTAGAAAGGATTTTAAATAAAATAGTCATGGCTTCTAATACCTGACGGTACTGATTATTAGCTTTGTGACCTCTGACAAGTTATTCAATCTCTCTGAGGTGAAGCTTTCTTTATCTCTACAACAAAGATAATGTATTCTACTTCCTAGAGTTGGTTTGAGGATTAAAAAAAAAAAAGATTATGTGTGTGAAGGGGAGATTATGTCATATACCTGATCTCCCCCAAAAGTTATATGACTGCTTCCTTAAAAAAAAAAAAAGTGGCTGGGTGCCTATAGCTCAGTGGCTAGGGCGCCGGCCACATACACCAGAGCTGGCGGGTTCAAATCCAGCCCAGGCCCACCAAACAACAATGACAACTACCACCAAAAAATAGCTGGGCGTTGTGTCAGGCACCTGTAGTCCCAGGTACTTGGGAGGCTGAGGCAAGAGATTCGCTTGCGTCCAAGAATTTGAGGTTGCTGTGAGTGGTGACACCACAGCACTCTACCCAGGGCTACAGCTTAAGACTCTGTCTCAAAATATATAAATAAATAAAATAAAATAAAAAATAAATAAAAAATAAAAATAAATTAAAAAAGCCGGGCATTGTGGTGGGCACCCATAGCCCCAGCTACTTGAGAGGCTGAGGCAAGAAAAATGCTTGAGCCCAAGAGTTTGAAGTTCCTGTGAGCTATGATGCCACAGCACTCCAGCAAGGGCAACCAAGTGAGACTCTGTCTCTAAAAAAAAACAAAAAAACAAGGTGCTGCTAACAGCCTAAAAGTCCTAAGTTTAAACCAAAGGTTGACTATTGCTAGAAATATTTTTTAGAATAATCAAGATATAGTTATAAAATTTAATAAAAACTAAGAAGGCTCGGCGCCTGTACTCAGTGGTTAGGGTATGGGCCATATACACCAAGGCTGGCAGTGGGTTCAAACTTGGCCCGGGCCTGCTAAACAACAATGACAACTGCAAAAATAAAAAAAAAAAGAAAAAGTAGCTGTGCATTATGGGCGGCCCCTGTAGTACCAGCTACTTGAGAGACTGAGGCAAGAGAATCGCTCAAGCCCAAGAATTAGATGTTGCTGTGAGCTGTGATGCCACAGCACTCTACCACTCTACCGAGGACAACATAATGAAACTCTGTCTCAAAAAAAATTAGTAAAAACTAAGAAATATTATTGTTATGTTGTTAAATAAGAACATAAAGTTATTAGTTTATTTGAAGGAAAGTGTTTTATCCGAGATGTAAAAATAAATATTTAAAATAAAATACTATGGCCAATTATAAAAATTTTTTTTTTTTTTTTTGTAGAGACAGAGTCTCACTTTATGGCCCTCGATAGAGTGCCGTGGTATCACACAGCTCACAGCAACCTCCAACTCCTGGGCTTCAGTTATTCTCTTGCCTCAGCCTCCCGAGTAGCTGGGACTACAGGCGCCTGCCACAACGCCCAGCTATTTTTTGGTTGCAGTTCAGCAGGCACCGGGTTTGAACCCGCCACCCTCGGTATATGGGGCCGGTGCCTTACCGACTGAGCCACAGGCGCCGCCCTATAAAAAATTTTCTAAGGTGCTAGGAAGGCCTTTATTATATGAATTTCTGAATCGGAGATTTGGTTTAAATCAGAGCTATATATTGGAATAATAATAATATCTACCTAACAGTTATTAAGAGGATTGAAAGAAGTATGCAATGAACCTGGAACATATATTAAAATATATTTCCTTTAATGTTGTTCATACTTTTGCTAATTTCATAATAGTACATGTTAAGATCAAATGAAAACAAATAGTACTCCAAATGACCAGACTAATAAACTGCCACATGAATTCTACCTATATATGGAGAGACTGTATATATAGTAAAATCATACTTAATAAATCTTGGGCTGCTATAACATCAGGGCAGCCAAACTGTTCAGGAAACGTAACTCCTGCTTCAAGGCTTTTTAAAGAAGGCTACATTACTCTTTCAGTTTTTCTGCACAAGGTTTTCAGTTGCCTTTTTAGCTAGTGACCCTGGATTTTGAGTAATTAACTCCGGCTGTTCTTATTTTGCCTCCCAGCCCTTCTCACTTAACCTCCTGTCTCCCTGATCTCACATCCTTAAAGTTCTTACAGGAAAAAAATGGGACAGTGCCAAAGTTTTCAAATGAAGCCTCATACCTTCTTGAGGGGAGAAGGCTTCTCTAACAAGGACTGCAAGCTTTTATACCAGTGGAAAAAGAACATTCATTGTTGGAAATTGGATGCCTAACAACCTCCAACGTGTCAAAAATCCTTTTGTGGTTTTTAATATTCTACAAGCAAAGCATTTAGTAAGGTAAATCCATAAAACAAACCAAGGAAGTCCACAGTTGAATACTAAATATAATCTGTAAACACCTGTGATGGGGAGGCAATTCCTGGGTAAATATGCGATGAAAGAAACATTTAGCAAACAGAATAAAAGGACCCAGCTTTTTTGAACCATGCTGAGAACCATCTGTTAGCAAAACTGGCAAAAGGTTTCACTGTCACAGTTAAATGTCAACCTGAAAAAACTTGGCTGTGGGCAAAATCTGAGCAAAGCCAACCTTAAGGAATAGGCAAACCAAAGCTCATAAAGGAGACCCTCCCTTTGTGCGGGTGACCTGGGGGTTTCTCTTATGTTCAGAAATATTCTTCAACCTCTACACTTAACCTCTTTCCAAATCTGATCATCCTTTCATGGGGACCACTAATAAGTATGTTAGTAAATGTAGCTTCCATTATATTAAACACTTAAAAACCATGCTTTCCCCCAGAAGGCACCTGATCCTACCAGGATGAATCTCCAGTTAAACTGATAGCATTTGGCTCTACCATTTAAATTCAAAATTACTTATTTCCCAGGGGCTCTGAAAGATGTTTGGAAATGGCATCAAATTCAGTTATAAACTCATTTTCTGAATTGCTTTTTCCATGCCTGTTTGCATAACTTATCCTTCCAAGCTCAGTTCAAAACTTAAGGACTCCATTAGGCACACTGACACTAACTCGTTCTCATCTTAGTTTACAATGTGTTTTATACACTTGTAAATGGAATCGTCTGTCCTGTTAAGATTGAAAACGACAGAACAAAGATTGGAGCTTTCTCTTTCTTCACAATACCCAGCAATATGTTTTGCATATAAAATGTGCTCAGTAAAGAAGGGAAGTAGTTAAAAGGGGGAAAAAGTAAAGCCAGAGAAGTGCGGGTTTCTGCTGAAATGATAGGAATCCTATCATCTTATTTCCAGTGGCTCATGTAATAAAGGTTGGCAAGTTGTATTTTTAATGATTCATTTTCACTATATTGACTTCTTGATTTTTATATTATAAAGTATTAGTCATCTAGATGGTGAACAACACATCAACAAGGGAAAGAAGAATAGAATAATAGCTAACATTGTTAAAGTCTAAAAATGGATTCTGTGATAAATGATTTATATGCGTATTTTCATTTAATCCTCATAACAGCACCATGAAAGAGGTACTATTATACTATTATCCTCTTTCTGCAATAAACTAAGTCTTAGACAGATAAAGTAGTCTACCTCATGTCACACCACTAGTAAGGACAGATCTACGATGTTAACAATCCAAGTCTACGTGACATTTGGTTCCTCACCCGTTTGCTATACAAGTACTCCCTGAGTTACAAACGTCTGATTACATACAACTCGCACTTACAAACTGAAGCTATTATAGTAAGTTCCTAAGTTACAAACATCTGACTGATGTATGACTCGCACTTACAAACAAAGGCTATTACAGATAAGAGGTAATATAACTGTTCCAACTTACGTACACACTCAACTTAAGAACAAACCTGCAGAACCTATCTTGTTCATAACTTGGGGACTGCCTGTACTGCTCAGGGCACAGAGAAGAATATAGGTGCAACACTAAAACTACCTGCCTTCCTGAAATTTAAAAAGTGCTTTCTGAACAGTATGTTATCATCAGGCAAATTTCCCGCTAAAACTTTGTGTGATTTCACATTTTTCTCTTTCATAAGAATTTTTTTTTTTTTGTTTTTTTTGGCCGGGGCTGGGTTTGAACCCACCACCTCCTGCATATGGGACCGATGCCCTACTCCTTGAGCCACAGGCTCCGCCCTCTCTTTCATAAGAATTTTATGGGATTATACAGATATGGCCTTAATACCCAGCACGAGGACAAACACACGAAACATATTAGTAATTGCTCATTGAGTTCATAGTTTTAGTCAAATGATATAATAGTCTTGAATCTTAATTTCTTTTCTTTCTTTTTTTTTTTTTTGAGACAGAGTCTCAAGCTGTTGCCCTGGGTAGAGTGCGATGGCATCACAGATCACAGCAACCTCCAACTCCTGGGCTTAGGCGATTCTCTTGCCTCAGCCTCCCAAGTAGCTGGGACTACAGGTGCCCGCCACAACACCCGTCTGTTTTTTGTTGCAGTTTGGCTGGGGCCAGGTTCAAACCTGCCACCCTCCGTATATGGGGCCAGTGTACTACTCACTGAGCCACAGTCGCTGCCCTGAATCTTAATTTCTTTAAGAATAAATGATAAAATAATAGCACAAATACTCTTGGAAAACGTGTATGAAGAATAAAACTTTAATTATAATGTTTTTTCTAGAATTATCAAAAATAGATGCTGAATGGATAAAGGCAATGCATTTTTCAGTAAATCAAAGACTCAAAACAAATCTATCAAGTCCATTTTTACTGTTCTTACCTTCTCGGATAGCTGTAAATGGGACTCCTTCCTCTGCATTCATGCTGATGACTTTTAGAGCCACTAGTTGTCCATTAATTCTAGGAGAAAGAGGTTGATAAGCTCACATTTATTGAGATGGTTCAAAGCAGCAATTTATTCTAGGGATGGATTAACAATAATAGTTTTCTTTCAAAATATTATATATCTCAGCATTTGAATCTATAGTTTTCCCCAAAATAAAGTTTAATATATAAGAGATTTTACATATACTATATATATATATATATATTTCCAAACATTTTTTTCTCTTTACTAAAGTGGGATATGTTCATTGTAGAAAACTCTCCACCAGGCGGGATGTGGTGGCTCATCACTGTAATCTCAGCACTTTGGGAGGACAAACTGGGAGGATCACTCGAGGCCAGGTGTCCAGGGCTGCAGTGAGCTATAGTCACACCACTGCACTACAGCCCAGGTGACAGAGCTAGAGCCTGTCTCTAAAATACAAAAACAAAAACGCCACCGAATTCATCCTCATAATATTTTGATGTATTTTTCTTTTCACTTCCCTCCGGTGACCCTCCCTCCCTGTACATTTGTCCTCCTGCTGTTTAACTCTTAACAAAATAGCAGAGGAATTGCTTTTAAAGGAAAGTCAAAACAAGTTACTTCTCTGTTCAAAATTCTCCATATCTCCACATTTCCGTCGGAACAGAAGCCAAATTCTTAAAATGGTCTTGTAAGAGCTACCCGATCTGCCCAGGCTGCACCTCTGTCTCTCTCTTCATCTCTTCCTCCTCTCCCCGTATCCATCACCTTGCTGTCAATCAAGCTAAGTGCTGAAGATGGAGAAGATTTTAATGCAGGTATACGCACATTGTTTTTAATAAAGTGGGATTCATATCATATTGTTAATAACCTGTTTTTCCTCCATTTAACATTTTCTCTTATTCATTCTTGTAGAATGTTTAGTAATGATGTAATATTTCATTATATAGAGAGACATATATATATATACACATACATATATACCGCAGTGTATTTAGTCAATTCCAAATGCATTTATTTATTTATTTACTTAAGACAGAGTCTCATTCTTTCACCCTTGATAGAGTGCTGTGGGGTCAAGCTCAAATCTAGAATGGAAGGAAGGTTTCTAGAATGGCAGGAGAAAGAAAGATGAAAAGAAGGGGAGGAAAAAAAAAAAGAAGGGTGACAACTATAAGTGCATCTTCAGTGTACAACTTTTTGTTTTTCTTGGAACAGTCTCATTCTGTCCCCTGGGTAGTGTGGTGGTGTCATCATAGCTCACAGCAACCTCAAACTCTTGAGTTTCAGCCATCCTCTTGCCTCAGCCTCCCGAGTAGCTGGGACTATAGGTGCCTGCCACGACACCCAGCTAGTTTTTCTATTTTTAGTAGAGATGGGGTTTCTCTCTTGCTCAAGCTGGTCTCAAATTCCTGAGCTAGAGCAATCCACCTTCCTAAACCTCCTAAAGTGCTAGGATTATAGGCATGAGCCACCATGACTGTCTCCAAATGATTTTACGTTGCTTCTAGCTTTTAGCTATTATAAAATACCATGATGACCATATCTGTAGATAAATCTTTTCACACAGTCCCAATGATTTCCTTAAAGAGGAAGTGGAATTGCTAAATCAAAGATTATGCAGGCACATATTTTTATTAATTTGAACTTCTGTTCCTAAATTGTCCCACGGAGTGATCATATGACTGACTGCTGGTGAGAGTGGCCCTTTTACCACTCCCTCACCAACACTAAGCTTTTATTTTTATCAACTTCATTTTTAAAAACTGTTTTGGAAATACAAGAAAACTGAGAACGTAGTAAGGTAGTTCCTAAATACCTCATATCCGATTTCTTTTATTGTTAACATCTTATGTCAATATGATCCTTTTATTTTAATTTCTAATATTGATATATCATTATTAACTAAAGTCTGTGATTTATTAGGATAGCTTGAGTTTTTACCTTATGTCCTTTTTCTTTTTGTCTAGGGTCCCATGCAGAATTACATTTATTTGTCATGTCCCCTTAATCACCTCTTAACTCTTCCTTTCCCAGACTTTTCTTGTTTTTGATGACTTTGACAGTTTTGAGGAGTTCTGGTCAAGTATTTTGTAAGGTGCCCTTCTTTGGGATTTTTCTGATATCTTTTTCTCATAGTTAGACTGGAGTTATGGGTCTAGGGGACATAAGGTGCCATCATTATCACATTATATTAAGTGTGCCTACCATCGTCATGATTCATGACTTTCCATGTTGACCTTACTTGCCTGTCTCAGGTAGTGTTTATCAGGTTTCTCCATTGTAAATTGCTCTTTTGTTCCCCTTTTCCATAATGTACATTTGGATAAATGTTACTATTAGTAGCTTTCACTTATGGTATATTATCCACATAAATTATTTGAAATTCTTCTGCATGAGAGATTTATTTCTTCTGTCTCATTTGCTAATTTATGGAATCATGAATATCAGTATGGACTCATAGACATTTCTTTTATAATTATACAAAATAAATTATTTTATATTTATACAAAACAAATTATTTTATATTTATACAAAAATATAACAAAATGTTATATTTATACAAAATAAATTATTTTATATTTATACAAAAATACATACAAAATGTTATATTTTTGTATAAATATAAAATAATTTATTTTGTTGCTGAAATTTTTGCAGCTTTGTGTTTTGGAAGCTCTTTCAGTTGGTGTCTGTGTCCCTTTGACATAGCCCCATCATTCTGGGTTTATTTTTGCTTTTATCTTCATATTTTTGCCCATTTGATAGATAAAAAGTTTATCACATTTTAATTTCTGTTTCTTTAAGTATTTATAGAAATGAATTTTCATAAGTTATTGATCTTTTCTTGTGATTTGCAAATTTGCCCTTTTTATTGAAACATTTTGCAAATACTTTTCACCAATTTCTTTTGTTTGCCTTCTTATATCTTTGAGATTTTGTTTAACATTTTTATAAACCAGGCACGGTGGCTCACACCTGTAATCCTAGCACTCTGAGAGGCTGAGGCCGGCAAATTTATTGAGCTCATGACTTGGAGACCAGCCTGAGCAAGAGTGAGACCTCATCTCACATACACTGAGGCTGGGGGCTTTGAACCCCGCTCAGCCTGGTAAACCACAATGACAACTGTAACAACAACAACAAAAATAGTCGGGCGTTGTGGTGGGCGCCTGTAGTCCCAGCTACTTGGCAGGCTGAGGCCAGAGAATTGCTTGAGCCCAAGAGTTTGAGCTATGATGACACAGCAGTCTACCAAGAGCAACAAAGTGAGACCGTCTCAAAAAAATTAAAACAAGGGTGGCACCTGTGGCTCAAAGGGGTAGGGCGACGGCCCCATATGCTGGAGGTGGTGGGTTCAAACCCAGGCCGGGCCAAAAACTGCAAAAAAAAAAAAAAATTAAAACAAAACAAAAAAACACATTTTTATGATGTCAGTATTTTCAAATGTGCTTTTAGTGTTTTTACGAAAAGCCTGGCTCTGTGAAATTCTCCCTTCAATCCCCTAAAAAATGATTTTGGGTCAAATATGTTTAGAAAATGCTTTAGACTTTTTTAACCATAATCGTTTCTAGACAGCCACGGTGTACATTAATATTTTGTAATGCTTAGAGCACCTGCAATAAAGGATCATATTTGATTTTGTTCTAGGCTTTCCCAAATCAATTTGACCATGGTAACTGTTTCAATGAAACATCTCACAAGGTGTCTCAAAATTGAGGATCCCTAGGACATAACCTGGATAGATGGGCACCATGGACACTTCCAATCTTCCCTCATTGGTTCTGACTTGACAGACCTTTCTAGTCCAAAGGTTATGCAGAATTAATTCATCTTTTCCTCTAGTTCTTGTATGTTTTCTTTTTCATTTAACTCTTTAATCCACTGGGAATTCATATAGTATATTCACTTTTTCTAAATGGCTAACAACTGTTTCAGCTTCATTTATTGGACTGCCTTCTTTTTATTTATTTATTTATTATTTATGTTTTGAGACAGAGTTTCACTTTGTCACCCTGGGGTTGAATGCCGCAGCGTCATAGCTCATAGCCACCTCAAACTGTTGCCTGGATCCTGATAAGGGATCCTCTTGCCTCAGCCTCCCAAGTTGCTGGGACTACTGGCACCAACCACAACACCCACCTAGTTTTTCTCTTTTTAGTAGAGATAGGGGTCTCTGTCCTGCTCAGGCTGGTCTCGAACTCCTGAGCTCAAGCAATTCGGCCTCTCAGAGTGGCCGGATTGAAATTATACAATTTTAATTGTTGTGGCTTTAGAATATATCAAATTAGAGAATCATTAAAATCTTTCTTCTTAACACTAAATGCAATGCCTTTGTGGTAGGGAATAAAGTAAAAGTTTAAGAGTGATTACCTCTTTACCCCTGTTTCAGCCTCTAGAAGTAACTAATAATCTTTTGGGTTTTTTCCCAGACTCTTCCATGTACCTACAAATTTATACGTGTACAGTATATCTGAGTGTTTTTTTCTAAATGAGATCATTGAGTACATATTATTCTGTAACTTGCTTTTTTCTCTTAAATGTTGGGCATCCTTTTTTTTTTTTTTTTTTTTTTAGTGTTTGGCCGGGGCCGGGTTTGAACCCGCCGCCTCTGGTATGTGGGGCTGGAGCCCTACTCCTTGAGCCACAGGTGCCACCCTGGGCATTTTTGCACACTATTTCATGGTATGGTGATTATTTACCCAGTTCTCCATTTATGGATGTTTGTGATCAGGTTTCTATTTTTTTATTCTATATCTTGTTGCAAAGAATATACTTCTACTTATATCTCAGTGCATATGGACAAATATTTCTCATGCCCTTTTCATTCTGGTATTCTTGAGGCAAATCTTTTGTTCTCTTAGTTTCCTAGGACAGTCTATAGAAGTGAATTCTTTCTATGCAATCTATTTAAAATTGTATTTCCCATACAATTCTGTTTTAACAAATAAAAATAATAACACAAATACTAAGATAAATATTTAGTCTTGTATTTATATTACATTAAAAAATTAACATTTAACCACCATTGAGCTATTATTTTTCTCCATTGAGCTATTATTTTTCTCCATTGGAGTAACATAAATTAAAGAAACAAGTACTTCCAACTTTCCCACCTTAACTAAAAGATAGTGGAATTTGTGGATCTTTTATATGTATTTAGCAAAGTTTGTTGTTTACCAAAACAAATGTTTGGGTTTTGGATAAGTAGTATTTTTATTCTTCAGACATTTTGTATATTTTGCAAGTGCAGAAAACCCAGGATTCATCATTTTTTGCACATACCATACTTTGCAGAAACCAACTTCAGTTTCTCCTATGAAGGCAAGGTGCAAGAATGAAGCAGGAAACCCAAGGCAACCATGGCAAACCTCTGCCATCATGATTTAGGGAGGGATATACAAAACCCTTTAGTGACACCTTACCAATTGCACTTCCCACTTACCTGGAGGGTGATAATTGTACTTTGAGTTGGTGGTAGAGAGAGCCTATTTTGTCTGAATTCTTTAAACCAAATAAAAGAGAGGCAAGGCTGATGAACATTTTAGTATGCCAATCTTAATTAGGGCACTGTAGGTTTGTTTTCTTTCAAGGCTGTTTCAAATCATCTTGTCTCTCTCCCTGTTGGCCAGGGTGCCTTGCTCAGGTCCTGAATGCTGTGAACTTCTGTGTCTTCCCTGGCTTTATAATGTATAATGAGTGGGGTGGGACCCTCATCTCTAAAGTCTCTCCCACCTCTGCGTCACTCACCTGCTAATCCCCTTGTAAACTGTAGCATAAGAACCTTCACCCAGCTTCTCCAAGTTCAAGTAAGATGAGGCTGCCCCAAATGGAAGGTTCTTCTTCTGCTTAAGGAGAATGGTTGGAAGGGGGCAGGTGAGAGGTGGAGAGGAGAGAAAGTGCATATTTTTTAGTGTTAACATTTTTTTTCCTCCAGGGAAATTAGTGCATGGTGAAGTATTGCCAGAGTATATACTTGGGAAAGCCCTCTCATTAACTGCCCTTGGAGTAAGTACAAGTCTCCTTGGGAGGCACACATTAAATGCTTCTTTTTAAAATTTTTAGATTAATGTGAGGGCATTAAATGCATCTTGATCAACATCAGCTGCTCACTCACCCACTGAAAACCCTGTCTCAGATCCTCTTCCTGAAAAGAATCACTGTTACTGCGTGGCCTTTTACTCTTGAGCTTCTGGACACAGACAGCCTGAAGTCCCTGAGGGTGAAATGAAGTGATGGAATGTGATGCTTCTTGTAGGTCTGTTAGCTACAGAAAGCAGAAAAAACAGAAATAAAATGTATACAAAGTCAAGATTCAGTGCATAGAAAAACCATTTTTTCTTTATTTGCCTAATTTTCACTCTTCAAATGTTTTCTTATCTTCCTGCACCCCCCTCCAAAAAAAAACGCCTTTCTTAAAAAGTCAGATCTCTTCATTCTGGGAAGCCAAGGTTGATGGATTGCCTGAGTTCAAGACTAGCCTGAGCTAGAGCAAGACCCCGTCTCTAAAAATAGGCGGGTGTTGTGGCAGGTGCCTACAGTCCCAGGTACTTGGGAGGCTGAGGCAAGATAATCACTTGAGCCTGAGGTTGCGGTGAGCTATGACGTCACAGCACTCTACCCAGGACAACAAAGTGAGACTCTGTCTCAAAAAAAAGTCAGATCCCTAAAAAAGATTATAATATCAACTGCCAAAATACTACATTCTTTCTTCACCTAAAAATATGTCTTTAACACTTAGGTTAATATAAATAAATCTATTTGATGGATGTTTTCTAATTTTTTTCTGTTTCACTCTGTTTTTCATGTTCACTTAATTTATTGCTTTAGGGGGAATAGCCCTCTAGCATGGCATTGCTAATAGTCATGAGTTAATTGTTGAAATTTTGAAGCCACAGCATACCCACCAGTACTGCAGCTTGCCTTTTAAGGTTCAGCTGTCACTTAGTACCTCAGAATTGCCAGAGAAGAACTGCTTTCTCACATTCAAGTCAAGTGAGTTTCATGCAGCCCCATGCCAAGAGTTATTTTTTCTTTTTTGGTTTACAAGAAAATGCCCAAATTTGATAACTACGGTCATAAATTCTCTGTGACTTTAATTGAATTTTCTTTTTATTGGTTTAGACCTACCGCAGAAGAATAAGACCCAGCTACAGACAGGGAGTGTCTGAAGTCCTTGGTTTATCAATAGAGAAAGATGCGCCTCCTGGGATACAAATACCTCAAACGCAGCCTCCATCCTCTCAGGCGGACTCCTCCGACAGCTGCGTGCCTCACCGCCCTCCGAACGGCGATAGCAGCTGCATCCAGGCTGTATAGTCTTTGCACACAGCTCTTGACCCATAATCTTCTAGGTTCAAGGAGAAAAACCCACACTTGAACCTCTGCCCCTCTGCCTCTCCTATCCTGGCTCACTCCCCTTTGCCAGAGGTCAGCAGAGTGGAGCTTTCATATGACTCACATGAGGGCTCTGCCTGGAGCAGCCTCATGACTTCAGCAGTTTTTCCTTATCGGTGCAAGAAAGTCTGCATCGGAAAGGCGGCCGCTTGCATTTGCATGTGCACACTGAAAATAAGGCAGCTAATATTGGATGGAATAAAAGCCGGCACCATTAAGGTTCTTATTCCAATCACAAGTTAGTGCTGTTGGTATACACAGTTCGTAAGAATTTACATTGCTTATCCATCGAATGATATTTACGTGACACCATTCATAATGATAGTGATATTATTAGGCTTTCTTGCTGAGAAAGTGAACATGTTGAGAAGCATTTTATACCTAACCTTTCATCTGAAAGCACTTTGAGTTTCAGACTTTAAAAGAAATCTGCTACCTAGCCTATTTTTAATAGTCAGAGAAACCACAATCACAAAATGAGAGGAAAGCTTGCATAGATCTACTCCATCTTTGCCTTCGCACAATAGTGTGTCTAATCATCCTAAAGGGGTCATCATTCATTCATT
The DNA here is from genome assembly GCF_027406575.1 of Nycticebus coucang. Classification (NCBI taxonomy): domain Eukaryota; kingdom Metazoa; phylum Chordata; class Mammalia; order Primates; family Lorisidae; genus Nycticebus; species Nycticebus coucang. The sequence goes on along the minus strand of NC_069786.1, from coordinate 99,186,694 downwards.
TATTCTGAAAACTATGTAGTGGGCACCCATGTTGTTCTTGCTTTGCAGATAATATTAGTGTATGGTGCAGAGAGAGAGTTTGCTTGAAATACCTCTTCCCTCCGTCCCTCCCCTTCTTCCTTCCACAAAAATGTTATTAACATACACTATACGTAAAGTACTGTATTAATAGCAGAACATGTCAAGGAACCTGGCGCAAACTGGTTTACAGTCTGTAGTCTTTCCACAGAATGCTTTTCTCTAGCAGACTCCTAAGATTATTGGTAGTGTAACCTACTAATCACAGAATGAGACAGGCAGGATAGAAACGGACAATCACTATCATTAAAGGAAAAGGTAAGAATCATGTCTGTTAGCTCAGTAACACTTGCGGATATTTGATGTCTGAACCTCACAATGGTTTTTTAACAACTTTCAGATAATTTAATTATGAGCCTAAGTTTTATTTCAAAATTGTCAGACATAGGATCAGAGACAAAGGATCACTTGAACCCAGGAGTTTGCGGCCAGCCTGGGCAGCATGACAAGACCCTGTCTGTTTAAGATTTACTCAAATTAAAAAAAAGACTTAAAAACTAATAAACTTTTGATTGATAATCAACTAAGAATGAGATGCTAGTTTCTTGGAATAGTTAATTCCTTTTGTATTTGTCATGCTAATAATTATATTTTATCAGAAATGCTCATTTTCTAAAAGAGACTGTGCATTTCATTATACAAAAGATTTATAATTTTTAAATGGCTAACATTTTTATTAGCATAGGGGATTAGTCACCTAAATCACAAGTATGCTAAAATAGAATAGCCTGATTTTTTAAGTTGTAAATCATTATGCTTAAATACTAGAATTGGGCTCGGTGCCCATGACACAGTGGTTGCGGAGCTAGCCAAATGCACTGAGGGTGACGGGTTCCCGGCCAGGGCCGGCTAACCAACAATGACAACTGCAACAAAAAAATAGCCGGGTGTTGTGGTAGGTGCCTGTAGTCCCAGCTATTCAGGAGACTGAAGCAAGAGAATCGCTTAAGCCCAAGAGTTTGAGGTTGCTGTGAGCTGTGATGCCTCAGCACTCTACCAAGGGGGCGACATACTGAGACTCTGTCTCAAAAAAAAAAATCCTAGAATGGACTGGGGCTGGTGGCTCACACCTGTAATCCCAGTGCTTTTGGAGGCTGAGGTGGGAAGATCACTTGAGGTCAGGAATTTGAGGCTGTGGTGAGCTATGATCTGCCACTGCACTCCAGCCAGGGTGACACAGCAAGACCTCATCTCTAAAAATACATACAGACAGACATACTAGAATTGGCTACTGAGGTGAAATTGTGAACTATCCTTCTGAATTTTCAAAAATTAAAAAAATATTATTTTGTTTAACATCAAGGGAAACTATCAGATGACTTCTAAAGATGTTTTCTTGCCCTGGGTCAGAAACAACACTTTTTGTTACAGAGGTTTCTAAATAAGGACAGGAGATTTAGGCCATTTCATTTCAAATTGTGCATCGACCCAGTTTATGTACAACTCCAGATCAGCTTGGCTGGACCTACATTAGCAGCCCAGATACTTTCATAGTCAAAGAAGCTATTCTTGTCATCTTAAAGTATGACCACTATTGCTGCACCCTCCTGCTGTCATAGAACAAGGAGTCCCCGAGTACATGAGGCTGACTGACAAGGAGCCACCCTTGTGCTTGCTCACCAGCCTGAATGGATTAACAGAGGCTCCGGCTTCTCCAGTAACTTCCTGCAAGGGCTAAGTGACACAACCCAGAGTGCACCAAGTTCCACGGAGTGCATGCACTCCCACCATGAGGAAACCAGCCCGTCTGTTGTGGCAGCTCAGAAACATGCTCCATTTATTTGCTCTCCCCTTCTCCTCACTTCTACTTCCATGGGATTGCACACAATGCACAGACATCTTTGTCTCAGATTTCCTTTAGGCTCTGTTTTCAGGGAATCTGTGTTAAGAAAAATGGCAGATGTTTTTTAATGAGCAGTACAGTTATAAGTTATTAATCATTTCAGGCTAGCTTCTCCAACCACAACATTTTCAGGGCTCATTTTCTTTTCTCAGATGGCTTAAATTCAAAGTACCATGTTTAGTGGAGAGTTTGCACTTTTCTCAAATCTTTGCATTCTCTCTTAATTAAATTTAGCCAAATTATTAGGAATTATGACCTTTCTGGAATATATAGATTGTCACAGCATTTAACAGATAATAATATAGAAAAATTATGTAAGATTTGTGTCGGGAACATTGAAAATAATACATATAGATCCACAGAATGGAGTAATTCTGTGAAAAAGAAATGAGATCTTTATATAATGACACGGAGCGATCACCAAAACATATTTTAAGTATAAAAAGCAAATTGCAAAACAATATTTGTACTATGTTACTTTTTGTGGCAAAAAATTGAGAGAAAACAAAGAGTAGCCGGTAATTTTACCAATACTAGCAATATTAATATTATTTTGAATTGTAGTGGAAAAAAGATTTCTCTTCTCATTCATCTCTAGGTTCATGGATGAGACCCACATAACAACAAACAGCTAAGAGAAAAGCCTACAAATTTATTAATTAATGCAAGTTTGCACGACACAGGAGCCCCCAGAAATGAAGACTCTTAGTAATAGGGAAATCTGTATTTCTACACTATGTTTTTCTTTTTTCCATATATATATTTTTTATTGTTGGGGAGTCATTGATATACTATGTTTGATGAAGTGGATAGTTGTGAAGAAATATGATTAAGGACAAAAGGTTATGATCTAAGGGCAATAAGCTAGGGCCCTATCCTGCAGATTCTTCTTGGTGCCTGTGTATTTTTGAGGATACAGAAGATATTTCTTTCCTTGGGGTTTAGGAAGGTTATCTCTGAAGTTAAGTTCTTATGACCTACTTTACAGGAAGGTCAGCTGGGTTTTATGACTTGCTTCGTGGGAGAAGAGGTGAGAATAACTGTTTCTGCTTCTGCTGTTTTTTTACATGCCAAAGTGCCATGTTTTCGGGTAGCATGTCCTGACCTCCATCTCTACTACAGGTGTGTCTTAGTCTAAAACAAGTAAGTAATTATGCTAGCATCATTAGAAACCAATTTTTTTTAGCGTAAGAGAAAATAGACATAAATACCAAAGAAATCTAGGAAAAACGTATGTGATCTTAAATTTGATTTGGAGACATAAACTATAATTTTTTTCTTTAAAAAAACTCCGTCAACCCGGGCGGCACCTGTGGCTCAAGGAGTAGGGCGCTGGTCCCATATGCCGGAGGTGGTGGGTTCAAACCTAGCCCTGGCCAAAAACCAAAAAAAAAAACCAAAACTCCGTCAACCCCAAAGAGCTAGAAATTCAATAGCAAAAAGTGGGCCTGATGCTCAGTTTGTAGTCCCTAAGTACCATTTTCCACTGAAAAGCACTGAACAGCCCTGGAGAAATGGTAGATTCCAGGTCTGGAGTATGAGCTCAACAAGATGAGCCTGGGTTATCTTTCCTGCCAGTAATTGAGGAAGTTGTCAAGAAAGATGTCCTAGGTTGAGCACGATGGTTCATACTGTACTCCTAGCACTCTGGGAGGCTGAGGCAGGAGGATTCCTTGAGTTTAGGAGTTCAAGACCAACCTGAGCAAGAGTAAGACATCCCCTCCCCCACCATCTCTACTAAAAATAGGGGAAAAAATCAGCCAGGTATAGTGGCAGACACCTGTAGTCCCAACTACTTGGAAGGCTGAGGCAGGAGGATCACTTGAGTGCAGGAGTTTGAGCTAGGCTGATGCCACAGCACTCTAGCCTGGGCAACAGAGTAATAAACAAATAAATATAATGTCCCGGTTTCAGCTTAAGCCAATTGGAGTCATGTCAAAAGGATGTGGGAGCCAATCAGAAAAGGACTCCCATTGTTTTAAAATTGGGCAATCTGAGCATTAAAAAGAATTTTCCTTTCCTTTCCTTTTCATTTCTTTTATTTGTTTCCTTTTTTTTTTTTTTTGACAGAGTTTCACTCTGTTGCCCTGGGATTGAGTGCTATGGCATCATAGCTCACAGAACTTCAAACTCTTGGGCTTGAGCAATTCTCTTGCCTCAGCCTCCCAAGTAGCTGCGACTACAGGTACCCATGATAACACCTGGTTAGTTTTTCTCGTTTTAGTAGAGACTGGGTCTTGCTATTGCTTAGGATAGTCTTGAGCTCATGCAATCCAACCTAGAGTGCTAGGATTATAGGTATGAGACACTGAGCCTGGCTCGTCTTTTCTATGTAAATTGTTTTCCCAAGGTTATCTAATAATTAATGAGGGGAAGATTTTCCTTATAGAATTTCAGCTAATAAATTCAGAATAAAGGATGGAAATAGAAAATCTCTATCATGTGATCCCTAATGCAATGATAGATGTAAGCAAAACAATCATCAATGGATCATAAATTATTAGGTGAAGGATTGATAGAAACTTTACAATAAAGGGTCAGGCTGATACCGTTTTAGCCCACTGAGGAATCTTTGCTTCACTAAATTTGGGACAGGACAAGAAATAAATACAATATGTAGACATTGTTGGCTTCTGATCTGAACAAATTAACTATAAAATGACATTTCTGAAACAAGTAGGGATATTTAAAATACAGTATTATATAATTTTAAGAGTTTTTAAAAATTTTTGCATGATAGGCTTGGTGCCTATAGCTCAGCAGCTAGGGCACCAGCTGCATGCACTGGAGCTAAGGGGTTTGAGCCTGGCCCAGACCTGCCAAACAACAATGACAACAACAACAACAAAATAGCTGGGTGTTATGGCGGGTGCCTGTAGTCCCAGCTGCTTGAGAGGCTGAGGCAAGAGAATCACTTAAGCCCAAGAGTTTGAGCTATGACATCACAGCACTCTATTGAGGGTGACATAGTGAGACTCTGTCTCAAAAAAATAAAAAAAAATTTTTGCGTGATAATTATCTTTTAAAAACAATCCTACCAGTAGAGATATATGCTAGAGTATTTAAGGTAAAAGGACATAATTTCCAGTCTTACTTAAAATGTTCGAGAAAAATAGGAAATATAAAAGTGGTAAAAATGTTGATAATTGTTTAAGCTGGGTGATGGCTATATGGAGGCTTGTTATTTGTGTGTTTAGGAATTTTTTTTAATAAAAATGTAGAAAAAGAACAATATTTTTTTGAAAAACCATATATTTTGATTCTTTCTTTCTTTCTTTATATTCCTGCCCATTTCCATCAGGGTTGGAAAGGCATTCAATGCAAAAGTACGGTAATCATCAGTAATCATACAGTTATCTTCATCACAATAACAACAGCTACCACATCAGTTCTTGCCCTGTGCCATGTTCCACACTGGCACAGGGTGTTTTTGTTTTGTTTTGTTTCTTTTTGAGACAGAGTTTCACTCTTTGGTCCTGGGTAGAGTGGTGTTGTGTCATAGCTCACAGCAACCTTAAATTCTTGGGCTTCAGCAATCCTCTTGCCTCAGCCTCCCAAGTTGCTGGGACTACAGGCTCCCTCAACAACGCCCAGCTAACTTTTCTATTTTTACAGGCAGGGGCTTGCTCTTGCTCAGGCTGGTCTCAAACGCATGAGCTCCAGCAATCCACCTGACTTGGCCTCCCAGAGAGCTAGGATTATAGGTGTGAGCCCCTTTGCCCAGCCTGGCACAGAGATTAATCCTCAAAATGCCATGACGGAGAGATAGATATCATTATTAACCCTATGTAGTCACTGAGGGGACTGAGTCAGTTTAAATAACTTTCCTAAGGTTACTAAGCTAGCAAATAGCATGAATTATTTATAAAGCTCCCCAAAGAGTACATATTAAATTTCACAAATGTTATTTAATGAGGAAACACTAATAAATTGTATTTGAAGAAAGAGTATGAAATCTCTGGCTGCATTCCTCAGTAATTATGAGGCCTAGGTTTAAATGAGTTATTATATTTAGAATAACCAGTATATGGCCAGGCATTGTCGTGGATGCCTGTAGTCCCAGCTACTCTGGAGGCTGAGACAAGAGAGTGGCTGGAGCCCAAGAGTTTGAAGTTGCTGTGAGCTATGAAGCTACAGCACTCTACCAACAATGACAAAAGTGAGACAATCTCAAAAAAAAAGAAAAAGAAAAACCAATATAGGTAAGTGACTCTTGATAAAATAAATAAATAAATAAATAAATAAATAAATAAATAAATAAAAGCTATAGAATACAATCCTTAAATCACACTTCTTCCTTTTTCCTGGGTATCTTAACTTGGACATTGACCTGCTGAGAGTGCTGTCTGCTGACAATAAGCAGAACTGCAAGTACATGGTATTTGGGTCTCCTTTGTCCCTTTACACTTTTTTTTTTTTTTTTTGCAGTTTTTGGCTGGGGCTGGGTTTGAACCCGCCACCTCCGGCATATGGGGCCAGTACCCTACTCCTTTGAGCCACAAGCATTGCCCCCTTTACGCTCTTATTTGGTTCTTTACATCCTACTATTATTAGTGTGAGTGCTAGTCTTTACTTGGACTTAATTTTCACAGTGAAGCTGAAGTTGTAAATTTCAGTGTTATCTTCTATGTCCACTCCCTTTATGAAAGAGTCAGGTTCAAAACTAGAGAGTTATTGAGTTTTTAATGATTTAAGAAGCCAGTTTCTGGAGCCCTGGAAATTTCTGCCCAGAAATGTTAAATGTCCTGGTTATACTTATATTTCTAGGCTTAAATTCCAGGCTCCTTGCCCTGATAGTAGATTCCTGCCTCTCATTCAGGCTTCCTCCACATCCTGAAAGAGTAGTTTACCAGTTGTAGATCAAAACTCTTAACTACCAACTAAGCCCTCAAGAATGCCTAGTGATTCCAAATGTGTAGGTCCCACACTCTAAGTCTACTGGAAAGCAATGCCAGGTTAAAAAAGACATTTTGCAGGCAGGTAAGGAAATGTAATTGCGAGGTGTTCCTGTGACAGAATGACTTCGTTTGTGAAATGATGCAGTTACAAGTAGTCCTCCTTTTAGCCACAGTTTCTCTCCCCCCAGTTTCAGTTACCTGAGGCCAACCATGGTCCGAAAATGTTTAATGGAAAATTCAAGAAAAAAATCATATGTTTTAAATTGCACACTCTTCTGAGGAGTGTAATGAAATTTTGTGATATTCCCCCCAAGACATGAATCATTTCCTTGCCCAGCATATGCAACTGTATATATTACCTGCCTGCTAGTCACTAAGTAGCCCCCTCAGTTATCAGATTATATCTGATTGAGGTATTGTGGTGTGTGTGTTCAATTTATTATTTTATTTAATGGACCAAAGTGCAAGAGTAATGATGCTGACAGATTGCTAGCATCGTTATATTTTCTTATTAATTATTGTTAATTTTTTGTTGTGCCTAATTTATAAATTAAACTTTATTATAGGTGTGGATGTATAAGAAAAAAAAGTTTTTTTTGGCACTAGGGGTTTGGCACTATGTTCGATTTCAGACATCTACTGGGGTCTTGGAATGTATCCTCTAAGATTAAGGGGGAGGATGCTGTATGCAAAAGACTATACTTAAAAAAGGACCCATTGGACTTGGCACCTGTAGTTCAGGAGCTAGGGCACCAGCCACATACCCTAGGGCTGGTGGGTTCGAAACTGGCCAGGGCCTGTCAAGCAACAGTGACAACTACAACCAAAAAATAGCCAGGCTTTGTGGTGGGCACCTGTAGTCCTGCTACTTGGGAGGCTGAGGCAAGAGAATCGCTTAAGCCCAAGAGTTTGAGGTTGCTGTGAACTGTGATGCCACAGCACTCTACCAAGGGTGACACAATGAGACTCTACCTTAAAAAAAAGGGGGGGCATTGTTTGAGATTGTAGAAATCCTTTGGATATTTATAGATATCCAAAGATAATAGCAAGTAGAAGACTTCCTGGTCCTAGTCTTAAGTAAAAAAAAAAAAAAATTATGCTTCCACAGATCAGATATTTACTCTGCTATTCTTTGCATTTATATGATGGCTTGATTGTTATAATTTCTTGAACCTGAATGGACTAAGAGAAAATTCCAGAAATAGACTTGAACTGATGATTTGGTCCCCACTGAAATGGGGAACGCCAATTTATATTTAATTTTCCACTTCCAGTATAACAGGATGGTTTTTTAAAGGATGGTTTAATGTTCTTTCTGTAAAAAACAGATTTGTAAAGACAGCATAATCAAGTCCCACAGTGAGGTAGCTTATCACATATTTAGTCCAAATCTTCTGGTTATAGGCAAAAATAAAGTGACAATAATAAGGCCAACACATGGTTTACTTGTGCTTACTTATAACAATTCTGTGGCCAAAACTATTCAATAATTTTCCCAGTGTTAAGCAAGAAGTGGGGGAACTCCAATATGGATGAAGGTGAACAGCTCCGAAGTCTATACTCTTTAACTATTTGATACAATTTAAGAATGTGGAGGTGGTCCTACCCAGAGCTTTTATGTCTGTGCTCTGTCCTTCCTTCACCACCAAATAAGGATACCACATTTTGTCTGTTCTAAACAAGCACTTCACACATATTACCTTAGTTAATTCTGTAACATAGATATTTATTCCTTCAATTTAGTGAGAAAATCAGAAATGTCCTACATTTTATTAGAGTATAGATATCAGAGCTAGGATTTAAACCCACTGCATCGACGGACTGTTAGCTTTATGCTCTTGACCAGGTCTCCACAGAATGAGCGGCAGGTGCTGTGGGCAGGCATCCTTTCCCTTGACACAGTGACTCTGTCAACTCAGCACGCCATTTCCAGGTGAAAAAAAAAATTCTCCAGGAGAACATTTTGCCTATTGGTTACTCAAAATGGTATTCCTAACCCATGTGAAAAAACCTCCTTTGACAGAAAACACGCATCCTGAAATAGAGGCTGAGGAGTCTTCACTTCCATGCCCGTCCTTATAGCAGTTCCTGACAATGAACAATCAGAGCAATTAGTCCACGAGAGGAGGTTGACTAAAGAAGAATGATAACTTTGTACAACTTGTCATTGTTAATGGCCGTGAAAAGCATTGAAATGCTCCTGTTACCTTCTTTGGACATTTCCCTGAAGTTTCTTGCTGTTTCTGGAAATGCTCCTTTTTCATGCTAAAGTTCTTTCTGGAAATGCTCCTTTTTCATGCTAAAGTTCATATTCCACACTACTAGAAGCAGTAGGGTTTTACGTCTGTTTGAAAATGTTTCCTGCAACTTATTACTTTAAAATATGTATATATTGTGGGTACATAAATGCAAATAAACGCAAGTTAGAAAAACTCTACTTGTAAATTTCTGATGTTTACAAATTGTGTGTGAGATACTCTGAGACTCCTTCTACCCGTGGCAATCCCAGGGTGTCTGAACCCCTTCTCACTCTCCTTCCGGAAAGAAGGCAGCCTTGTACCGACAGCACCACTAGGTGGCCAGGATAGAGAACTGACCAAATATACTTCCCTCCCAACTTGCTCAAGAGGATGATGTCCTTCCAAAAGCCCAAACCTCTCCACCCACTCCAGTTCTCCTTGGACTTTGCTATTCACAGACAAGTTGATTACACCTCGGGCAATCTTTCTCAAATTTTCAAACATCCTTGTAAATTTTTTTCTCTTCTTCCTATGTAGTTGCTTTATAAGTTTTCCTTGCTCCTCCAACTACCTTTATCCCATATATAAACTAAGCAATTTCTGGGGGTGGGCAAGTTAGACTTGGCCCAAGGCTCTCAAGTGTGGAGGTGCTAACCACATTAACAAAAATTTAAGTATTTAAAAATCTTGAGGGAATTGATTAGAACACTCTGCCCTCAGAAATGCCATCCTCCTCCCAGTCCCCACCTTCTAACCATCCTGTTTGCTCCTGCCCAGAGCAGTCTTCTGTAACAGTCAAGGGGGGAGGTGGACACCCAAGTGAAAGAAAGAAAAAGAAAGAAGGGAAGGGGACAGAAGGGAAAGGAGAAAGGAAGAAATAAAAAGAGAAGATAGAGAAAGAAGGAAGAAAGAGAAAAGGAGAGAGAAGGGAGGAAAATTGGAAAGGAGGAAGGAAGAATTAGAGGGAGGAAAACAGAAAAGAGAGAGGAAGAAAAAATGAAAGAGAAATAAAGAGGAAGAAAGAAAGAGAAAAGAAGGAAAAGGGGAAAAAGAGAAATAAAATGAAAGAAAGCCCTGGGGTGGGAGTGGGGTGCTCCTGGGCTTTCTGCTTCCTACCAGTGCCAGAATTGAGATGAGGCATAAAGAGGCACCAGGACAGTCAGTAATTAAGATGAATAAAAATAATAAGTAAACGCATGATCTTCTTATGCAATATTTTAAAAAATCAAACCATTTTTAAGTTAAAATCAAATTAATGCAAAAAATCAATGATGAACAAAATACAATATCAGAATTTTAAATAGAGACAAGAAGTTTGTTTATTTCACAACCTGTGGCCTCCAACTCTACTCCTGGCTCCCAGCTCCCCATTATGCAAAAGAAAACAGCAGCTTCTAATCAGCCCTTAGTCCCCAAGCTGCTGGGCCCTTCCCCAAACTGCATCCCCAAGACTCTTCCCAGCCCCTCCCCCTCCCTGCTCCACCCCCACGCCCAGGCTTGCTGGGATCCCCACCTCAAGCCTACTCCTGAGGGTTGACCTAGGAATCAGAACACATTGACAAGGCGGGGCTTTATCTATTTACCAAATTGTAGGGTAACAATTTTTACTAATTTTTTCTTATTGGTTCATAACATTGAGAGGACATTTTGATACGCCTAAGTGTAAAGCATCAATTTACCCTTTTGCTGGGGGCTCAATATGGATGGACAGGTCTCTGCTTTCCACTCAGCAATGACTGCACAATTCCTGTCAAACTCTTGTCCCTTGAAACATGATTTTCTTTTCTCTCTTTTTCTTTTTTTTGAGACTTCTCACTATGTCACCCTTAGTAGAGTGCCGTGGCATCACAGCTTATAGCAACCTCAAATTCTTGGGCTTAAGTGATTCTCTTGCCCCAGTCTCCCAAGTATCTGGGACTACAGGTGCCCACCACAATGCCTGGCTATTTTTTGTTGCAGTTGTCATTGTGGGTTAGCTGGCCCCGGCCAGGTTCGAACCCGCCACCCTCGGTGTATGTGGCTGGCACCGTAACCATTGTGCTGTGGGCACTGAGCCAAAACATGCTTTTCTTTTAATACCAATGTTCAGGAAAAGCGACTCAATACCAAGGGCTTTTTCTTGTTTTAAAAATAATGAACTGTGGCCAAGTTCAAACAACTTACTTGCAAATAAGTATTTAAGACATGGTGTTTTATACCTGAGGGACCTACATGCTTTTTAAGAAAAATGTTTATGCACATGCACATGTACATTATAATACATGAGAAAAGAGGCTCTTCAGTTCTAAACTGTTAATTTTTAGCAAAAAAAAAAAAAAAAAAGATGATTTATAACGCCCAACTTGAGATCTGAATGCCAGGATGTGTCACTATGAAAGGTTTTGCCAACAACATCGAGACAAAAAAGTGTAACATTACTAGGCACATATTGCATAGAAATAATTCAGATATAGAGGAACATCTTATTTAAATATAGATATTTAAATTATATATATATATATATATTTTTTTTTTTTGTAGAGACAGAGTCTCACTTTATAGCCCTCGGTAGAGTGCCATGGCCTCACACAGCTCACAGCAACCTCCAACTAATGGGCTTAAGCGATTCTCTTGCCTCAGCCTCCTGAGTAGCTGGGACTACAGGTGCCTGCCACAACGCCTGGCTATTTTTTGGTTGCAGTTTGGCCGGGCCGGGTTTGAACCCGCCACCCTCGGTATATGGGGCCGGCGCCTTACCGACTGAGCCACAGGTGCCGCCCAGATATTTAAATTATATTAAAATATTATTGCTCTAAAGTCTAATTATAAGTCAATATAGGATTTATGAACATGTGTGTCAACAATTCTCACATAACATGTCCTTCCACGCTAAAAACAGAAGTTAGCATCTGCTTATCTACATCTGGTGATTAGTCATTCAATCCACTAATCATTTTTTGGTATGAGATGAGTAGAAGCATTGCTATTTAAGTCATTCATCAGATTACTACATGTCATCAGGTGGTCTTTACTTTCTGTTTTGGTCATCATCTTCTTGCATGAATGTCAGCAACAGAGTAAAATACTCCCACATGTCCATGAGAGTTGGGTGACCCTTTTCTAAAGTCTCTCCCACTTGGAATCTCAGCATCCATTTTTAAAAACAAAGGTCTAAGTTATTCTTAATTACCCCTTTTAACTTGCAAGAGAAAAATGTAATCTAATTCAGTAAGGATAAAAGTGTGGACCAGATGCAGTGGCTAACGACTGTAATTCTACCACTTTGGGAGGTCTACACAGAAAAGTAGCTTGAACTCAGGGATTGGAAACCAGCCTGAGCACAAGGCCTCTACTAAAAGTAGAAAAACTAGCCAGTGATTGTGATGAGCACCTGTAGTCCCACCTATTCAGGAGGCTGAGGCAGAAAGATCGCTTGAACCAAGATATTTGAGGTTGCTGTGCGCGAGGCAAATGCCACAGCACTCTAGCTGGGCAACGGAGTGAGACTCTGCCTCCAAAAAAAAAAAGAAAGAAAGAAAGAAAAGAAAGAATGTCAGGGTTCTGGGGACATGGCCCTGAAAGAAGAAGGAGACGTCACACCAACTTAATGTATCAACGCTGGGTGGTCTGGAGAGGCATACACTGTCTCACATCCTGAGTGGCAGTTTGAAGCAGTGCAGCAGCACTTCAACTCCTCAGAAACCTTTTATTGATTTCTAAGACAAAACATTCGTGAAAAAAATGTAAAGGTGTCAAAATTCAAAAATAGGATTAAAAAAGAATCCCAAGTCCCCTCCTCAAGGTTGAGCAGAAGAGTAACAGCTGGGTAATTGTGAACCTAGGATACTAAATTGTCAGCAATGGCCCAATAACACATTCAGAAAAGAGAAGGGGAAAACATGTTTCACCTCTGCAGGGCAAAAAAAACCAGCTTTCCTATTCTAACTGATGATCAGGCTTCCAATGTTCAGCCTGCCTGCCTGCTGATTCATGCATGATGGCCTTGATGACATTACCTTGTCTGGACTGCCACTGGACTCCTTTCATCTTCAGTGGTTTTGATAAGGAGCCACAGGGATGGCCCACTTTTGTGCTTTACCATGAATTGGAGGGCCCATGGAGAGAGCAGTCTGTCTACCTCCCACAAAGAATAAAAAGGGTAACACATACACACACAACTTCTATTTTAATAGTTAAGATGAATAAGATACACAGACTCTATTTTACAGACTACACCTCTCTTTTGAAAGTCTGAAATACCTTTCTGCAGCATATTTTTTAAATACCTCTTTGATCATTAATGATTATGTGTGCTCAAGTTGCTTACTTAAGTATGGAATCAAGAGTGGATTCCTGAGCTTGGCTTCTAACAACCTGACTCAATCCTGCTTCCCCTGTTCCCTACCATCTGCCTACTCTTCACTGGAGCCATACTAGGCACTCACTGTCAAACCTTCCATGCTCGTCTGACTGAAGCTGCATGTGCTTCTCATTTAACATCTTCCTCCCTCCTCTGTACCTATTCCTCCTTTTCCTGCTTCTTTGCCCTCCCTCTCTCACATGGACCTCCACCACAGTCAAGCTCCTTATTGGCTGATTGTCTGATCTGTGCATTCTAATGGCCTTTTCCCCCCCTGGAGACAGTCTCAAGCTCTCACCTTGGGTAGAGTGCCATAGTGTCACAGCTCACAGCAACCTCAAACTTTTGGGCTTAAGTGATTCTCTTGCCTCAGCTTCCCAAGTAGCTGGGACTACAGGTGCCCACCACAATGCCCGGCTAGTTTTTTTGTTGTTGTTGCTACAGTTATTATTGTTGTTTTAGCTGGCCCAGGCCAGGTTGAAACCTGCCAGCCTCAGTGTATGTGGCCAGCACCCTACCCACTGAGCTATGGGTGCTGCCTCTAATTGTTATTTTTATTGTTTTCTGAACAAGTTGGCAATTATGCCTTTCAGGGTATGAACTATACCATATGCCTCTTTTAGAGTCCTAATAAATGACTAACAAATTAAATTGTAGCATTTCCATGAGTGTGAATAAAACCCTTTCCCACTCCTAGAAAGGGCTCCTAGAACCAATGTTTACTTATTATTCATTCTGACCCCACTTGGAGGCATTTCTCTGTGTACTGCCCTCTCAGTCTCATTTTCTATTATAATATTGATTGGCCTATCATCGACTCTATTACTTCTTTTCCAATCATCTTCTAACATCTCTTTCTTGAGCCTTGCTTTTTATTTATTTATTTTTCCTACCTCTTATATTAGTCCTGAACTCTATTTAACACCTTGAGCCAGTGGGGGTGGAAGTAGGAAGAAAACAAGATTCGGAGTTTGAGTCTCTCTGCCATTTAAAATGGGTGAATTAACTTAGACAAGTCACTGGGCCTCAGTTTCTTTGTTTGTATTTTAGAAACAATATCTACCATGAGGTTGTTTTGAGAATAAAAACCACTTATGAAGCATTCTGCAGTAGTACAACATTATGAAATACATTGTATTTATAATATCATTTAAGTTAGGCCAAATATCCTTAAGTTAGGCCAAATATCCTTACCTTCCAGAAAGCTGTATCACACATCACCCCACACGTGCTTGTGGATTGTTCTGGTACAGATAAGCCGTTGCCTTCAGTCTTTTTGTCCTTTGAGATGAGGAAAATCCTTTCCTTCCTTGACTTTTAAGGATAGAAAAATGTGAGAAAACTTCCTCAATTCTTCCCAGTGGGCAATCACAGGTTGTGAACTAGAACCAACTATAGTCAGGTGGCTGGCAAAAGAGGCAAATAGTTATGTCTATTCTAATGACCTGCATTTTGGAAAATTGTTAAAATGATAAATTTCAATAAAGAACTTTATTGAACAGTCAGTCAAGTGCAAGGCACTGTACTAACCTCTGGAGAGTAAAAACATGAGTAAAATACTGTGTGGGAATTAGAGCTTTGTCTGTAATAATAGAGAGGCAGGTTTGTAAACTGGTGTTGTATATGCCATGATAAAAGAACTTATACCTGTAAGTAGAGTTGACACAGGTTGTCACTGACAGTATTGTGTCTGTGATGATATATAGAGAGATATATTTGGATATCTTTTATTTCTCTCTTCAAGATCAGATTGCTTCCAATAAGAAACCTAGCATCACTATCATACCAACTATTTTTTTAATTCTTGGGTTTTCAGTATTTATTCCATACTTTACCTCACACCCTCTTTTTCTAGTGCCCAATTTTTGACTCTACTTCACAATAAACCTTGAAAGAGATGTCTTCACTTCTTCACCTCCTTCTCTCTTAACTCACCCTCAATAAAGCTTCTGTGGCTACTGCTCCACCAAACCTGCTCTTGCCAAATTGCTAGAGATTCCACATTATCAAAATCCAAAGGCTATTTCTCAGATTTTTCTTTTTTTTCTTTTGAGACAATGTCTCACTTGGTCACCATTAGTAGAGTGCCGTGGCTTCTTAGCTCACAGCAACCTCAAACTCTTGGGTTCAAGTGATTGTCTTGCCTCAGCCTCCCAAGTACCTGGGACTACAGGCACCCGCCAAAACATCTGGCTATTTTTAGAGACAAGGTCTCATTCTGGCTCAGGTTGGTCTCGAAACTGTGAGCTCAGGCAATCCACCTGCCTTGGCCTCCCAAGTGCTGGGATTACAGGCATAAGCCACCACTCCTCAGATCTTGTCTTACTTTACTCTTTGGTGGCATTCAACAAAGTGAGAATTTTCTTGGTTTTCCTCCTACCTACCTTTCTTTCCTCCTCTGCAATCATCTTTGCTGGTTCCTCCTCCCCTGCTCAACTTCCAAATTTGGGTAGAGCCAGTTTAGAGTCAGGGCCTCATCAACACTTTGTTATCTACACTTTGCTCCTAGAAAATTTCATTTTCATTTCTTGGCCTTGAACGGAACTTACACGCAAGTAACTCTGAAATCTATCTCTAGCTCCAACTTCTCCCCAGAGCACCAACTGCCAATTTAACCTTTCCACTTGACTGTCTAATAGGTATTCCAAAATTAATATGTTGAAATCAGACCTCTTGAACCATGCCAAGATAATCCTCCTTAGTTTTCTCCAGTTTATACACTGGAATCCCTATCAATCAGTTGCTCAAGAAAATAAACTAGGCAGCAGACAAATCAAATCTCATGTCTAAACTATCTGAAAATCATGTCAATTCTACATCCAGAGACCAAATCAAATCTATCTAATTTTCTATCACACTTCTATCTCACTAGTCCAAGGCATCACCAACTCTCACCTGGCTGAATGCAAGACCTTATACTTAAGTCTCCTTGGTTCCATTCTAACTCTTCCAGAATATATTCGGTCTGAATGAATTTAAACAAAAAATATCTTTTTATACACTCTGTGTAATGCAATAGGAAGTGCATACATATAAAGCACAAGCCAGAATGAACTTTTTTTTTCTTTTTTAAGACAGAGTTTAACTCTGTTGCCCTGGGTAGAGTGCCGTGGCATCGTCATAGCTCACAGCAACCTCAAGCTCTTGGGCTCAAGTGATCCTCTTGCCACAGCCTCCCAAGTAGCTGGGACTACAGATGCCCACCACAATGCCCAGCTATTTTTAGAGACAGGGTCTCTCTCTTCTTCAGGCTGCTCTTGAACTCCTGAGCTCAATCAATCCACCTGCCTCAGCCTCCCAGAGTGCTACTGTACCTGACCAAAAATGCAAATATCAGGTCACTCCTTCACTTAAAATTTTCTGATGCATTTAGAATAAAATACAAACTCATACCCTGGCATATCAACCTCTACGTGGTCATTACAACCTTATTTTCTACTGCTTTCCCTCTCACTCATTTTCTGCTAGCTACTTTTGCTTTCTTTTTGTTTCATCAACACAAATTATTTCTCCACTCAGAAAATTCAGCAAGATCTTGGGCTAGATCCTCTCCATCTTCATAGTCTCTAAATTGGGGAGTGGCCCAGGGCTTGGGCTTCAGATGGCTGCTCTTTTTTGTCAACAACTTCTAAAGCAATGTCTGCAGCCCTGATTATTCTCCTCAATGTAAGACTCCTGTATGCAACTGATTATCTGACACCTTCATTCAATGCCTAATAGCCATATAAAATTATATAAAATGTCTGATTATGAAAACTCGGCACTTCCTTCCCATATCCCTAGACATACTGTTTCTAGTATTTTCTATCTTAATGAATGACAGGTCATTTTTATCAATAACTTAAGTCTTAATTCTTCTTCTCTCAATAATCATTTCTTATCCACGAGCAAATACTATAGACTCTACCTTCAAAATACATCCAGAATCTAATTCCTTTCCTACTCAAGGCTAAGTCATCGGGCCTATTGGCCTCAGCCACTGCACTAGCCTCTTACTGGTCTCTCTGCCTCCACATTTCCACTGCTATACTCTTCTCTCCCCTCTCCACATAGCAGAAGAACCATCTCTTTAAAAAGGGAAGCCAGATTATGACACCCTCTGCTCAAAGCTCTCCAAACGCTGCCTGTTATCACTCAAATAACTCATAACCCTTTTCATGGCCAGATCATTGTCTACCTGCCTTTGTCTTATCTCCTACCTTCCTGTCCTTTCCTCCTTCAGCTCTAGCCTCATTCAGCCTCTTTTCACCCTTCCATGCCTTTGCATTTACTTGGTCCCTTTGCCTGGAGTGCCAGATATCCACATGGCTCACGTCCTCACATTTTTATAGGTCTCTGTTCAGATGTCTTCCTAGAAGAGAGGTTTTCCTTACTTCATATAAAACTGGATCTTTCTGCCTGGGCACGGTGGCTCATGCCTGTAACCCCAGCCCTCTGAGAAGCCAAGATGGGTGGATTGCTTGAACTCAGGAGAGCAAGACAAGCCTGAGCAAAAGCAAGACCCCATTACTACTTAAAATAGAAAAATTAGCTAGGCATTGTGGCAGAGAGCTATAGTCCCCACTATTCAGAAGGCTGAGGCAGGAGGATCACTTGAGCCTAAGAGTTTGCAGTTGCTGTGAGCTATGACACCGTAGCATGCTACCCAGGGTGACACAGTAAGACTGTTTCAAAAAGAAAAAAAAAAGAAGAAGAAAGAAAAGAAATTACACCTTTCCCATCTATTCCCTTACCTTTCTTTATTGCTTTCAATAATAACACATCCAACATTTACTGTGCCAGGTACCTTTCTAAGCGCTTTATATGCATTAGGTCATTTAATCCTCACATCATCCTAGAAAGTAGGAATGTTACTGCACCCTGTTTCATGGATAAGGAAACTGAGGCTCCTGGAGGATAAATACCTTGTGTCAAGGTCACAAAATGCTGGAGCTGAAATGAGGATACAGGCTGGCTGGCTCTAGCATGTGCTTTTAGTTGGAACACTATTTTGCCTCTTGATAACCCCAATCGCTACCACATTTTGTATTTGTTTATTATCTCCCACTTTTCCCACTTGTTTAAGTTATTGCTACATAATCAACCATCTCAAAACTTGATGGCTTAAAGCAATGACTTATTTCTCAGGAATTTGGGTCAGGTATTCAGGGCTTGATGAGGCTGTTCTTCTGCTCTACTTGGCATTGGCTGGTGTCACTCAACTGCTGACTGAGCTGCCCTGGAAGATCCCAGAAGGCTTTACTCACATGTCTGGCAGCCTCAATGCTTCTCCACGTGGCCTGTCTCTTCACATTGCCTCTTGCCAATCTGTAGTATAGCGCGGCAGCCACCTTCTCAGAGAGGAATCTAGCTGCCATTTCTCTTTAAGTCCTTGGTTCAGAAATTCCAGAACTTCGTTTCTTCCACATTCTGTTAGAAGAAAACAAAACACCAGGCTAGCCCATATTGAAGTGAGAGGAAATAGAGTCCATCTCATGATGTCAAGAGTGGCATTTGTATGCGCAGAGGGAAGAACTGATGGCTGCCCTCTCTGCAGACTATTTTTCACACCACCAGAGTTTAAACTCCACGAGAACAGGGACTCTTGTCTATTTTATTCATTATCATGTCTCTCTGGTGCCTTGAATAGTGCCTGGTGCATAATAAGATGCAAACGATATTTATTTTGTCTATGAATTTAAGAGGCAGGTGAAAGAGTCTGCAAAGGTAAAGGAAAGGTATGAAGGAGTAAGGGAAACACTTGGAGTGTGTCCTAGAGGTTGGGGAGGAAAAGAGTTAAAAGAAGATACAGCTGAAAACCATAGCCCTTTCCCATGTTTAAAAGTTTTAAAAATAAGTTAAAAAGCATGTGACTAAAAATTTAAACAGCGTAAGATGGCATAGAGTCGAAAGTGAATTTGCTTTTCTGTCTTGTTCCCTAATTCTCCTCCCCAGCAGTAGCCACTCTTTAATGTATCCTTTCAGAGCTGATACATGTACAGACAGATCTGACATTTAAGTTCACAAACGTGCCACCATGGCTTATGTTGGCAGCACTGTACAGACGGCTCAGTAAGGCTTCACAATCTTGGATTAACAGTATCTCCCAGCTGTGTTATTGTTGACACGTGCCAGTGTCTGGCTAAGTGGTGTTCACTATTGTTGTTGCATGGTTTTGTGTGCCACTGCGAGGTATCAGAGCTTGAATCAGAGCATTGGACAAATGTTAAATTTCTTATTAAACTTGGCAAGACTGGAAGTGAAATCAGGGACATGTTAGTCCAAGTTTATGAGGATAATGCCATGAAGAAAATAGCAGTGTACAAATGGATTACATGTTTTTTGTTTTTGTTTTGAGATTGAATGTCACTTTGTCACCCTCGGTAGAGTGCTGTGGTGTTGCAGTTCATAGCAACCTCAAACTGTTGGGATCAAGTGATTCTCTTGCCTCAGCCTCTCAAGGAGCTGGGACTACAGGTGTCTACCACAACGCCTGGCTATATTTAGAGATGGAGTCTTGCTCTGGCTCAGGCTGGTCTTGAACTTCTGAGTTCAAGCAATCTACCTGCCTCAGCGTCCCAGAGTGCTAGGATTACAGGTGTGAACCACAGCCCCTGACATTGATTAAACCTTTTTCTGAGGGGAGAGAAAGTGTCACTGATGAAGAGAAGTCAGAGCAGCCAGTAAGGAGCAGAACTGATGCAATATTGCAAAAGTTCACTGACCTGTGTGTCAAAATTATCAGCTACCGTGAGAAACATAGCAGACCAAGTAAACATCAATGGAGTAACATTTAGGAAAATCTTAACTGAAAATCTTGGCATGAGAAAGGTGTGTGCAAAAATAGTCCTGAAAACCTCACTGATGAACAAAAGCAAAGTTTGCCAAGACCTTTTGGAGAGGCAAGATGATGTTTTGGGCTGTGCTATTACTGATGATGAAACGTGGGTGTACCAATACCATCCCGAAACGGTGTCAAAGTGCACAATGCTAGTCAGCCAATTCTCCACGAGCAAAATAGTTCTGTCAATCCAAAATCAAAAGTTGAAACTACGTCACTAACCCTTTTTCATGTCGGAGGGATTATTCACTATTAATTTGTACCAACTAAATAGTTAGCCAAGTTTACTATTTAGAAGTGCTGAAAGGCTGTGTGAAAAAGTTAAATGAAAACAACATGAACTTTTCACTAACTCGTGGCTCCTGCATCACAACAACATACCAGCTCACACAGCACTGTCTGTGAGGGAGTTTTTAAACAGTGAACAAATAACTGTATTGGAAGACCTTCCCTACTCATCTGATCAGGCCTTCAATGACTTTTTCTTTCTTTCTTTTTTTTTTTTTGAGACTGAGTCTCACTATGTCTCCCTCAGTAGAGTGCTGTGGTGTCATAGCTCACAGTAACCTCAAACTCTTGGGTTGAAGCGATTCTTTTGCCTCAGCCTCCCAAGCTGGGACTACAGGTTCCCGCCACAACACCTGGCTATTTTTTGAGATGAGGACTCACTCTGGCCCAGGCTGGTCTTGAACCCATGAGCTCAGGTAATCCATCCACCTAGACCTCCCAAATGCTAGGATTACGGGTGTGAGCCTCTGCACCTGGTCCCCCATTGACTTTTTTCTTTATCCAAAGATAAAGGAAATATTGAAAGGCAACAGGTTAAAGATCAAAAATGAGAAATTATTCTGAGGTGTAAACCAAAGGAATAGGAGTCCAGGTTCTGTGTGGGCAACTTGGCCTTTGTTCCATTCTGGTGTGAGTGAGCTGAGTTCGAAAAGGAAGTTCAAAGGGGTAGAGATTGGTGCATTCACTTCCTCCTGGGTGGGACTTTTAGGCACTCATTCCTTTTAAAGGAAGACATTTTGATGAGATTTAGGACATCAAGGGTAATATGACAGCTCTGATGGCCATTCCAGGAAGAGTTCCGAAATTGCTTTGAAGGATGGAGTAGGTGCTGGTATCAGTGTACAGCTTCCCAAGGGGAATACTTCAAAAGTCACCATAGTGATACTCAGCAATCAGGTATGTAGCACTTTTAGTAGGGTGAGGTTGTTACTGGTATTTTTCTTTCTGAGATAGGTCCTTGATCTGGAGATTCAAGAATGAAACCCCAGACCATGCAAGTAAGTGGCAGGACAAAATTTATTTTACAGAGAAGGACACAGAAAGAAGGGTAACAAAGCCTCCAGCAGTGGAGGGGAGGAATTCCCAAATGGGAAAAGCCATGTGAGTCTTTTGTATAGGGGTTCATATACTGCTTGAGAGATGGGGGAAGGTATGTCACATTCGGCCAGGAGCTAGCCCAAAAAGCATCTAGTCCCTGTTGATTAACAAACGAATGTATTAGCAAATGAAAAGAGGTCCTCACAGTTCCTGTCCTCTGCACAGGGTGTATGCACAGGAGGGGCCGGCCCTGATAAAATCCTGCTTGCATCCAGAAAGCCCTGTTTGTAAAAAAACATCTGTTTGCCCAGGCCTAAAACATGAGAGTCCCTGTCCAGCCCTGAATGGGGAAATCCCGTATCAAGTTCAAGTACTTAATTGTCAAACCTCATATGTCGTATTCACCCATCCATCTGCCTATCTCTCTCCTGAAAAGACTACACACATAACACACAATTGGTGTGTAATACTATACACATGACTCAGCAGGTAGCTTTTTTCCCCTTAACACCTAATTTCCAGTTCATCCCACGTTACCACATACAGATTATTCTCTTTCTTATAAATGGTTATAAAGAACAGTTCTATTCTATAACTGCATCATTAGATTTCAAAATTAGTTGACTAGTGATTTCAGTAGATTGAAAAAACAGAATACAGATTGAGGTGTGTAAGAATGAACTCAGAAAGTAGAGGTAGAAAAGCGGAGGAAAGGAAGAAAACAGAGGGAAAAAAAGTTAAAGATGAGATTGATAGGAGCAGGCTTATATGAGTATGCTGTAAGTATATAGGATGGGAGTAAGAAGAGAAGCTG
Organism: Nycticebus coucang; assembly: GCF_027406575.1. Taxonomy (NCBI): domain Eukaryota; kingdom Metazoa; phylum Chordata; class Mammalia; order Primates; family Lorisidae; genus Nycticebus; species Nycticebus coucang. Next base: position 99,164,336 of record NC_069786.1, on the reverse strand, counting down.
AGATTGAAAATACATGCAAGAGAAGAATAAGTAATGGAACAAATCTCTCCTTTGGGGAGATTAGAAGGGATCTGAGTTCAGGTAGAGGGATTAACTTTAAGAGGATATAACACTTCTTCCAAGGAGAAAAAGGGAGAAGATAAGGAAGGCGGGGGTTGCAGGTAGGTTTTTTAATAGTGGCTGGTGAGAGTTAAGGAAATTTACCTCTAATGGTCTCACTCTTGTCAGAAATGTAGGCGACAACTTTTGTAATTTTTATTTTTTATTTTTACAAAGGGAGTGGGTGGGAAGAGTTCAGTAAGAGGATAGGAAATTGTAAAGACTGGGATAGCAGAAGGGAATAGAAGAAACAAAGTATTCTGAATAGCAATGTGTAAATGTGACTGTCTTGGGTTCCGCAACATTGACCGGCTGCGCGGCAGTCCCAGCTGAAGTTGGACACCTTCGGTTTGCAGTGGGGCCAATTCTAAGGATTATTGTGATTTTCTGCCCCGGTGCTGGAGTGGACAAGGCTGCTTGAACCATTGCAGAGTAACACTTTTGCAGGTGGACGGAGGATCAGGGAGGAAAGTGAGTTGAGGGTGACTGATCTTCAGAACCTGATTTCGCATCTGTCATTGATGGTCTAAATATAGGTTTGCAGGCCCAGCGCGGGCACACTGCCTACCAGCAGAGTTCGTACCCACTGTATGCGGAGTCGCAGCAACCGGAAAATCTTCATGGGAGGGTTAGGAATGTATGTGCAGGCCGGGTGGGAGTAGGGTTGTCCATGCGACAAACAGAACGTCTTGAAACTGTGTGGGGCAAGAAAACTGATTTTACTCGGATTGTACACAGAGGAGCCCTGAGGGAATTATAGCGAAGGCCAATTCGTTTCCTCCTATCCCACCGCATCTTTTGGTGCTGCCACTAAGCAGTAAACACAGTGCGGACACCCAGGCAACCCGCGCCGCGTGGCGATGACGTCATTCACGGGGGCGGGAATCTACCACTGGTGGGATACAGTCTATAAAAGCACTTTGAAAATATTTCAGCCTTTTCACGTTTATACTTCCGACTCGTATAGTTGGGAGGTGGTAACAAAACGACAACAGGTCTCAACCATCCTCACGGCCGCCTGTTGCCATGGAAGCGCTCGGGTAGCTAGGTCAGGACGATTCCATTTTGCGTCATCTCCACAGCACGTCCTGGGACTGATGGCTCCGCCCTAACCTGAGGGAGGGGCAGTGCTTCCGAGAACATTGCCTACAGTACCTAACGCATCCTTAGTAATTTTGATCACCACCAGACGCCGTCAGCAGTCTCCCAGTCTAACTCCACCTACTCGGAGAGCATTACCCGCCCACCTTTAAGCTTGCCTGCCGCCCAGCATCCCCGCCCCTGTCCGGAGGCCCCGCCCTCCATGAATCAGCTGATCTGGCTGACCCGTGGGGTTGCCCGGCTAGCGCCAGATGCAGAGCGCGGTATTGCCAGTGGAGCGTCAGGTGAGCTATTGCAGGTCCGGGGTTGGCTCTTGGCTTCGGAAGGCTGATCGTCTGGGTCCTACTGTGTGCGGGAGGTCCGGGTCCGAGAGCGAGGCGGGGCGTCAGGTCCGGAGCCTGGAAGCGCGCTTTGGGGCCCTGCAGAGACGGCATCCGCATCTTCTCAGCTCTGTGCCCGACCGACGGCGCCCCTGGCCTCGGTCTTAGGTTCTTCCACTCAATAGCGTACCTCCCTGCCCAGACGGGGCGCCACTGCAGTGGTCTCAGCTTCCTGAAATTCCTCCATGCCCCTTCTTCCCGCCTCCACCCACTCTGCTCTCCACCCATTCATTCATGGGGATTTGTTGAATTCCCACACTGAGCGGAGCAGATAACCCGGGGTCCCTGGCCGTGAACCTTGGTGAGTGCCCCAGGCGGGTTTGCCACAGGTGCACTTCGCAGTCAAGAGTGGACCAAAGGTTTTAGTTGCTTGAAAAGGCGGTTGTGGAAAAAAGAAAATGACTTGGATATTAAGAATTAGTGGTTTCGCCAAGTCCTTTAGCGTGTCAAGTGCTCTATCAGAGACTATAAGTTCTTTTGAAAAGTAGAGTCAGGGAAATAACACAGGGGCAATCATAAGGAAATGGTGCTGACGCTGGTGTTGGTCCTCTGAGTAATGGAGTACTTTGTAGACGGGCAACCGTAGGCAGGTAGAAGCGTGCTATTGTTTAGGGCTTTGATGATGAAGAAAGGAAGAGGCATATCCACGTACAGTATTTTCTTTTTGGTTTAGTATGGAGACGGACACAAATAACTCTTGTACCCAAACGAAGATTCTTACTACATTGCCTTTATATTTGTTGGTGGCTGTAAATGTTCGTAAGGAATAAAATTGTGTGGTGTGTGTTTATTCTGAGTAGGTATGAAAATTCAGCAAACCTGTTTACACATTTTCCTCCATTTATCGTTTATATGTGTGATTTGGAGTGACCACTTGACCTTTAATAAGTACTTAAAGAATTTAAAGCAGTGAAAATTTTGTTTTTGCAGTAAATTTTAATATTTTAACATAACATAAACATAATGATTAAGATTCTAGGCGTTGGACCTGGATATGCCTGGAGGAGACATGTATGCATACAACTTTGACTTTGGGCAAGTTATTTAATCTCTTTGCCTCAACTCCCTTGTCTCTAAATTAGGGATAAAAATGCTTTCCTGATAAATAATACCTTTATATGTAATGGTTCATGTATCGTATTTATTACAGTGCCTGGCCCATGGTAAATCTTCAGTATACATTAGCTGTTTTTATAATTATCACTTTCTTCTTCCTCTGTGTCCTGACCCAAACTGACTTTTTTTCTTAAGTGGTAGGGAAGAGAACTGAATATTTTATGAAAATAATTATAAAATATGATTTCAAATTGGTCTGTAGTAACTGATATTCCATAAGGGCATTTTATTATGAAAAAGATGCTGATAGAATCCATATCTAGCTTGAATTTATTATTTCCTAAACTGTGACTAGTATTAGCAGATTTAAAGTTCTTAGTTATTACAATAAAAGTTCAAAGCTGTTTCACAGTATTAAAATTTGAAAAGATCATGATCCAAAAAATCAAGTACCAAATATAATGGGGGTGGAGAGCCTTGGGTGGCATATACAAGTTACTGGTTTTTAAAATTGATTTATCAATGTGAACTGGAATTGTTCTCTTCAAATTCAGTTTTTCAGAACTTAGTTTGTCTGTTTGTTTGTTTTTAAAAATCCTCTTACTATCATTCCCAAAAGGTTGACATTGGAAAATAATTACTTTGGGCATTTTGACTATTAAAGAAGCAAAGGATATGCTGAGAACTTCATTTAGACCTAATTTTAGTTTTTATGTGATTAAATGGAAAAAGTACTGTTAATCTGCCTTTTCATGAAAAACTTAGGTATCAAGCAGTAATTGCTGGGTCCATTCTAATGGTATTGCCAAAGGATGGGACTTTGTTGGGGCAGTAACTACTTTGGGGGGCTATTGTATACTTTTTTTAAATTTGAGAAAAATATACAATTTTCTGGATCTTTGTGAGAAAAAAAGATTGGGGACTTTTGGAATTTAATTGGCTGCCAGTGCATTATGTTTAGAGAGAAAATCACCTTTAGTCTCATTAATTCCACAAAATGATCATCTCTTGTATCTTTTAATTACCATGTTATTTAAATATTTGTCTTCTGAGTTGTCACACAGGTTAGTTCACATCACCTCCCTATTAAGAAGGTTTAGATCTAATATTGGCGTTTGGGTGGGCTAACATTCATTCCAGGGTTCTTTTCTTCCACAGCCTAAATTTTTGTTGAGCCAAAATCTTAACTAAACTTGGGGCATTGCCCAAGCAAACATGTAACAAGGATGATTATAGCAGTTTTAAAAAATAGCAATAAAGTAGAACAATCCAATTATAGGGATTAGTAGAGAAATAGAAAACTGGTTTATTCATGCATTTGAATACCCTCATAAAAATGAATGAATTGAAATCTATACTTATATGGCCATCTCAAGTATGTAATGTTGAGTGAAGAAAGCAAGTAAAGGACATATACATTAAGATACATTTATGTACACTTTTAAAACAATATAATAGCCTATGTTGTTTATTGATACATATTTATCTAATGAAAATACATAAAAGAATGTATGAAAACACACATGGAAATGAGATATATTAACTTTAGGAATAGAGTTCCTAATTCTAGGTAGAGCTCCTTCAGCTCTTTGTATAACTATTTTTTCTATTTTAAAGAAAAAGCTGAAGCAAATATGAAAATATGTTAATATCTGTTAAATAGAGTGATGGTTGCATGGATTTATTATTTATCTTTACAGTTTTCTATATAGTTAAAATAGTTTGTGAAACTAGCACTTTAAAAGTTTTCATTTTAATAAAATGTTCTTTTGTATTTTACTTTGTACCCCCAAAGAAGTAGACTCTGGAAAAATAACTCTTCTTTCCCTGCAATGAGAAAGGAATGGCCCAATGCAGCTCCACTATGTATAAAGCTTCTCTAAGTAGAGGAGACAGACCAATTATTTGCTCAGTTCGGCTTTGCCATTTGACCCTGTACTCTTGGGAAATGCTTTCTTTAATATATGAAGACTGATGCTTTTATAATATAAAGGCTGGAGAGTAATTAAAATTCTGAACACTGTTGGGGCAGTGCAGGCATATACTTATCATGAGCTCTCAAAAGTAGAGTGGGTCCAGTTGTATCCTGATGCACTGAAAGGAATTTGGACATTTTGTATCTGAGCAAGTCTGATACAAAATTACCACAGATTTCTCATAGTCATTAATGCTTTTTAAAGTTTAGGTTGGTTACATTTTATTATATGTAGTAAACAAGTTTATACTATGAATAAAGTTGTCCCAGTTATTGCACAAAGAAAATAATTTCTCTCTGCAAATATTAATAAGTTAACTTGATAATATGTTAAGATTGAATGATGAATAATAAATTTAATAGCTAGTTCCTATTATAAACTCAGCAAACTTGTGAGTTAAACAGTATTTTCTTTTTCTTTTCTTTTTTCTTTTTTGAGACAGAGTCTCACTTTGTCACCCTTGGTAGAGTGCTATGGCATCATAGCTCATAGCAACCTCAAACTCCTGAGCTTAAACAATTCTCTTGCCTCAGCCTCCCAAGTGGCGGGGACTGCCGGTGCTCACCACAAGCCCAGGTGGTTTTAAAGACGAGTCTTGCTCTGGCTCAGGCTGGTCTCGAGCCTGTGAGCTTAGGTAATCCACCTGCCTCAGACTCCCAAGTGCTGGGATTACACACGTGAGCCACTGTGCCTGGCTAAACAACATTTTCAATGCTAATCAAGAGTAGTTGTTATTAGCATTTGCAAAATAAGCAAAACTTGTATTTCCAGAATATTATTAGTATTGATAAGTAAGTTCTGATACAAATTAATTATTCCCTTTAATATTTTTTACTATTTTATTAAAATGACCACAATTTGTAAAAGGTAATATTAGAAATACAGTTATGTGATCCCTTGATGATCTTAAGTGCTGAGTGTTATTATTAGTAAATAAACCATCATACTTTAAACTGTATTTCTAATGTCTTTTACAAATTGTGGTGGCTTTAATAAAATAATAGTAAAAATATTAAAAGAATAATTAATTTATATTAGGACTTATCAGGACACTGTACCATGTAATAACAGGCACAAATTTTTTCAGTACCTTGGAATTTGAAATTCAGTTGTTAGAATGGTCATGTCCATCAAAATAGTTCATGAGCATTTTAACAATCCTGAAAAATGCATTTTAAAAATAGGTAGTGGGTACAAAAACCTAAATGGGCATTGCTGGGCACTTATTGTACTGTGTTTACACATCCTTCCCCCACCTCACCATGGGTAATTTCCCTTTTAAAAGATTCCTACAATCAAAAAAGTGCAGTTTTAGTAGGTTTCAGCAAGTCCTGATGGGGGAGACTTTGAAGTCTTCCTGTCCCTGATTTTGGTATCAAAAGCTGTCTAGGTGTACTAGAGAGAGAGGGAGAAAGGGACTATTCTTCCCTGGGTTGTCAAATATTTGTGAATTGACATGAGATAAAAGTGTCTTTATCCTTAGGAAATACGTAATACCATTAGCAAATTATGTAGGAGAGTTTCTGTTATGAGAAGACACTTTCCTTTTGTATCTGTTATTGACTTTTATTATAGGCACTAGAAATCTATAGCTTTTGGAGGTCTGCAGATTGGAACTTATGATCAAGGGCTATGTTTCTCATTCAAGTACTCAAATGTAGACAGATTGTAAAGAGTGGTTACTGTGGATACAAGAGTGTACCAGGAATAAGTCGTAGTCTCTGAAGTCCAGGAATTTATATTTTGAATTAATGCCTTAGTAAGTGCATTTTGTTAGTAACAACATTATAAATAATAAGCAGCTTTCTTGGCTAGCTTACTGAATTTATCCAGTGGACTAATTTACTGAATTTACTCACCTTTATGGTGAGTCTTAATTTAAAGGCTGGTCAGCCTCCATAGTGGTATCAGGCAGTGCTTCCTGTGCAGCAGCCGAGGCTGAGAGGGCCAGGATTTGAAGTGACCTCTGCCTTTCTTGGTGGTTGGTTGACTGGTCAAGACTTCTGTGCAAGGTGAGTTTTCTTCAGCCTTCTGTATGAGTGGTGCAGGCTTCAGTGACAGGACATCTTGGAAGTAGCAATTGTTGATGTATAGATTCTTGGTAAATCAGGTGTTTAAACAAAGGTTGCCTTAATCCATGTATAAACATATTGACTGAGCTCTAAAAGCAAATATTTATTAAGCATTTACTAGGGCCTTAAATTATTGTTTACTGTATTCACTCTATAAACTCTGATTTACTACGTTGTAATAAAATGTAACCAACTCAAACTTTAAAAAGAAAGTGGGAATGGCTGCATGAAATCTGTAGTACTTTTGTATCCAAGTCACAATGTCCACATTCCTTTCAGGGCATTATCACACAGTTTGCTCCTCTATTTTACCGTCTTCCTATCCAAAAGTCTACTCCTTCTAAACACTATCATTACTTTTGTAACTATTAATTATTGTTATTATTTTACTATTTTAATCAAAATATCTGTCTTGTTATTTCTTATTTATTCTATCTTATTCTGTCTCACTCTGTCGCCCTCAGTAGAGTGCTGTGGCATCACAGCTCATAGCAACCTTCAGCTCTTGGGCTTAGGCAATTCTCTTGCCTCAGCCTCCTGAGTAGCTGGGACTACAGGCGCCCACAACAATGCCCAGCTATTTTTTGTTTGCAGTTTGGCCAGGCCCCGGGTTCAAACCTGCCACCCTTGGTATATGGGGCCTGTGCCCTACTCACTGAGCCACAGGTGTTGCCCTATCTATCTATTTTAAAGATGAGAATCCTGCTGTGTTGTCAAAGCTGGAGTGCAGTGGCTGTTCACAGGCATGGTCACCGTGTCCAGCCAAAATACCTATTTTAAACCACTGAGGCAGACAGGAGAATGCGACTAGGAGGACCCAGCTTTCCTAGTGTAAATTAGCTTTCTTATGGCGTATTGGTACTCTGTTGAGAGCCATTCTAGTTACAAAGAGAACAAACTACTATGGGAACTCCTTCAGGGCAGGAACTTTTTTATTTACAGATACTTATTGAGTACCTGTTATATGTCAGGACTGTGCTAAGTAGCTGGGATATATTAGCGGGTCAGATAACAGTTACCCTGCTTCCACGGAGATTTTATTTTATTGTATTTTTATTTTTCTTTTTGAGAGAGTCTTACTTTGTTGCCCTCGGTAGAGTGCCAGGGTGACATAGGTCACAGCGATCTCTAACTCTTGGGCCCACGTGATTCTCTGGCCTCAGCCTCCGGAGTAGCTGGGGCTACAGGTGCCAGCTGCTATCAACGCCCGGCTGTTGTTTGGTTGCAGTTGTCATTGTTTGGCAAGCGGGGCTGGGTTTGAACCTACCAGCTCTGGTGTATGTGGCCGCTGTCCTAGCCGCTGAGCTACCGGCGCCAAGCCCAGTTTTTAGTTCTTATCTTACAAAATGCCAGCTGCCTTGACTTTCCTCCCTGAAATATGTTGTTTGCCCAAGTTTCCCTTTGCTCTCAGACCACTTCTCACCTCACTTCCCTCTCTTGGCCCTCATGCTGTCCAGTGTCTAGGTTCAGGAGCTCCTTACAGACTGACCTTTTATCTTTACACATACTCTAAGGACGTTATCTTGATTTCAGATTTTATCCATATGCCTTCCCAAGTTTATATCAACAGCTGAGATCTTTCTTCTGAACTCCATGCTTATATATTGCAGTTGCTCACTTGAGATGTATTCTTGGATTTCTTGCGGGCATTTTTAACTTATCATAAACAACAAATCTTTTTTTCTCTTTCTTTTTTTTTTTGAGACAGAGCCCCAAGCTGTCGCCTCACAGCAACCTCTAACCACTGGACTTAAGCGATTCTCTTGCCTCAGCCTCCCAAGTAGCTGGGACTACAGGCGCCCGCCACAACACCCAACTGTTTTTCGGTTGTAGTTGTCATTGTTGTTCAGCAGGTCCAGGCTGGGTTCAAACCCGCCAGCTCTGGTGTATGTGGCTGGCGCCTTAGCCGCTTGAGCTGCAGGGGCCAACAACAAGTCTTATCTTCCGAGAATCTTATCTTTCATTTCTAATCCTCACTCTCCCTCACTCTTCTTCCCCATTTCCGTAAGTGGAACCACTAAACACGGCCGCGCCTCTGTCCCCCAGCTGTGTCTAATCACCGAGTCCTAGCCTAGCCGTTGTTCTGCCCCTGCAGCACCTCTCTCGTTCATTCATCCCTTTCTTCACCAAATTGCCTGCCTTGGATGAAATGAAAGCACCGAACCCTCCTCCTTCTACACCAAGAAGATAAGCCAGGGAGTACTCACAGGCAGGGTATTCCTCATAAAATTAATTTGAATAGTAAGTTCACCATAAAATTGGCTTAAAACTTTTGAAACAGATGTAAATCATTGTCATAAATTTATTAAAGCATCCATAGAATCCCACTATAAGCAGTGTAACTTGGTGTCCTCTCCAAAGTGAAATCACTGTTAAAAGTGTATAAAATAAACTAAATTCAGTGTAAAATAGTTAAAAGTTGAGGGGAACTTATACCACAAGATGATTATCATTTTTTAGGTTCCTACTCTTATTTAAAACCCTTGGGGCAGGTTATGTTTTGGAATTTAGATTTTTTTTTTTCTTTTTAGAATAAGGTACATAAACCATATGTTATCTAACATTTCCTGGGGGATCTGGTGGTATTAGTATATATTCATACTAATATTTCTATAGCAAGATATACGAATATTCGTACTAAAAGAATAAAAATAGTAACCCTACATTAGTTCAGATCAGATTTTGCTATCAGTTGCATTTCGCTCAAATTAGGTTTTAAAATTCTTTTAAAAGAGTTTAAAATTCTTTTTTTCTTTAAGTTTTTAGAGCTTTTTAGATTTTGGATTTCTGGTTAATGTATTGTACACCTGTAGATGGCTTATAGCTCTTCTTTCTAGCAATAATTAGGACATCTACACTAGATGTTTTTTTTAAGAGCACTCCCAGATCATGATGTTTAAACAATATCCTTGGCTTGTGTGAGACAGTTTATCTCTGTTAAATGCAGCAGAAGGGTATGTATCCAGTGGGACCTAAAAATGGCCTAGATTCATTAAGAATCAAGGTTTGCTTTTTGTTTTAAAAGGCCACCTGAGAGTTTAATTACTTTACATTTCAATGAGAAGAACATGCTAATTTGAAGTACAAAGTGTTATACTTTACAGTGACTCTAGCTTTGTTTTGTGGCTCCTAGAACTTCATAGCTGGAGTAAATGCTGGAATCTGGTTTGCTCATTTTACAGAGATGCCACTGATCAGTAGAGGGGCCATGCGAGGCAAGAGAGGACCCCATAGTAAGTGCTGTTTATACAACATCACACAGCTGCTTTATCAGAGCTGGTTAATGTCAGACCAGGCTATGGAGGAAAGTGACCATAACAGAAGAAAAGCAGCAGAGTACAAAGCTCTCACTCTCCAAAGGAATGTGGAGTAAGGACCTTAAAGCTCACCTGGGGAAAAATATCCCCAAGGAAGCCTCATGATTTGGCAATTTTATAGCAATTTAAAATGTAAAACAATGAAAGAACATAAGTTTAAATGCTATTCGAATAGTTGAAGCAAGTCTTACAGATTTCATGGTGAGGCAGTCATAACAATAGTAGAAAGACAAGTTTTTGCTTTTTTTTTGGTATCGATACATAATTGAGAAAGAATTTTATAATAAATGGCGTTAGTAAATAACCACCCTTACGTATGTGTGCAAGGGTAAAACTTTATAGCCTAAGCTTTCCACATTGAGCTCAGTATTCCTTTTTAGTTATGTTTCCTTGGCAGTCATTTCTCTTTTTCTCATTACCCTATTTGAGTTTCAGGCTGTATGTCTGCTTGAAAGAAGTTAACATAGTAAACACCATTAAAACAAAATGAAGTAGGCCTATAAATACGGATATAGAAAGATGTCTATGAAGTAGTGTATTAGTTTTTTTTTTTTTTTTTTGTAGAGACAGAGTCTCGCTTTATGGCCCTCGGTAGAGTGCTGTGGCCTCATCCAGCTCACAGCAACCTCCAACTCCTGGGCTTAAGCGATTCTCTTGCCTCAGCCTCTCGAGTAGCTGGGACTACAGGCGCCCGCCACAACGCCCGGCTATTGTTTTAATTAGGACCTGGGTATGTAACTTCTCCACTGCAGCTGTAAGACATTGCTACAAACTTAGTGGCTTAAAATAACACAAACGTGTTAGAGTTCTGTAGGATGAAAGTCTGACATAGGTTTTGTAGATAAAATCCAGGGGTCTGCATGGCTAGACTTTTTTCTGGTGGCTCTAGGAGAGAGTTCTTCCCTTGTCTTTTTCAGCTTATGGATTCCACCCAGACCCCTTTTCTTTTTGAGGCTAGAGTCTTACTCTGTTGCCCCAGGCTAGGGTGCCATGGCAACAGCGTGGCTTACAGCAACCTCAAACTCTGGGGTTCCAGGCATCCTCCTCCCTCAGCCTCTTGAGTAGCTGGAATAACAGTCGCCCACCTTGATGCCCGGCTAATTTTTTTTCTTTCTATTTTGTAGCCTTATAGTCTCACTCTAGCTCTGGCTGGTCTCAATCTTCTGAGCTCAAGCCGTCCTCCCGCCTCAGTGTCCCAGAGGGCTGGCCTTACTCTTCGAATTCCTTGATTGATGGCTACCTTCTTCTGTTTTCAACTTCAATGTGGCATTGCTCTGACCCTGCCTCCATCATTGTATCTTTCACTGACCCTCCTTCTGCTTTCTTCTTCACTTTTAAGGATGATTAAGATTATGTTGGGTCCACCTGGATAACCAGGAAAATCACCCCATTTTAAGAACAGCTGATCATAACCTAACACAGTTACAGGTTCTGGGCATTTGGACCTGAATATCTTTGGAGACCATAAATCTGCCTGCCATGTACCGTATATTATAGTAAGTAAGAAAAGAAAGTTGTAAAACAGTTTGTAGAGTTTTAATTCCATTTGAGTTTCAAAAAAAGTGGTAGTGATAAATAAGGAGTAAGGCCAACTGAGAGTTTAATTACTTTATATTAATTTACTGTAAAATGTAAGTATTTACATTAAAATACTGTGTTCTTTAATTTTAAGAACACAGTATTCAAATATCTAAATAAAAATGATTGCAAGAGGGACTTTACTTAACAATTGCAATCAGTGTAACCTGGCTTATTGTACCCTCAATGAATCCCCAACAATAAAAAAAAAAAAAAAGTCTAAGTAAAAGAGAATGAAGATTAACTGCTTCGTTCGTTTTACCAGAAGCTTCTCAACATTTTTGATTGTCATGCATAGGACAAAATGTTTGCATACAGCGGGTCAGTTGTGTGAAGTGGGGTGTGCCTGTGTACTTCCGTGTTCTCCGAGAGGACATCTCGGGCTTCCGTCGGTATTGTTGAAATTTAATCAGGGGTTCAGTAACTCCTTGATCTCTGATAGATAAGCAGAAATTAGGTCTGGCTTTAGAATTTCCCTGAAACTGAAGGGAACTGAATCTGATACACTGCTACTAATCACTCACAAAGCATAGTAGCACTTAATAATTGTATTTATTAAATTAATAGCATTCATTGATTTATTCAGGTATATCTTTTGTTTACATAGCACCCTTCTTCCAACTTAAAATGATTCAAAATCTTTTCAAAATAAGCATTAGGTAGAAAGTAATTTCCTTCAGATATACAGATGGGAAACGCTAAGAATTCACAGGCAACCTGGAGGAAACAGATGGGTCCTAGATCACTCCTGCCAGTATGGGCTGTTTCCAGAGTACAGTGACCATGTCATATCCTTTTGCAGAAAAATCACAGATTTGGCCCCAGTATTTATATGGCTTTTGTTTTGGTACCTTTTAAAATGTGAACTTCTGAGTTGAAAGACATTCAGCATTTCTGTCTGCTTGTTTATTTTTCCATCTCTTTTTTTGTTAAACATTGAGTTTCTAAACTGGTGGGCCATGATATTTGTACCACAATTTTTATGCTACTCTTTTCTATTGAATGGTGGATTTTAAAGCAGGTAATTTAAAATTCAAATTTATTTTGTTCAGTCTTTTGTATTATAAGGCGGGTTTGTCTTGAATTGAGATTGATTTGGAGAAAATATTACTAGTTTCAATAAATGGAAAACTTTCTGTTTCAATGAGATAATTTGGTGCATTAGTGAAAAGTGTAAATTGAAACTACTTGAATCTGATACATTACTGAAGAGATTTTTAGGAAATCTTTCTCAGTTAATTGGTATTTAAATCTTTTTGTGCTCCAGACAGATCATTTTTTAAAAAGTAATCTTAATGTGTATATAATTTTTGTATTTAACACATTGATTTTTTAGGTTGAACTTTTTTCTTTATAACAAACAAACAAAAATCTTTTGCCTGAAAAAGTACAGCTTAATTGTCCATAGTCTTTTCTTCCTCTGACATTACATTTGATAGTCAACTGGCATTTTTATAAGCTTAGTGGGCCGGCTTGGTCTCCATGTTTGACTTCAGCAGGCAAGATATGAAATAGTTTAAATAGTTTTACTGCATATTCATTTCCCAGTGAATGTACACTTGTTAGAGGGCTGCTTTGTTTATTTATAAACCTAAGGGACAAAATATTCTTGCACTGCTTTTTGTTTTTACCTTGATTTTTTACCCTTTAGGTCTTGATATACTTTTTGCAAAGAGGAAATGATTTGGTAATGGAGTGTCCTCACTGACCGATGGACTCAAAGAAGAGAAGGTAAAACCGTTTCTTCCTCCTTGCTTATCTTTCTATGGAGACACAGCAAACAGCTTCACACACGGATGGTTTCTCTTCAGTTTAATTTTCTTAGTGATGGTTATTAAGTGGGAATAGTGACATTTTTAATTAATTAAAGGAAGATATTAAAGTGACAAACTTTGTAAGCGGCACTAGATGTCTTCATTTTATCATTTTAAAGCTCTCAATGCTAATTTTTCTCACAAATAATTTTAGGTTTTCAGAAGTAGCCTTACTAATTGTAATCATTTTCCATCTTTAGAAAATCATGGAAGGGTAGTCCCAGCTACTCGGGAGGCTGAGGCAGGAGAATCGCCTAAGCCCAGGAGTTGGAGGTTGCTGTGAGCTGTGTGAGGCCACGGCACTCTACCGAGGGCCATAAAGTGAGACTCTGTCTCTACAAAAAAAAAAAAAAAAAGAAAATCATGGAAGGTATTTACAAGGAAGGTTAAATTTGTGGCTTCCTTTTTTTGCAGAACCTTGGTTATGTCCAAATGTAATTTAAGGGAATATTATTTAGCAAACACAGAGAAATTCCTAGGTAGTCCAAAGAGTTTCTGTGCCTCATTAAAATTTTGTCATCAGTGTTGTAGGAAAAAAAATGAAAAATATACCATCAGTGGTGGCACATAGGAAAACTTAATGTGAAAGAAAATGTTATCTTAAGTGCACTTTTCTTAGAAGGAGGCAGTGAGGCTGTGGCCATTATTAGGCAGCTGTGTGCTTTGTATTCTTTGAACTAAAGTCATCAGATAGAATTCTTTGGCTGGAACTTAAGCAAGGCACAAAGGATTTTACTGGTGTATATTATGAACTTGATTCTTAGCAATTTAAATAGCAATTATATACAGGGTGTTCATGAAGTTGCTGTGCAATTTAAAATTGCACACTATTTTATAGACACTCTAAATTTATTTATTTATTTAATTAATTTATTTTGAGACAGAGTCTCTAGCTATCACCCTGGGTAGAATGCCTTGGCCTCACAGCTCACAGCAACCTCAAACTCTTGGGCTTAAGCGATTCTCTTGCCTCAGCCTCCCCAGTAGCTGAGACTATAGGCGCCTGCCACAACACTTGGCTATTTTTTTGTTGCACTTGTCATTGTTGTTTAGCTGGCCCAAGCTGGGTTCGAACCTGCCAGCCTGGGTTTATGTGGCTGGCACCGTAACCACAGGCGCCAAACCAGACACCCTGTATTTAAATTAAACTTAACATAAAATGAAATAAGGATTCCTATTTCACATATCTTCCTCATCAAATACTTTTTACCAATTAGAAACTAAAATTTTAAAATGAGACTTCAGGTTGGGATGTGTTGTAACTTTTATATCTAAACAAGGAGTTAATGTTGGGAAGTTAAGAGTCTTGAAATTTCATGCTACCACATTGTAAAATTTCCAAAAATAGCCCAGGTTTTGTTTGCTGCTTAGATGGAAATAGGTAATTTGTGGGTTTAGATTATCCTCTAGCCTTCAGTATAGATAGTTGTTTTGTCCTGGCTCCCATGTCATAACCAAGGTGCCCAATAGATGGTAGTTAAACTGTCTGACCCAGTTATCCCATGTAGAAGCTACAGTCTCATGACAAAAGAAATGAAACTATTTTTCCTGATATTTGTAGCTCAACAGAGGCAGAAGGATCCAAAGAAAGAGGCCTGGTTCATGTCTGGCAGGCAGGATCCTTTCCCATAACACCAGAGAGATTGCCAGGCTGGGGAGGAAAGACTGTCCTTCAAGCAGCCCTGGGAGTGAAACATGGAGTTCTTCTGACCGAAGGTATTGAAAAGAGCGGCTTAACAAATACTAACTCAGATGCTAATACATGCCTGAGTAGATAAGCTCAGGTAAGGGAGTTACTGGATACTGGGGTTCTTAATGAACTCTGTCAGTTTTCATAATATGTTCTTAGTTCCTCTACCAGAAATAAGATTAGTTCTTAAATTTAAAATATACTGGCTTGGTACCTGTAGCACAGATGTTCTAGCGCCGGCCACATACACCCAGGCTAGCGGGTTTCAACCCAGCCTGGGCCAGCTAAACAACAATGACAACTGCAACAAAACAGCCTGGTGTCATGGCAGGCGTAGTCCCAGCTACTTAAGTAGGGAGGCCGAGGCAAGAGAATCACTTAAGCCCAAGAGTTTGAGGTTGCTGTGAACTGTGACGCCACGGCATTCTACTGAGGGTGACAGTGAGACTCTGTCTCAAAAAAAAAAAAAAAAAAATTAGAATATACCATTATCTAGAATAAAAGAATTATAGTTTTTGAATTTTGTGGTAATAAATACATGAGAAATAAACCTTTAAAAAAATTTACCTTTTCAGTGATTCTTTCGCTACAGCTGTTGTTTATTAAATATATCAGAATAGTAACAACAGGTAATGTTTACTCAACAGTTGTGTGCCAGGCACTGTCCTGAGTAGTTTCCCCATGTTATCTCACTGAATCTTCACTACTTTGTGAGGTAGCTACCATTGCTATTCACAGATAAGGAAACTGGCAGTCACGGAGGTTGAAGAATTTTCTTTCCTGGGGGGGCGCCTGTGGCTCAGTCGGTAAGGCGCAGGCCCCATATACCGAGGGTGGCGGGTTCAAACCCGGCCCCGGCCAAACTGCAACCAAAAAATAGCCGGGAGTTGTGGCGGGCGCCTGTAGTCCCAGCTACTCGGGAGGCTGAGGCAGGAGAATCGCTTAAGCCCCAGGAGTTGGAGGTTGCTGTGAGCTGTGTGAGGCCACGGCACTCTACCGAGGGCCATAAAGTGAGACTCTGTCTCTACAAAAAAAAAAAAAAAGAATTTTCTTTCCTAAGCACATGCAGCTGTTAAACTGTCAGAGTCAGAATTGGAACTCAGATTGTCAGATTTTAAAGTCTGCTTTGTAAGCCACTTGACTGTACTGGTTTAGTACAATTTTTCTCAGGCACAAATAGCAGCTCACAAGACCATATTATAAAATCTATGAATCTGTAACAGAAACATACATGATAAATTATATAGAGATTTGCCTTTAATCTTGATGGCAGTTTTATCGACTCAGTCATGGCAAATTTGAGTGGGCAAAGATTGCCATTGACTTTACCAATTTATGATCATCTGCTCTGTAAGCATTTGTTAAGTAATATGTTAATTTGTAATAAGTAATTTGTTAAATAATGCTTTTGTGTTTTTCTTCTAGAAACTAAGGGAATGCAGATTCTAGGAAACAAAGTTTAGATTCGTTTGCTGGTTTTATGCATAAACACGGTTTCTTTCTAATTTCTCTATTTTTTTGTTATAAAATATATTACTCTATTATTCCAGATTTCAGAAAGAGTCTTTTTTTTTTAGACAGAGTCTCACTTGATGTCACCCTTGGTAGAATGCTATGGTGTCACAGCTCAGAGCAAACTCAAACTCTTAGGCTCAAGCAATTCTCTTGCCTCAGCCTCCCAAGTAGCTGGGACTACAGACGCTTACTACAATGCCTGGCTATTTTTTTGTTGCAGTTGTCGTTGTTTAGCTGGCCCAGGCTGGGTTCCAACCCACCAGCCTGGGTGTATGTGGCCGGTGCCCTACCCACTGAGCAATGGGAGCCATCGGAATGAGTCTTATTTTTGAATCCACCAGCCTTGGTGTATGTGGTCAGCACCCTATTGGCACCCTTGGGCCAATCGCTTAAGCCCAATAGTTTGAGATTGCTGTGAGCTGTGCCGTCATGGCACCCTACCGAGGGCAACATAGTGAGACTCTGTCTCCAAAAAAATAAATAAATAAAAATTATACACAATATAATACACAACATGAATTAATATAATACACAACCTCTAATCCCAGCACTTTGGGAAGCAAGGGCGAGAAGATCAATTGAGGCCAGGAATTCAAGACTAGCCTGAATCAGAGGAAGACCTCATTCTACTAAAAATAGAAAAAACTAGCTGGACATAGTGACATTCAACTATAGTCCCGGCTACTCAGGTGGCTGAGGCAGGAGGATTGCTTGAGCCCAGGAATTCAAGGTTGTAGTCAGCTATGAACATGCCACTATACTCTAGCCAGGGCGAAAGAATGAGACTCTCTCAAAAACAACCAACCAAACAACAAACAAAAAAACATTTCAAAACCTATAGTCAAGTTTTTGTTCCATTTGAATTTTTAGCCAGCATAAATTATGTGCACATGTTCCCAAACTTCCCAGTGCTGTAGTGAAGTTCAGAGTTGGTAGCATACCTGGACATAAATAAGTTATCATTATTTGTGTACCCAATTCATTATTGCCTTTTATTTAGTTCTAATGCTACACAGTCATTCTGACAACTTTATTTGATTTGGCTTTGTTTTGTTATGATGATTTGCTTGTAAACAAATGTCATGTGAGAAAGGTTCTTTAGTACCTAGTACATTATATACATCACAAATTCAAAAATCTGAAATGTGAAGTGTTCCAAAAATTCAAAATTTTCTGAGTAGCAGCATGATGCTTAAAGAGAGTGCTCACTGGGTCATCCAAATTTGGGATTTTCAGATTTGGGATACTCAACCAGTAAGCATAATGGAAATATTCCAAAATATGGAAAAAATCCCCAATCCAAAGCACTTCTGGTCCAAAGTATTTAGGATAAACCACACTCACCTGTGGATTATACGTAGCGTTTAAAAATTATACATAATACATTGGGTGGTGCCCATAGCTCAGTGGGCAGGGTGCCAACCATATACACCAGGGTTGGCGGGTTCAAACCTGGCGCAGGCCAGCTAAAACAACAAGGACAGCCACTACAACAACAACAACAAAATAGTCGGGTGTTAGTGGCAGACGCCTGTAGTCCCAGCTACCTGGGAGGCGAGAGAATCTCTTGAGCCCAAGAGTTTGAGGTTACTGGACCTGTGACGCTACAGGTACTCTACACAGGGTGAAGCCTTGAGACTGTTTAAAAAAAAAAAAAAATTGCTGGGCGCTGTGGCGGGTGCCTGTGGTCCCAGCTACTTGGGAGGCTGAGGTAAGAGAATCGCTTAAGCCCAAGAGTTTGAGGTTGCTGTGAACTGTGACGTCACGGCACCCTACTGAGGGCAACATGGTGAGACTCTGTCTCAAAAAAATAAATAAATAAATAAAAATTATACATAACATAATACACAACATGAAGACAGCCATGTCTTGTTAACAATTGGTGCTTTCTGTACAACTTAGAGGCATAAAGCTAATTTTTTAGTTTTGGCCAAAATAAGTCTCTGGTATTTTTATTCCATTGCATAATTTCCTGCTGCTCTGACTTGTTTAGTAATAGTGAATGTTCTAGATATCAGTGAATGTGTGTTTTATCTTCTACTTCTTTTGTCTTGAGGTAATTGTTATTTTGTCCTCGAATACTTGGAATCTGCTTCTGTTATATTCTGTGGTGGTGGCCATTAGTAGTGGACTGGAGTTTGTAGGAAGAAGCCGAAGGAAAGGAGTAGCCTCCTGTAAATTGTAGAAATTCTCCCCATAATACAGAATGTTAAAATGTGTTATTTATGAAAAGATGAATGAATGTAAAATACCATATACTTCAACCAAATCTCTATAACTGTGTTTTTAAAAATTAAAAAAGAAAATCCTATTTTGTTAAATGTATAGGGGCAAAAAGTTTGCTAATAAAATTTCTAGTTAGTTCACTAACACTTTCCTTTTTTTTTTTTTTTAAACCTTTAGATGGTGAGGTCTACAGCTTTGGGACCCTTCCCTGGAGAAGTGAACCAGCAGAGATTTGTCCAAGTAGCCCTGTTCTAGAAAATGCCCTGGTTGGGCTATATGTTGTTACTGTGGCAACAGGAAGCTTCCACAATGGAGCAGTGACAGAAAGTGGTGTAGTGTACATGTGGGGGGAGAATTCTGCTGGCCAGTGTGCTGTAGCTAACCAGCAGTATGTGCCAGAACCAAATCCTGTCAGCATTTCTGATTCTGAGACCAGTCCTTTGCTATCAGTCAGGATTTTGCAGTTGGCTTGTGGTGAGGAGCACACTCTGGCGTTGTCAATCAGCAGAGAGATTTGGGCATGGGGTACTGGTTGTCAATTGGGTCTCATCACCACTACCTTCCCAGTGACAAAGCCACAAAAGATAGAACATCTCGCTGGGCGAGTGGTGCTCCAAGTTGCCTGTGGTGCTTTCCACAGCTTAGCTCTTGTACAATGCCTCCCTTCTCAGGATTTGAAGCCAGTGCCAGAAAGATGCAACCAGTGCAGCCAGCTCTTAATCACCATGACTGACAAAGAAGATCATGTGATTATATCAGACAGCCATTGTTGCCCATTAGGTGTGACACTGTCAGAATCCCAGGCAGAAGGCCATGCCAACGCTGCCATAAGCCCCTCACCTGAAACCCTTGGTGGCCAGGGATCAGTATTTGAGAATGCTCCTGCAGCAAATGACGTGCCTGTTGCTACTGAACTAAATGGGGGAAGTGTTCAGACCACCGGTGGCGATGCCATTTCTTCCCAACAGAACATCATGGGAACAACTGAAATGTCTTCTGCCAGAAACATGCCGTCATACCCTGACACCCAGGCAGTAAATGAGCACTTGCAGAAACTGTCCGATCATTCAATAAAAGAGGACTCAGAGAACAGTGAAAAGCCAGCAGCTCCTCAGGTACCTGCTAAATTTTATAACATAAATGTGTTTCTGGAATTGAACCCTATCAGCTGTTCTTTAGAATCTTTAAAATGTTTAAGTACTTTTTATTTTTTGAGTTTGACTGCAATTCTGTTTTATAAGGTAATCCTAGATAAGGAAAGAACTTGAATTAATTCAGAATCACTTTTTACATTCACATTCTGGTCCTTCATGATGTTGAAAGATGTCATGCTTGGTTTGTTTTGTAAGTAGCAAAATCCCATTTTTTATTTTTATTTTTTCCATGCTAGTAAAACTATACATTTCCTGATAAATATACATATCTTCTCTCTAGCCACTGTTGAGGGAAATAAGGTACTGAATTTTAGTGGGCTCCTGAATAGTAGCTATATATTCACAAAGATTATTCTTACTTGTATTTGTGCTACATTCCAAAATTCTAGGAAGTCCTTTCCTTCTTTAACAGGGAAGGTTGGCATGTGGCAGATTTAAAACTTACATGCAGTTACATATTTGAGTTGGTTTTTTTTTTTTTTTTTTCAGTTATAGCAATAGTCTAAGGCTTCAGAGGCTATATTTGAGGGGTTGGGCAATATTTTCTTTATCTTATTTAAACTATTTTCAGGAGCCAGGTCTGGTGGCTCATGCCTGTAATCCTAGCACACTGGGAGTCCGAAGTGGGTGGATTGCCTGAGCTCACAGGTTCGAGACCAGTCTAAGCCAGAAAGAGAGTCTGTCTCTAAAAATAGCTGGGCATTGTGGTGGGCACCTGTAGTCCCAGCTACTCAGAAGGCTGAGGCAAGAGGATCACTTGAGCCCAAGAGTTTGAGGTTGCTGTGAGCTATGAAACCATGGCATTCTACCGAGGGTGATAATGTGAGACTTTCTCCCAAAAAAACTGTATTCATTCTGAAAACTTTGAGTAAAATGAACAAAAGCTATTTGCCATTAATATACAGTAAAATTTGAGTCTCCCTGCTTAGAACAAATTGTTCTAAAAGAAAATTTTTGTGTTTTATTCCTAGGGTAGCCTTCTGATTTTGCTTTTACCAAAACTCTAAGATAAGAAAACAAAATATAACAAAGACATCTAATCAGAAAAGAACTATCCTGTGATTTTCTTTTTTTCAGGTTTTGGGGATCATATAGGTTCTTTATTCCTTGTTATTTACTCTGTCAGAATGAGAACATGGAGGTATTTTTAGAAATAGTCTTTATTTCATAGTCTATTCACTGAACCTTGTGGATATCTGAAATTTTTTTTAAAAAAAGTAAGAATAAGCTGTTTGGAGAAAGGTATTACAAAATCTAAACAAGACAAAAGTAATAAAAATTTAACAAGAATGCATTTAGAAAATTCTTAAACTGTACATGCTTTTCAAAACTCATTCCTCTAACTTACTAAATTTGAAGTTAAAAGCTATTATGTGTAGTTCATTTGATTTTTAGATTACCATCATTTTGAAATTGAATTTCCTTTGGACTTACTCTGTTAAGCACTTGAAGTTTTTGTTCCTTATGCTAGCCTTGACACTGTGTATTCCTATTAAATTTAATTTATTTTGTGTAAATAATGTCTCAGTTCCTGAGGAATTTATGTGTTAAGGGCAAATTTTTCTTTCCTGGCCAGATATAAGTGAGTGTCTTACTTTTGGGAAGTAAGCCAAAACATTATTGGTTGATTGGGACTTCTCAAATTGCCTTATAACTAAATTACTGGTCATGTACTTTGTTTTTATTTGGGGGGAGGTTTATTTGTTAACTTACTTATATTTTTAAATACAGATAGGCAGAAGCAGCCAGTTAGAACAATAGTTTAAAAATATATAAGGTAGAGTTTTGTGACTTTGGGGTAAGAACTCTCCAAAATAGTCCCTCCTAAGCACTATCACGTGACGCTTCTGTTATGAGCCTTTGTAAACAAAGGATGGAAATACTGACTCTTGGTTCTTCTGAATAAGATATGACAACTGTATTGCCAAAGAAATAATAGGCTTTCTATTTATCTTTTGTTTTTACATGGTATGCTTGTTTATTTTGCCAACTGTTTTAATTACAGACTACTCATTTGTACAGAAATAACTCATAAATTTACTATTTAATTCAATAAAATATATTGAGTACCTACTACATGTCAACACTGTGCTATGCAGCAGGAATTATTTCCATTAAGAACATCTGAAGCCAATGTTAAATATATATATTGGTCTGGTTTTTAATTCAGGACAAATTAAGGAATGTATTTTATATATATACACCAATTGGGATCTTTGAGTAGAATAAGAAGCAAATTTGCCTGTGTAACCTATGCTGATAAGCCAGGAGCTTTTTTTGTGTGTTTGGTAGGTACATTTAATGATTTTCCTTTTTGGTAAACAGTGGTGTTTGACAGCTTAAGTTTCAACTGATTTGTCACTAAGATATTAGAAAACTTGAGTTTGACTTGCTAATGCACCTATGAATCACACTAAGTACATTGGTTCCAAATGTTTAATTATTAACCTGCCGCATTTACCCTCTGTGGTGGCAAGAGCAAAGGTAATTCTGCAGCTGGTCTGGCCCCTGGCTCATGGAAAATAACTCACCGATGAGACAGTAAAAGCATTTGAACTTAAGAACATAATTTGGAGAATGATAATGTCGAGGCATAACTTTTTCTGTGTATATGCTATCTCTAAATTTCCATTTATGAAAAATTTCAGGGAAAGTCTTTTTTTCATATAACATAATTTTTCCTGCTGTTTCTTAGTGGCAATGTATGTACATTTTTCTAAAGTGATCAAAAATAAAATTTGTATTTTTTTTCAATCTTCTATTTAGGACTGTCACAATGCACGTTGTATTAAAGGCAGTGTTTTTTATTCCTTTTCCTCCCCCTCCCCCCATACTATTCGTAATAATGTAAAAGCATCTGGGGCTTATTTTTAAATACCATGGAAAAAAATACAACACCCAGACAAAAGGAAGTGCTTTCAGTAAGGAACTATATTTTGAGTACGCATTTCCATTAACATGGTAACTTCATAATCAGGAGGGAACACCTTTAAGTTAAAGAGGGAGAGACCTTCTCCTGCTGTTTTAGATTCTTGCAGGCAGGTAGTGATGGGTGTTAAATTTTCTTGTTTTGATTACTAAAGGGGTTATATTCATGATATTCATGTGTGTATATTTTAGCCTCTTGTGGAAGAAGCAATTCCTCATCTTCACAGTCCATCAACCACCAGCACCTCAGCTCTGAACAGCCTAGTGGTCTCCTGTGCATCTGCTGTTGGTGTGAGAGTGGCAGCTACATATGAAGCTGGTGCCTTGTCACTGAAGAAGGTTATGAACTTTTATAGTACGCCCCCTTGTGAAACTGGAGCTCAGGCAGGCAGTAGTGCCATAGGCCCCGAAGGCTTGAAAGATAGCAGAGAAGAACAGGTTAAGCAGGAATCAATGCAAGGAAAGAAAAGTTCAAGTCTTGTGGATATCAGAGAAGAAGAATCAGAGGGAGGCAGCCGAAGACTCTCTCTCCCAGGATTGCTGTCTCAAGGTAAGGAAATAACCAGGTTTTGCCAGTTGATTGTTGATGAATCCAGGAGGCCTCTGACATCATGTGCTGTATTATAAACAATTAGCTTTCTTGATTACAAAACTGACATGTTCAAGTGTCAAAATTTATTTTAATGTTTGTTTACTGAAATGGTGGTTTTTGAAAAAAGGTTACCTATTTCTCTTGCTTTAGAAATAGCTATAGAACATAGCTTCTTATTGAGGTTTGTTTCTTTTTATGAGCTTTATTATGAATCTTACTTTATTGTTCTGTAATGCAGCAATACCCTTCTTATTTCCTAATTGGGACCTATACTCCAGATAAGTAAGGCTGCAGATATGATCATTGGATAAGCGAGGAGTTCCTGTACTTGACCTGAAAAGGAGATAGTCTTTAAGTTTCAGTAAGAGAAAACTTCATTTTTCAAAACTATTAGCAGTAAACTTTTTAAAGTATTAAAAATACCACAAGCAACCTTCTGCTATACTTCTCAATCAGTTGTTCAGCAGTCTCAACCATTTAGAATTGTTGCTTCTCTGAAGGGGGCTGCAGACAGAAGCATCAACATCATCTGGGAACTTGTTAGAAATGTAGAAAGTATCTCAAGCTCCACTCCAAACTTGCTAAATCAAAATATGCATCAAAATAAGACCCCCCCAGGTGATTTGTGTGCACCTTAAAGTTTGAGAAGCATTTCAATAGACCAGAAATTGGCAAACTTTTTCTGTCAAGAGCCAAAGAGAAATCTTTTATGATTTGTGGGTTATATATTCTCTGTGACAACTACTTACCTATACTGTTGTTCCATAAAAAGTGTAGTCCAGTGATTCTCAACCTTCCTAATGCCGTGAGCCTTTAATATAGTTCCTGTGGGTCTCGACCCATAGGTTGAGAACCGCTGATGTAGACAGTACATAAATGAATGAGTGAGGCTACATTCCAATAAAACTTTATTTACAAAAACAGGTGGGGAGACCTTATTTGACCCATGGGCTAATAAAACTTACCAACTCCTGCTTTATACCATTTTGTGCAAAGCTCAAAAGTTAGGAATCCTAGACTTGTGGGCCATAGAAAGTGATTTCATAAATAAATAATGAATTTATGAAATAAATAATAAATTTTTATGAAAGCATAAATATTTCTTAACTTTCTACTCTGTCCCTGTTCCTTACATTTTTTCTTTTACTGCACTTCTCTGAGCCTGCCTTCTAATTTTCATTGCCAATAGATTTTCATCTATACAAGTAAAACCCTTAGGCCTGGTTAATTTGAAAAAAAAAAAAAAATACATCCCCCCACCCCCCATGTGGATGTTCTGTAAAGTTCTGAAGGAGAATCTTGTGCCAAATTTTTCTTACTCTTAAATGTCCTTTAGCATTTTAAGTATATATTTGTATCTCTTTGAACTCTACAAATGTGGAATGATTTGGTTACATCATATGAAATATGCACTCCCACTAATGGACTTACATCCTAAATTTTACTTAGTAACCCAAAGTATCTTAAGAAAAATTTCACATGTGCTGATTCCCTCTCTCCTTTAAAAATTGTCTGCAGTACCTCCTTGAGGAAATTTCAAGTAGGTTTATTTGAGTCTCTGTATATATACATATGATATCAGTATCCCCAGAAAAGATACTGATCTTAGGCAGGGATGGTCACTTTCTGTGGCCCACAAGTTAATGACTGAATGACTAAGTCTATTCTTAGTGACATTTGATTACTTTCTTCAGAATTGATCCTGGCATCAAATAGTATTTATATAATGTTGTATGTATGTGTTATAATTTTGAACACTATAAAAAATGGCATTCTTTTAAAAGATTATGTACCTTCTCTATAAAATAATTTGAAATATGTAAGGAAAATACAAAAGCATTTTAGTATTTCCCTTTTACAATCCTTTTCCCATAATAGAAATGTTTAATTTTTATATCTAAAATGAATCCTTTATTACAAGTATTCATAATATATTTGAACTTACACCTAGGCTTAGAAAGACTTTTTTTTAAGGAGAGAGGGTCTTGGTGTGTTGCCCAGGCTAGAATGCAGTGGCTTTTCACAGGTGCACTGCAGCCTCTAACTCCTGAGTTCAAACAGTCCTCTTGGTTTAGCCCAGCGGTTCTCAACCTATGGGTCGCGACCCCTTTCTAACAATGAAAATACATCCTGCATATCAGATATTTACATTACGATCATAACAGTAGCAAAATTACAATTATGAAGTAGCAACGAAAATAATTTTATGGTTAGGGCTCACCACAACATGAGGAACTGTATTAAAGGTACCCTGCATTAGGAAGGTTGAGAACCACTGGTTTAGCCTCTTGAGTACCTGGGACCACAGGTGTATACCACCATACCTGGCTCTTAATTTTCAACTGTGCTCTGAAATGGGGAAAATATTTTCAGCCTTGGTGTCACTAGTTGTTATGTAAAAAAGGATCCTGTGACCAAATGTTGGAAGCAGGGCTTCCAAATATTAAATAAGTTAAACATATTTAAACAGGGCTCTTAGTTACAGGGCTTGTCAGCATCTTCTATATGCTGATGTGTTTATGAGTCTGCAGGAGAGTGGTGGGAGGATAGAAGGTACTAGGGAATATTTAACAGTCTCACTTGACTATTAAATCCCCTTTTCTGCAGAGAATGTACAAAATATGCTTCAAAAATACCATGAGTAGTGCATTTCTTTGAAAATCTTCCATTTGTCAAAATATCTTCTTTTCTTTTGGCCCTTCGTTCCTTACTCCATCTCTGGTTGGTTTTCAGTTTCCCCCAGGCTCTTAAGAAAGGCTGCACGGGTGAAAACGAGGACAGTGGTTCTAACCCCCACATATAGTGGAGAAGCAGATGCGCTCCTGCCTTCTCTGAGAACAGAGGTGTGGACCTGGGGGAAAGGGAAGGAAGGACAGCTGGGGCATGGCGATGTTCTGCCTAGGTGAGTGCTACCAGCATTTACTGATAGGCTTGAACAAATAACCCCTCTCCTGTCACTTTCCTCCTAGAGGAAATCTGGTCTTTTCTAGCTTCGGATTATCATGCACTATTAACTCTGATAAAAAGCTATACCTTGGTGTAGAATTTGTTCTTAACAACAAAGAACTTAAGTATCCATGTACACTGTTCCATGTCTTCTCTGATGTATGTTCATCTTGGAGTACAGGGACGGGTGTTGGGGATAAGATTGTATTTCACTGGAATACTGGAATGGTTCCAATTTTTAACTTATGAAAACAAGCAGACTGGGTTTTTTTTTTAACCCCCCAAAAATCTCTTTGTCACTGTCAAAATAACTAACTCAAACAATAAACTATGTCTTTTCATGTACGTCAGGGAAAAACTGGCATTTTTGTTTTATAGCAACTCTTATGATATTAACAAATTAGATATTTATGAAGTTTGTATAAATGGAATCAAAAGCAGCAAGTGAATATAAATGTTCCTATTCTTAGCAGTGTGAAGGTAACTATGGAATTAAAAAAAAATTACCTTACTTTCCTCTAGGGTTATATTTCTTTCTTTTTTTTTTTTTTGAGAGAGAGTGTCACTTCGTAGCTCTCAGTAGAGGTAGAGTGTCGTGGCGTCATAGCTCTCAGCAACCTCAAACTCTTGGGCTCAAGTGATTCTCTTGCCTCAGCCTCCCAAGTAGCTGGGACTACAGGTGCCCACCATAACGCCTGGCTATTTTTAGAGACAGGGTCTCCCTTATCCTCAGGCTAGTCTCGAACCTGTGTGCTCAGGCAATCCATCTGCCTCAGCCTCCCAGAGGGCTGGGTTTGCAGGTGTGAGCCACCATGCCCAGCCTAGGATTATATTCATATTTCACTATATTTTAAGTATACTCTCTGCTTATATAAAATCGTTTATAATTTTAAGATTATTAACAGAGTCTGTGTTATGGGGGTTAGTGATTAGTAGACATAGATTAAATTAAAACCTTTCTAAAATTACTTAATGATATTTAGCTTGAACATATATCCATTTCTATTTTAGTGTTTTCTTTTGAAATATTTATGTTTATATGAAATCACTTATTCTATAATTTGAGAAAGGCCATGATTTTTGCTGAAAATAGTTTGATTTATGTATGTGTATGTATGTGTTTTTCTTTAAGGCTTCAACCGTTGTGTGTAAAATGTCTGGATGGTAAAGAAGTAATCCATCTGGAGGCGGGTAGTTACCATTCTCTTGCACTTACTGCAAAATCCCAGGTAGGAGGCAAATATTCAGTGCTGATCTTGCTTTTTTTTTAGGATTTTCTGTGAGTGTTTATTTATTTATTTATTTTTTATTAAATCATAGCTGTGTACATTAATACAATCTGATCTTGCTTTCATGAAAGGCCAACATGGTAAGACTGAGTATCTGCTGTCTATCAGGCAACGATACCATATTTCATTTTAGCTTTTCAGTGTTTTACATGGTGTTATTTCCATTTCACAGGTGAGGAAAGTAGATTAAGAGAAATTGTGTCAGTTGTCTAGAGTCACACATTTGATAGTAGAGCTTGGATTTTAATACTGGACTTCTTTAAAAGCTTTTTATACTGTGTTCTCATTTAAAAATAAAACCCCCTCGGGAGGGGGTGGGAATTTAAATATAAATAAAACTCCCAAATTTCCAGGGTATTGGTGAATTTTTATTTGTTCTTTGAAGAAAATCCGTAATGCATTAAGAAAAGAAAACAAAAGACATTTTTCTTTAAAATTGTGGGACCTGAAAGTGACCTCTAGCCTTACAAAACACCATGCCCATATATACAAAAACCCTAAGTAAAGAAGTTGTTTTAAGTTATTCTTAAATATATTCAGGTAATTATCCTTCATCAATACTTGTAAGAAGCCAGTGAAGGATTCTAAACCGTTTTAATATTTGATTTTATTTTAAATTTCATAAACTAGGTAAGCCAAAAAACATAACCTATATAAATATTAACATTAGGAAAGAAAAGGAGAATGTATTAACATGATGTATCACTCAAATGACTTAAAAATGAGAGACTAGGAAGATGGTCAGTTACAAGATAAACAAAAATTACAGACTTTATTATATACATACAATAAAACAGAAAACATACATGGAGAAAAAAGCTGTTCACAATTATAGCAAAAATATTAAGGAAATAGGAAATGCACAGAGCCAATATGTTGTAGACTTTTAAAACTCTTCTAAAAGATCCTAAAAGAAAACAGGAGTAAAGGGAGAGATTTTATTTTGGGATGAGAAGTATCCATGTTGCAAAAATGTTATTTCTCTCTATATCATTAAATCAGCAGAGTGTAAATTTAGTATATTCAATATAATATTTATAATTTGATAAAATTATTCCCCGTTTCTTTTTTTTTTTTTTTTTTTGAGACAGAGTCTCATTTTGTTGCCCTAGAATTCCGTGGCATCATAGCTCACAGCAACCTCAAACTCTTGGGCTCAAGTGATCTTCCTGCCTGAGCCTTCCAAGTAGCTAGGACTACAGGCACCTGCTACAGTGCTGGGCTGTTGTTAGAGATGGGGTCTTGCTCTTGCTCAGACTGGTCTTGAACCCGTGAGCTCAGACAATCCACCCACCTTGGCCTCCCAGAATGCTAGGATTACAGTCATGAGCCACCATGCTTGGCAAAAGTAATATAGTTCTGTACTTACTGCTGAACAAAAATACCATTTTATAGCATTAAGTAAAAAAATCAGGTCACAAAACAGCATTTATAGTATGGTCCTATTTTGCATTTTATATATATATTTTTTCCTTTTTTTTTTATTGTTAAATCATAGCTGTGTACATTAGTGCAATCGCCTGTACCCATTCTAAGATGCACCATAGATGTGGCCCCACCCATTATCTTCCCTCCACCAAAACCTCCCCCCTCCCTTCCCCTTCCTTGGCCCTTTCCTCATAGTCTTATGCTATAGTTGGGTTATAGTCTTCATGTGAAAGCTATAATTTAGTTTCATAGTAGGGCTGAGTACATTGGATACTTTTTCTTCCATTCCTGAGATACTTTGCTAAGAAGAATGCATTTTATATTTTATATATACGTTATATCTAGTAGACATAATAGTAGTCATTGTTTGTTTTTTTTTTTTTTTTTTTTTGAGGCAGAGTTTTGTTTTATTCTCAGTAGAGTGCTATGGTGTCACAGCTTACAGCAACCTCGAACTCTTGGGCTCAAGCGATTCCCTTGCCTCAGCCTTCCAAGTACCTGGGACTACAGGCACCCACCACAGTGCCCGGCTATTTTTTGGTTGTAATTGTCATTATTATTTGTCAGGCCAGGGCTGGATTCGAACCTGCCAGCTCTGGTGTATGTGGCTGGTGTCCTAGCCGCTGAGCTACAAGTGCCAAGCCAAAATATTAGTCATTTCTAAGTGGTTGATTAAGTGTTTTTACTTAAAAAAATTTTTTTATACTGTCACAGTCTCATCCAATGGCCATGAATTATTTTTATAATCAGAATAAACATTTTCATTACATAGTCATTATAATAATCTGTAGTAGTTTTATCTGTAATCTAATTTTCCTTTGTCTATAGTAAAGGATAAATTTGTCCTACCGTGACATGTATGAAAGGCTTTCTAGTTATTCCATAGTACTCTTTTATATACAGAGTAAGAAATCACAATTACTGCCTCCTCGCCTTCCCCCCCCCCCGCCCTTTTGCCTTTATTTTTTTCATCACTTTCTTTGTAAGAGGCACTATAGGGTAATTCCTGGGATTAAATACTGGTTTTGGCACTTAAGACTTTGTGACCTGAGATAAACTAATTAACTTTTCTGGGCCAGTTTCCTTATCTGTTAAAAAGAAAAAGGGATTTTTGTGAGAATTAAACATTAATTAATACATGGAAAGTTTTAAGAAAAATGTCTGGCTGTTAGTAAGCACCTGAAAAATGTTAGTTATTATTAACCCTTGGGCTCTGCACCTTCTTAAATAAGGTTCTCTATTTGCTCATAATCTCTGATCTTGTTTAAAAATAAATTTTCTTTTCTCTTTTTTTTTTTTTTTTCTGGAGACAGGGTCTTGCTCTGTTGCCCAAGTTGGAGTGCAGTGGCATCATCATAGCTCACTGCAACCTCAGATTCCTGGGCTCAAATGATCCTCCTGCCTCAGTCTCCTGAGTAGCTGGGATGACAGGCAGGTGCCATCATGCCTGGCTAATTTTTCTAAATTTTTTTTTAATTTCAGAATATTACAAGGGTATATACATTTTAGTTACATAATTTGCTTTTGTATAGATTGAGTCAAAGATGTAAGTGTGCCCTTCATGCAGATAGTGTGCCTTGTACCCACGAGGTGTGAATATGTCTATCTCCCCATCACCCTACCTGCTTGATTGTCAATGAGTTTTATCTATTTTATTTTTTATAGACATGGGGTATTACTCCTTCTTGGCTCAGGCTGGTCTTAAACTCCTGACCTCAGGCATTCTTCCTATCTCAGCCTCCCAAAATGCTAGGATTACAGGCATAAGCCACCACACCTGACTCCCAAATGAATTTTCTTAATATCTGTTACTTTAAAGAGTGAAAGACTATTATAAGTAATTTATATATAATTATTGGTATTATGTATATTAATTATTATAAAGGTTCAGAATTGATGTGCAAGAACAGATTTACAACTCTTACCTACTTTGCCGTGTTTTTTTTTGATAGGTTTACTCATGGGGTAGCAATACGTTTGGTCAGCTGGGGCATTTTGATTTTCCAACAACGGTTCCTCGTCTTGCGAAGGTACTTTTGTGAACTTGGTAGCAACTTATTTCAGAATTCTAAGCTATAACACTTTATATATTTTTATTTTTTATTTTTAAAAACTAGGCAATTGTATGTTTATAACCTAAATTTGTTTTGATATTCTTAAAAACAATTCTTTTAAACATGAAGCTACTTTTTTTCAAGCTAAATGTCCTTTTTTATGTTTATGTTTATGTAATTTTAAGCATCTCCTGTTTATTGAATATTTTGTAGTTCTTTTGCTTTTTTTAAAGTGAAAAATGAAAAAGTACTTTTTTTTAGCGTGTTTCTATAAGTATGTTTTCTGAGCTTTACCAAATGTCTACTCTTTGATTTTTTAATTAAGTCTGACTTTTACATAACATTTGGTAGTGTAAATCTGACTTTTACGTAACATTTGTGTGTGTTTTAAAATGATATGCAAACCTTTTGGTAAATCTTTTTATTTTCTGTAATAAAGCTAAAATTATAGCTGACTTTTTCCCTGGTAGATGAATTGGTTTTAGTTATGCAATGCTATTGTGAAATCGGCAGATTTTAGTCCTTTTGACAAAATGACATTGGCTCCTTATACAAAGGTTCTGTGGTTTTTTTGGTGGAGGGGGAGTGTGCATGGTGAGCAAAACACAATGGAATACGGACCTTGTGTATGTGGAGTTTCATTCTGGTAATCCCTGCATTTCACAACGTGACACCTCTAGACTTAATGAAGACTTCAAAAACAAAGACTAGTTATCTTAATTTCAGGAACATCATTTCAACGTCATCTACAGTTAAAACAGTTCAATATTTCATATAAATAACATGCACTCTGTATCCATCCCTATCAGACTTTTACATGTTGCCTTTCTTTTCAGTGTTTTTAATTTTACTGGGAAGAAAAGACTTAAAACAGTTATTACTTCTAGTTCCGATCATAAATATTTTCAGTATAAAACATTTCAGTAGTAAGCTATTCAGTTTCTGATATTTCATCATGAACAAAGAGAGCAAATCATTGCTGTTTTTTGTTATTTATTTGACTGAATTAGAAAATGCACTTATTTATACTAAGCAAAGTTTTGTAATGTAGAGACGAGACCCTGGAGATCAAACTTCTTTTTAACATTTTAGAGTCAGTCAAGAGAGTTTGTTATAGGGTTTTAGTTTCATAATCTTTTAACTGTATATCTAAGAATTACAGCATTAAGATCTTGGTTTTTTATTTGGGGAAGGGTGAGAAAAACATCTGAAATCATTGTAATTAATGTGTGAGAATTAATTTAAAATCAAGACAGTGAGATTTTAATATTTTTTTATTTTTAATTTCAGCTTGCTTGTTCATCATTCTTCTTCATTTGAAGTACTCTTTTTTTTTTGTTGTTGTTGTTCATTTTCTTTCTTCCTTTTTTTTCAGTGCTTCCTCTGGCAAAGCTCTGTCCCATTGCCTCCCCAGTAGCGGGGATTACAGACGCCCACCACAACGTCTGGCTGTTTTTGATGTTAGTAGAGACGGGGTCTTACTCTGGCTCTCTGATGCTCATACTGGTTTCGAACCTCTGCGCTCAGGCAATCCATCTGCCTTGGTCTCCCATAGCGCTGGAACTACAGGCGTGAGCCACCATGCCCAGCTGAGATTTTAATTTTTATTAGAAGCTAGGAAGAAGACTTTTATTGGAAAAATTTTAATTTATCCTTTGCAAAGTGAACAGGAAGTCAGTTATTTGGGTAGCCTGAATTTGAATTGGAGTGTAGTTAGATACTGAGGATCTCATGGATTAGGGTTTTTTGATTAATACTTCTAGGAGTCAATGCTGAAACTGTCTAGATACAAAGGATCTAACAGATTAGATTGTGTGTGTTTGTATTTTCCTATTAGTTCACTAGTTAAGGCTGAATCTGGGAGCTGGGTTTAGAGGTTGGAGGTGGTAGTTTTTGAAGTAGTATACTTTCTTCAAATGTAATCTTATGAGGAATGTCATACATAAAACAGACAAATGAGTAACTACTTAGGTTGAAGGATGGAGGGGGGCTGCAGAGCCCTGACACCTGCCTTTCCATGGTGGCTACTTAATCTTCATGTAGAATCTTGAGATTTGAAAATACAACAAAACGTCCATAGTTGACCTAATTTTCATAGACCAGATATATACCGCATGTACTCAATAGAAGATTGACTTCTATATACTGACCACCTCTGTATGTTGACCAGTTCACTAGAGTCTCTGGGGTGGTCGACTGTTCTATAGTAATTGACTTAAGACATTGGTTCTCAAACTTTTACATATATCAGAATCACTTGGAGAGCTTGTTAAAACAGTGCTGGATCCCACCTCCAGTAGCTCTGGGGCCTGATAGTTTGCATTTCTAATTTCTAACTTGTTCCCAGGTGATTGCTACCGCCACACCAGAGCCACGGTTCTAGGGGATTCTTCTAGATGGGCTTCTGAGTTCTGCCTAGTTCAACATTCTGGAAATAGGCAGAGTGAAGTTCCATCAGAGAGGTAGAGAGTTCCAAACAGGAAAACTGAATTTTGGCACCCAAGGATTTAGTTAGCCCTAATGGAATTCAGTCTTATTAGATTGTTTTCTTTTTACCTTGATTTTTGTGCACATAACCAAATACTATGGACAAAGGTTATGTCCTAGTTGTCGCTTCTGGAGTAGGGCTCTAGAATTTTCCAGGTCTCTCCATCGTAACACAGTCTAAGTTTTGTGCAGACTTCCAAAAATAACTAAAAACCTAGATTTGTGGTTTTTTTTCGTTTTTGAATTCTAATTTTTCAGATTTTTATAAAAACCAGTTCTTGGCTCAGTGCCTGTAGATAAGTGGTTAGAGTGCTGGCCACATGCACTGGGGCTGGTGGGTTTAAACTTGGCCTGGGCCTGCTAAACGAAAAATAGCTGGGCATTCGGGTGGATGCCTGTAGTCCCAGCTACTCTGGAGGCTGTGGCAAGAGAATCACTTGAACCCAAGAGTTTGAGGTTGCTGTGAGTTTTGACACCATGGCACTCTACTGCTGGTGACATAATGAGATTGAAAAAACAACAACAGCAATCTAGTTCTAAGTTTAAAAGCTGAACAAGGAATTCCTTCTTAATCTTGTACCTGTTCTGCATTTGATTAGACATATTGCTGGGTGAATTTTGTCATCTTGACACGACCCTTACTTTGTACCATGTCTGTTTAAATAACCTAACATTCAGTTTCTATGGACCTGAAGTTCTTTCTGATTGCCTTCATGTTGGACCAGCAATATCTTTCTGTTGTTATAGATAAGCAGTGAAAATGGAGTTTGGAGTATAGCTGCGGGCCAGGATTATTCCCTGTTTTTAGTGGATACAGAAGACTTCCAGCCGGGGTTATATTACAGTGGTCGACAGGAGCCTACAGAAGATGACAGCCTTCAAGAGAATCACAGTGGTACTAAGACTCCAGTACTTCTCTCCTGTAGTAAGGTGAACAGGAATTGGATCCTAAGGCCCACAGTCTATATAACACATGAGAAGTCTTTTACTTTTGTTTTTATCTGTATGTTTACCTATTTTAAGTATTTCTGACTACCTCATTTAAAATCGCAAATGCCTTCCAATCCCCCTTCCCTCCTTATCCCCCTTTCCTTCCTTATTCTCCTCATAGTACCTATCATCCTCTAACATCCTATATCATTTACTTAATTCATCTGTCATTTGTCCTCTTTATCTGTCATGAGGGGATAGGGATTTTAGTTTCTCTCATTCACTGCTGTAGCTTCATGCTTTATAAATGATTTTGGGCGGGCATGGGGCTCACACTGTAATCCCAGCACTTGGGGAGGCCAAGGTGGGAGGATTACTTGAGCCCAGGAGTTTAAGAGCAGCCTAGGCAACATAGTGAGACCCTGTCTCTATAAAAAAAAATTAAAAAATTAGCTGGGCATAGCAGTCTGTGCCTGTAGTCCTATCTACTTAGGAGCTGAGAGAGGAGGATCTCTTGAGCCCAGGAATTCAGAGTGCTGCACTTCCGCCTAGGCAACAGAGCAAGACTCTGTCTTTTTAAAAAATAATAATAGTAATTGTTGAATTAACACCCTCATGTAGGAGGGGAAGGTATAGTTCACAGGGAAGTTTCCTGACTGCAGTCATGGAGCCCTCATAGGTGAATAGAATAGAAATAGAGTAGATGAATTTGTGAATGTAGGTGGGAAGTAAAAACTTCAGGGGCCCGAGATGGGTCATGGCAGATCATGAAAGACCTGACAGACCACAGGTGGTTTCCTAACCCTTTTCCTCTTCCTTAGCTTTCCATTATATCCCCTTCTTTTTCATTTGATCTGCTTTCTTCCTATCTCTTTTTCATAAGCTTAAGCCATTGCCCTGTGTCTGCTTTTCTTTTTTCCAGTAAAATAACTCAAATCCTCAAAGTAACATGCTGTAGGGAAACAGAACCCTCAAAGCTAGTATGTTTCTGGATTTCTTATTTTTATTGAGTAATGTATCATATGTACTGTTTTTTAAATTTGTGTTTATATTTCTGGCTACTAAGTTATGAATGTGTGGGGACAAGATTTTTCTTGCTAAAGGCAACATTGGCCAAGATTTGGCTGTTTATTATAGTATGGCCTGTTATGTTGAGCATGCTAATTGATTCCTTGTCGTCATTGGCTCTGGATCCACATTCCCCATGAAAGATTTCACAGTCTAGGTAAAGGATGAAATAGGCTGATGAAAAGGATGAAACTCTAGTGTGTGTCTGGTTACCATGGGATGTTAATAGCCCATTGGGTCTGCAGCTTGCCTGCTTAGTTTAGAAAGATATTGTAAAGAAAGATATTGAACATATTTTGTTCAGTGGTATTAAGGGTCAATGACAAAAAGACCCTTTTAAAGAAAGTCCCTTTAAGGTTGGGTGCTGTGGCTCACGCCTATAATCCTCAGGGAAGTCAAGGTGCATAAATTGCCTAAGCTCAGGAGTCTGAGACCAGCCTGAGCCAGAGTGAGACCTTGTCTCTAAAAATATCTAGGCATGTGGCGGGCACCTGTAGTCCCAGCTACTTGGGAGACTGAGGCAAGAGAAATGCATAAGATTCTCTTGTCAGTTTCAAAAGTTTGAGGATGCTGTGAGCTGTGACGCCATGGCATTCTACTGAGGGCAACTCTGTCTCAAAAAAGAAAGTCTCTTTACGTTGTATTTTTAAGAGGCAAGTTAACTTTAGACCCTTGTTATTTGATACACAGCACAGAGATCCTCTCTGCTCTCATTAATTGTATTTTGTGCAGAAGAGAATCCTGAGAAATTTATCCCTATCATTTGGATCTTTATATATCTGGGGTGTTTGTGTTTCCAAAACACTTCTAAGGTGAAATAAAACGTACCTTGGAGATAAATGAAAGTGTATATATATATATATATATATATATATATATATACATACAGGTATGTATAGATTCAAATGTACATATGTACCAATGGTGTATGGTAAGCCAATTCTTAACAAAAAACCCTGGTCTGTAGTGTTTGCAAATTTTCACTATGGCCAGTTTTAAGCTACCTATGGTTTAATTACCTGCTTGCAAACTTTCTGAATATTTAATAGTTGGTTTTTGTCAGCTGACATGAGCCAGCTTCAGCACACCAAATTACTACTAGTAAATATATAAAATAAAATAAATATAATCTTTAATCTTTTTATTTTCTTCTGTTTCAGCTGGGCTACATAAGCAGAGTGACAGCAGGGAAAGATAGCTATCTCACCTTGGTGGATAAAAACATTATGGGTTATATTGCCAGTCTACATGAGTTGGCTACAACGGAAAGACGGTTCTATTCAAAATTAAGTGATATCAAATCTCAGATTCTTAGGCCTCTTCTCAGTTTAGGTAAGTTGAACCCTCTCTGTGCTTCCCATCACCAAATCATTAGTGTTTTGTTTTCTCTCTTCTTCCCGTATCACAAAGAAGAACTTTTAGTTTGTGGTGTATTCTTTTCTTTCCATTCTCTCTCTCCTTTTTTGTACATAAGGCAGTCAACAACTTACAACAAGCTATTTTCAGTTTTTCAATAGTCCAGCTGCCCCTGCCCTATCCTCCCACTCCCAGAGCTCCTTCTATTTACAGAAAATGGAACTTTGAGAATATTCGTGGCAGTGAAGCAGAAACAACTTCAAGAAAGTTCACCCTAGAAGCTAGACTTCCAGACAACACTTCTAGTGCCTCTAGTCCTAAGACATCTTCCATTGCCCTGTCTGAATTGTCTGTTTTCTTGTTATGATTCTTAGAATTATATCAAGTAGAGATTTATTTGGATGTACAAGTAGTTTCTTAAATTGTGGATAACCATTAGAGTGTTACATTTCTTACCCCATGGCATGAATTGATTACATCTGCTTCTTAGGTTTACTCAGCTCCGAAGAGGAATTAGAAATGAAGAGCTAATACAGAGGAAATAGGTTATGATAATACTAGATGGGATGCCACCGTCCATGTGTGTTAGGTACCTGCGACCTCTGGGAAGTTAGGAAGGCAGGCAGAATACAGATTGGAGGGCTGTTGAAGATAAACTACCCCTATTCAAAATTTTTCCTAGGTTTGGCTCTCCACTTAGTAAATGGAGAGGAAGTTTTTGTGTTCTTTCTCTTTACTGCATTCCTTGGCCCCCTGTGAGGACCCAGAGTTCAGGCCAATACTCTTTAAGGTAACATTGGCTTGTGTGGGTCAGCCTAATATTTCTTTTTTTTGAGACACAGTCTCAAGCTGTCGCCCTGGGTAGAGTGCTGTCACAGCTCACAGCAACCTCAAACTCTTGGGCTTAAATGATTCTCTTGCTTCACCCTCCCAAGTAGCTGGAACTGCAGGCGCCCGCCACAACGCTCGGCTATTTTTGGTTGTAGTTGTCATTTTTGTTTGGCAGGCCTGGGCTGGATTCGAACCCACCAGCTCCAGTGTATGTGGCTTGCGCCCTAGCCACTGAGCTACAGGCGCCGAGCCAAGCCCAGTGTTTCTTATGGAAAAAATATACTTTTCAAGCAATTAATTTATAGTCTTTGTGAATAAAACCCCTTTGTAAGTTGGGGACTGTTTACATTTGTTTTTGCTTTTAATATGTTCTACTTCTTTAAGTGTTGTAGAGTCCCATTTCTATAAATTCCCTCTTCTTGGTGGACCTAACACTCCAGGACTTTGACAAGGGAAAGAAAGCAATCTTAGCTAGAAGCTTCCTGGATTGCTCTGCCATTTTCCAATCCTGGTTCCTGTTTCTGTATTGTTTTTCCTTGTGTATTTATTACTCTACTTGCTTGGAGGGAAGTCCTAAAAATGAGAAACTTTAGACTGGCAAAAAGCAAATAATTTCCTGATACACCCTCTATAAAGTTCAGAGCATCCTAGGCAATCAGATTTTTGGATTGCCTCCTCTGTGTTTGTCTAAGAGTCAAGCAGAATGCGGGAGTCAGTACAAAAAGTTGAAAAAGTTAAAGATATAACCACAGAAATGAGTTTAAATCCTAGCTGTCTCTAATCAATTGTATGAAATTAGATAGTTAACTTCCCTTATCTTCAGATTACTTAGCTGAAAATGACAGGAGAATTTGATTAGCTTAGTGGTTCTCAAATTTGGCTGATCTTCCAAATCACCTGGAAAGCTTTTAAAAAAACAAAACACTAAACCATCCTTGGATCTTACCTAGCAGACAGTCCTGAGTCAGAATCTCTAAGGCATCTATGAATTTGGTTTTTTGTTTTGTTTTTGTTTTTCTGAGACAGAGTCTCACTCTGTTGCTCCAGGCTAGAGTGCCGTGGCAGCAGCTTAGCTCACAGCAACCTCAAACTCCTGAGACTAAGTGATCCTCTTGCCTCAGCCTCCCCAGTAGCTGGAACTATAGGCGCCCACTGCAATGGCCAGGTAATTTTTTTTCTGTTTTTAGGAGAGACCGGGTCTCAGTCTTACTCAGGCTGGTCTCAAACTCCTAAGCTCAAGTAGTCCTCCCATCTTGGCCTCACAGAATGCTAGGGTTACAGGTGTGAGCCACTATACCTAGCCTATCAATTTATTTTAACAAGCTACTCAACTGACTGGACTCTGTGATCTATGATGTTGTTTCAACACTAATTTTTAGGTTCCTTGATTGAGAATATATGTCAACATGTTAAATAGTCTTAGAAAAAAGAATTTATAATTGTGATCATGTGATCATAGTAAAGAATATTGTCTTCAGGTTATGTTGTTGTTACTATTTTGTTATAGAAAATTTGGGCACTGCGACTACAGTTCAGCTGTTGCAGGAGGTGGCAAGCCGATTCAGCAAGCTGTGTTACCTAATTGGTCAGCATGGAGCCTCACTGAGCAGCTTCCTTCACGGGATAAAGGAAGCCAGGAGCTTGGTCATTCTGAAGCATGCGAGTCTCTTCTTGGATAGTTATACAGAGCAAGTATCCAGTCCCCTGTCATGTTCAGTCTCTGCAGGGTTTTTCTGCCAAGGAGAACAGCTCCTTACTCAGAAGAGCCTAGATTAGGGAGAGTGATATAAGGAAATAGAAATTGCAAAGCAACATTTTAATCTTAAGACAACTATAGTTCTGCCTTGCTAAAATATGGTTTTCTCTAAGGGCAAAAAAAGGTTTAAAAATAATCATTCATATGTTTCCTTCGATATTCTAGCAGAGTGATTGATCCTCTACTTACATAAAATATACCATAATACATCTGATTCTTTGGAAAGCAATTTTGTTCACTTAAGTAAATTGTATTACAATTTGAAGAAATAAGTAACTAAAGAAATTATTTTAAGACCAACTGCTATTGTAAATATGGAACTATTTCTGAGGCCTGCTTTTTTATTGTGTAAATGGAAGTTTTAAAAGACCTGACTCTTTTAATGAAAAGATATTTTCTTAATGAAATCTAGAATAGTTATTTAAGCTTCTTTTTGTGTTTTTCAAGTAAAATATCCTAAGTATACTTGAAAATATAACTTAAAATATTTCTCACTTTTTCCTAAATTTGTATTTTTGTATCATAATGCAAGGTACAATTTGTGTTATGGTACTGTATATCAGGTTATGATATTGATGTGAAGTATGTGTAGATTTTGTTCTATATTCATTCATACTTCATCCATCCAACAAACACTGACTTGACTGCGTGTCCTGTAAGTGCCAGGTGTTGTGTGGAGCTCAAGTCCACAGTAGCCACAGCATGGAGCCAGTGAAGAGCACCTACCCTCAGGGAGTTCGTGTTCTGTTGGTGTTTTGTTTTGATTGTTTATAATATAAATAATGTATGGTGGTTACTGAAAACTCTACAAATAGAGATAATCAAAACTCACCCATAATCCTACCCCCAGAAATAACCACCATTTATCATTTTGTTGTATTTCCTTTCAGATTTATGCATACACTAGGGGTGCCAAAAAATGTGTACACATTTTAAGTGATCTTGTTGGAAGTAAAATCAATCCTTCCCCTGAAGTATATGAATTACAATAAAATGGATGGGTATGCCATGGCCACATAGAAGGTACTTTGGTACTTTGGTACTGGACTAGTGATGGTACTTTCAATTCAACTTGGAAAAATAATACATAAATAACATCTTTTAAAATGTGCACACATTGTTTTGGTACCCTCTGCGTGTGCAGATAAATATATGCTATTTTAATTCTAAGCAAAATTAAATATATTTGAAGTTATTGTCTGAATGGAGATACCCTGGTTTGAGTTTTTTAACTCATCATCTTTCAGACATGAAAAATAAAAATAATAGAACTTTTTTTTTTTTTTGAGACAGAGCCTCAAGCTGTTGCCCTGGGTAAAGTGCTGTGGTATCACAGCTCACAGCAACCTCCAACTCCTGGGCTTAAGTGATTCTCCTGCCTCAGCCTCCCGAGTAGCTGGGACTACAGGCACCTGCCACAACGCCTGGCTTTTTTTTGGTTGCAGCTGTCTTTGTTGTTTGGTAGGCCCAGGCTGGATTCGAACCCACCAGCTCAGGTGTATGTGGCTGGCACCTTAGCTGCTTGAGCCACAGGTGCCAGGCCAAAATAATAGAACTTGATATTTTATTCTTACAGATGGAACAAATAGAATATCTAGGTTTATATGTAAATTTTAAAAATTATTTTAAATTATGGTAAAATACACATCACAAAAAATTTACCATTATAACCATTTTTAAGAACCTAATATCTTCAGCTATTGTTAATAGGAATTTCCCTTCTCTCAAAGTCAGGTGATTACATTTGCCAGCCCAGAAGTACGGAGGAAATGCATATAGCTCAAGGCAGTGTATCTATTTAGACTTGTCCTCTAGCGTATGTTGGTATTTAATCACCATTTTCTAACACTGCCTCACTCAAGCACTTTTAACATGTTTTCTCACCTTCACTATTGTTTGTTCCTGAAGCCTTAATTGGAAAACCTATAGTGAAGATGAGAAAAAGTTTTCCTTAAAAATTCAACCGTTTTAATGATTTACATGTATTTTCTCAAGTTTGTTAAGTTGCCACATAATATCTACTAAGTAAATTGTAGCATCTTCTGCATAGCTTTAGGTATTTTAAAGTTTCCTTTCCTATTACCATCTTTACTAAAGTGGCGTCTCTCCTCCCTGCTCCCCCACTTGATTATGGTGGTTATTACACAACCTTCCTTCTCTTCAGTCCTTTACAGTTCACAAATGTTATCCTGAAATTTCTGAAGCTCATTGGTGAGAAAAACTCTGAAGAACTAATTTCCATTTTAACACTAATGTGGATGTTTTCTTTTCTACTCAAGGTACTGTACATCTACTACAAATTTCCTGGTTATGGGAGGATTCCAGCTTCTTGCTAAGCCTGCCGTGTAAGCAAATACAAATCTTCCAGTTGTCATTGTAACAGCCAAAGATCATGTTTTATAGTGGTCTGTGCTTTTTAGTGTCCAGGGAAAGCTTTGACGTGGTCATTTTACCAAATGAATCAAAATGCAGACTTTCCCTAACTCTTGTAAAGGACAAGT
The DNA here is from genome assembly GCF_027406575.1 of Nycticebus coucang. Classification (NCBI taxonomy): domain Eukaryota; kingdom Metazoa; phylum Chordata; class Mammalia; order Primates; family Lorisidae; genus Nycticebus; species Nycticebus coucang. The sequence continues at coordinate 99,122,192 of NC_069786.1, read as the reverse complement.
ATAGCATTCTTAGCCTGATTATCATTAGAAGTACTATAGTATTGAAAGTATAGCATTCTTAGCCCGATTATCATTAGACGTACTATGGTATTGAAAAAGCAATGAACGAAAAGGCACAGGATCTGGGTCCTTCGTCCCTGACATTTTGGACAGCTCTGTTTACCTCAGCAAGCCTAATTTTTTTCATGTGAAAATGAGAATATTCTCTTCCTTGTAAGAAACAGATAATGTATGTTACGGTACCCAGAGAAGTACAAATTATTCGTACAAATATAAAGAATTTGCATTTAGCTTCTGGGTAAATAATATAAAAGCCCCTTACATGAGATAAAATTCCAATGTATAGTTTCTCAATAAGTGCTAATAAAGGAAGATGTTTAAAAATTCTTTAATAGGAAATAGGCCAAGTATGTACTCACCACCCAGATTTAACAGAGGTTAATGTTTTGCCATGGTTGCTTTTGATCTTTTATCCCGAAGAATCAGTACTAACATCTTTATCTCATTTCTGGTTTTAAAAGGAATATTTTTAGTATTTCACCATTAAAGGTAACATCTAGATTTTTGATTTACAGGGTTAAAAAGCGCCCTTATTCCTAAAAGTTAGAAAGGAATTGATTTTTGATAAAGTTAAATATCCTTGCATTTCCAAGGTAAATTCAGTAGTTTTTATATGTAGTTTTTCAATACAATTGTGGATTCAATTTGCTGAGACAGTCATTCCCTGCTACCTGTAGGGGATAGGTTCCAGGACTTCCCAGGACACCAACATATGCAGATACTCAAGTCCTTGGTAAAAAAACGGCGTGATATTTGCGTGGAACCTATGCACCTCTTCCCATATACTTTAAAGCCTCTGTAGATTACTTACAATACTTAATGCAATGTAAGTAGTTGTCATACTGTATTGTTTAGGAAATAATGACAAGAAAAAATGTCTGTACATATTTAATACAGATATACCATTTTTTTCTTGAATATTTTTGATCTAAGGTTGATTGAATCTGCACGCAGGTTTGGAACCCCAGGTATGGAGGGCTAATTGTATTTAAGAAATTTGTATCTATGTGAAGATGAGATTCCCTTCTCTTCTGAACTTGCCCAGTTTTGATAAAAAGATTACATGAGCAATTATAAAAAGAGTTAGAGAGCTGTCTCTCCTTTTCTATTTTCTATAATAGTTTGTATGAAATAGGGATTCTTTGTACTTTGATGGTTTGGTAGAATTCATCTGTAAAAATGTATGGCCTTCATGGGAATTCGCTGTAGGGAGTTTTTAAACTACCAATCTAGTTTCTTTAATGAATAGATGTCTGTTTTTCTATATTTCTTCTTTATTTCTACCTATGGCTTTAGTTATTTATATTTCTCTGGAAAATTGTTCATTGTATCCTTGTTTTAAATTTATTGATGTGATGTTCTGAGCATTGTTAAGATGTTTTCACCTCTGTAGTAACTGTAGTTGTGTTCCTTATTTTTCATTCCTATTATTTATTTGGATCTTTTATCTTTTTTATCTTCACCAGTCTTGTCAGTAGTTTACCCCTTTTTATTAATCTATCCAAAAATTAGTTGATTTATTATTATTTTTTTTTTTTTGAGAAAGATCTTGCTCTGTCATCTGGGCTAGAGTGCAGTGGCATCATCATAGCTCACTGCAACTTCAAACTTCTGGGCTTAAGCCATCTGTCTGCCACAATAGCTGGCTATTTTTTCTATTTTTAGTAGAGATGGAGTCTAACTCTTGCTCAGGCTGGTCTTGAACTCCTGATCTCAAATGATTCTCCTGCCTCAGCCTCCCAGAGTGTTAGGATTACAGGCATGAACCACTGCTCCTGGCCTTTTTCAAAATTTCATTAATTTTTGCTCTTTATATATATGTTTTGTTCGCCTTTTAATTTCTTACAATTTCATGAACTTTGCACTTAATTCAATAACTTTCCAATCTTTTAATTTTTCTAATATAGTCATTTTAAGGCTATAAATTTCCCTCTAATTATTGCTTTAGCTGCATCTTACAGTTTTGATACATTTTATTTTTATAGTCAATTAGTTCTAAATATTTTTCTAACTTTTATTTTGAATTCTTTGACTCTTGTCATGTGTTTGTTCATTTCCAAAAATAGAAGGGTTTGACCTTTATTTATTTATTTATTTATTTTGGCTTTTGGCAGGGGCTAGGTTTGAACCCGCCACCTCCAGCATATGGGACCAGTGCCCTACTCCTTGAGCCACAGGTGCCGCCCTGACCTTTATTTTTTTAAATAACAAGTTCAAGTATGTTAAGTCTCTAACCTAATATACTTTTTCTTTTACTATTTTTTTGCTTTTAACCTTTCTGCATTATAATATTTTCCTGTATTTTTTATAAGCAGCAAATGGACGGACTTACTGCTTTGTTGTTTTTCAATCTGAGAACTTCTGACTTTGACAAATTTACATTTATAATTATTGATTCTACATTTATTATATATAGTCTGTTTATTGTAATGGCTAAAATAGCTCATTTAACCTTTAGTGTTGGTACAGTGCTGCATCATGGCAAAAGAAAATAGGAAAAAGTGGTTGTAGCCAAATCAACAATTACACAGAGCACAAAAATAAATGAATACTCACTTTTGCTTGAAGAAAAGCAAGTTAATTACAGGAGTATGCAAAAATAGATGGAGAATTACTGCAATTTAAATGGAAGGCTTCTAGGGTTCTCAAGGCTTTCAGCTTGATCCTGGCTTCTTCTTGCTTTATTGTTGATCTTCCTCTCATAATTCAGAGTAGAGTCATAGTCATAGTACTTAAAGATTCACCTGACTCCTTGTCATAGCAGCTGAATAAGATGACGTATATTGAAAGCCTCTCACATGGCACCAAGCCCAGAGCCTGGGCACATGAATGTACACTGGGGGACTCTGAGCAGTGGCTGCAGATATCAAGTCTGGATTTGGGCAGCATTTCCCCAAATGGTGGTTTACAAAACACCTGGGTTTTACATAGTTAAAGGGAGTAATGACATCTTTTATAAAGATGTCAATAAATATTTAAAAAGTCAATATTTAAAATTTTAAAGATTTCATTCTAAAGAGAAGCATTTAAGACCCTCGACTTAAGAGCAGATAGTGATCCCACAGGCTGCTACTGAAGTGCTCACCCTCAGCTGAATTATGGTTTAGCTGCTTCTATCAGGCTTGCTTGGTGTTTGATACAGGGCTTTCCCCCCTTAACTGTGGTAAAATATATGTCATATAATGTTTATCGTTTTAACCATTCATAAGTGTACAATTTATGGGCATCATGCATATTCACAATGTTGTGTAATTATCGCCACTGTCCACACTCAAAACTTTTTCATAATTCCCAGTAAAAACTCAGTGCCCATTGTATAAGGACTTGCCCATCTTGTCTCCCCTTAGGCTCTGGTAACTTGTGTTTCCTTTCTCTCTGAATCTGGCTATTAGGTACTTTTTTTTTTTTTTTTTTTTGAGACAGAGTTTCACTATGTCATCCTCGGTAGAGTGCTGTGACATCACAGCTCACAGCAACCTCGTACTCTTCAGTTTAAGCAATTTTCTTGCCTCAGCCTCCCAAATAGCTGGGACTACAGGCGCCTGCCACAATGCCTGGCTATTTGTTGTTGTTGTTGTTGTTGTCATTGTTGGTTAGCAGGCCCCAGCTGGGTTCGAACCTGCCAGCTCTGGTGTATGTGGCTGGCACCCTAGCCGCTGAGCTACAGGTGCCAAGCCTCCAGGTACCTTTTATAAGTAGAGTCACACATTCGCCCTTCTACATCTGATTTATTTCCTTAAACATACTGTTTTTAAGGTCCATTATGTTGTAGCCGATAATATCCCATAATATGTGTACATACATACACATTCTGTTTTTCGTTTATCTGCTGATGGACAATTGGGTTGTTTCTACCTTTAATATATTTATTTTTGCTTTAAAAATCTTAATAAAATACAAGCCTAACCATGTAAGGAAAGAGCAATGTTGTCACTATAGTCCCAAGAGAAGAAAAACTGATCAGTCTCTCGTTCAGATGTCTTAGAAGCATACCTGGGCTGCTTTGGGGGAAGATTGTAGGTAAGGACATGAATGAGTCTGGAAAGTATTGGGGTTCACAGATTGGAATCTTTCTCTAGGGTGGACTGAGTCCTGGGTAGCCAGGGGATGTATGGTCCAAGGAAGAAGTGCTTACTGTTCCATGTCTCAGAGCAGGTCAAAGCAGAACACTTGTAGGATTAACTAAGAGTCTTCATATACTCTCTGCAGTAGAACATGGAGGAGGAAGTAGGAATCAGCACAAGCCAAATATAAATAACAATCTCGACCTTGTTTCTTAGAGCCCTCTATCCAAGATCTCTTATATCTCTGTATTATACAATAGTCAGATTTGAGCCATTGAACTTTGGGTTCCTGGAAATTGTTACACACTTTTATTGCATTTTTCCAAGATAGTATTTCACAATTTCTGGATTAGACGTCTCTTCACTCCATAGTTCTCTAAGGGATTATATGATGACTCATTTTTGTCTCCTAGTCTTGTGTGACTTGGTGTCTTATTGGAGGACTTGTAGTGTAATGTTTATAAAGCACTCAGGGTAGTGCCTGGTGCATAACTTTTGCTCATTAAGTGACAGATAATTATTCTGTCTCATTAACCACTTTATAAACCTTGTAAGTATTTTGGTCTGGTGCACAGAGTCTCACTAGGATACTGATCAGCATCAAAATTTCCAGTAAAATTTTTGAATATATAAGCTAAGTTTTGGCTTCAGTTTGAAATGCTTTTGAAGATTTCAACATTGACTTCTTCACATGTAATTTGCTTTGCTGTTTCCTATTAATTGTAGTACTGGTTCTTGCAGCCTTTATTCTTCTGTAAGAAACTTTTTTTTTGAAACAAGTCTAACTTTTTCACCCTCAGTAGAGTGTTGTGGCATCATAGGTCACAGCAACCTCAAACTCTTGGGCTTGACCAGTCCTTTTGTCTCAGTGTCTTGAGTAGCTAAGACTTCAGGCACGTGCCACCACACCTGACTAGTTTTTCTATTTTTAGTAGAGATGGGGTCTCACTCTTGTTCAGGCTGGTCTGGAACTCCTGAACTCAAACAATCCACTTGCCTCAGCCTCCTGGAGTGGTAGGATTACAGGTGTGAGCCACTGCCGGCCCCTGTAATAAACTCTTATTAGGTGATCAATAATTAGGAAAAAAAGAAAGTAAGAGTATTTCAACATCTGTGGTTAATCTGTTGGAGCAAGGAACTTTGCTTTCCTTCTAGTATTTTTGTGTAACACAACTAATTAGAGAAATTAGTCTTGCCTTTTGTTCCTGTGTCCTGTAGCTTTGAAATTAACAGGTAATGGATAGCAGATGGTCTCTGATATTCCCTGAAATTGTAGCTGCATGATTCATTTCACTTAAAGTACAATTGTGTGATTAAACATTTCTATTAGAGTTACTTATACCATTTACTACTTTTTTACTCAAAATATCTAATTTTATCAATAGGGAAATTCTTTAATTATATCTGGCTTATTCATTGTATTTATCTTCTGCTGCCTTCATAGCACCTAGAAATGTGCATTCCGGAAAAGGTACTATCTAGTGAAATTTTTATTCAATATCATGTGTATTATCAATACCAGAATGATTAACTAAATCTTTTTTTCCCTCCGCCTCCAGTGATTTCTTAAATAAAAACCAAGAGCTGTTGCAAGATTTATCGGAAGTGAATGTTGAAAACACTCAGTTGATGGAAATAATGAATACTTTGTTTTTCTTGCCAATCAGACGACTTCATAATTATGCGAAAGTTTTGCTAAAGCTTGCTACTTGTTTTGAAGTGGTAAGGTCCCACATATACCCCTTTGCACAGTTGGAAAGCTAAAGATATAGCTGTTTATTTGTTTGTTTAGATTATGTGACTGCAAGATCTAAAACTCCACTAATTTAATATTTACCTGTGTCTTAATTTCTTTTTCTTCAAGGAAATGAAAGAGAAAAGTATGACCGTAGACAAACCTAGTTTTCTGTGGATTGTTTCCTTTTAGTACCTTATCAAGATTAACTGTATTATTCATTTATGAAGCTATGTCTAAATTTGAGATCCTATTATGATGCTACTCAGTGGTTGTCAAAGTTTATTGAGTTTGAGTTACCCAGAGCCCTTAAATGCCCTGGCTTTCTGTATAATGGCACATGCTCAGGAGGCAGTGCAGATTCCACCTGTAATCAGGATAGACTCATGTCAGGCGTTTGCATCGCCTTAGCAAATGCTATGAGAAATGAATGTTAAATTAGGATTTCTCAAATGTTAATTACTCCACTTTTCTGGGTAGAGTCCTAGGAAATTAGCACCACTCTGGGATATGGCTGTATGTTAAAGCTGGTCCTGAAACAGTCACCTTTGAAATTGTACTGAAATATGATTTCATTTTGTTTCTACTCTGAAGGGCTCTAGAGAAAGAATTATTTAAATCTTGGGATCTATCTCTTGGTCTAGATAGTCCAGAGTGACCTCACTGAGGTGGATTTTCTACATTTGATCCTACTGTGGTCTTGTAGGTTTTTGCTTTAGTCTGGTTTCAGTTTTAACCTAAATGGATCTACTTCACCTGTAAAGGTTTGAATTGTCAAATATCCCAATGAGATACAGATTTCGGGGGGGGTGGGTAGAGGGAGGGGGATCGGTGGGATCACACCTGTGGTGCATCTTACAGGGGCATTTGCGAAACTTGGTAACTGTAGAATGTAAATGTTTTGGCACAGTAACTGAGATAACGCCAGAAAGGCTATGTTAACCACTGTGATAAAAATGTGTCAAATGGTTTATGAAGCGAGTGTATGATGGCCCATGATCATATCAATGTATACAGTTATGATTTAATAAAAAAAAAATAAAAATAAAAAAGATTTTAAGATGCAAAAAAAAAAAGAGATATAGATTTCAGTTCAACATGGCCTCAATTAATAAAAATATCTTCCTTTCTAGATCAGCTTAGAATTCTTCAGAGTTTGATATTATACTATTTCCAGTCCAAAGGCTATAATCTGTGGAGCAATTTAGACTTGTTTGGCATCAAGGCCCTTCGCCATCTGGTATCCTCTGGCCTTATCTTCTACCTTGTGTTCATGTGTCAGTTCAGGTTTCCTGAGTATAGCTCTGCTGTCCTTAATATTTCTTTCCTGAAATAGCCCTATTCCCATTGTTAAAGGAAACTTTGACAACCTGAGGCAAAAGTCATTTTTCTCATGAAAACCAAGCCCTCCCTACTATTCTGCCTCTCCCTCCCCTCCTCGTCTTTTGAGAATTACTTATTACCTGCTCTGTGTTTTGCTACTACTTTTTCTATTATTCACGTCTCATGTTGTATCCGTAGGCTTTATCATCCTTATAACAGGGGACCAACATCATCTGTAAAAGTCCTTTTCAAAACACACGTGTCTATTTTCCATCACTGTAAGATATAATTTAGTAAGTCTGAGGTACAGCCTAGATATCATGTATGTGTGTGCAGATACACACATATGTATTTTTTAAATGTCTCCATATAAAAATAATACTACTACTTAATATTGAATTCATTCCATGAGCTAGTCACTGGCCTAATTGTGTTATGTATATTCATTTAATTCCACATCAACCCTGTGAAATAGTTACTTTTCCCCTTCTACAGATGAAAAGAATTGAGTTACAGCTGAGAATTGGCAGAGATGAATTCATGTCCAGAGTCTGTTCTCTTAGACACTTTTCTGTGTTATCTCTTCTGACATATAACCTATTAACAAAACCACTACTTTATTCTGGCATGTTGTACGTTTTCCTGTGTTCTCTGTCTAGTTATAAGCTCCCAGAAGATAAAGATCATGCCTTCCTTTTTTATTTTTCCACAATCCTTAGCACTCAGCAGAATGTTCTATATATGGTAGATATTCATCAAATGCTTCTTAAATGAATGGGAAAAATGCATATGAGTGACTCCAGAATTGTAGAATGTAGAGTAATTACATTCATCTTACCTTCTGCTTACCACACGGCACAGCAGTTTTACCCCATCCTAGTAATGGGTTCTAACAGCTTGGTTTGCAGACCCCTGGGAATTCCAAAGATCCTTTCAGGAGGTCATAACTATTTTCATGACAATTCAAAGACATTTGCCTTTTCCACTATATTGTCATTATATTGATGGTGCAAAAGTAAAGGTGGTTAAAACTTTTGGCTACTTAGCAGGACTTGAGGCAGTGGCACCAAACTATTCTCAGAGTCATCGTCCTTCACCATCATGCACTTGCAGTTAAAAAACAAAATGCCAGTTTACTTTAAAGTGTGCTTTATGAAGCAGTAAAAATTATTAATTTTATTTAACTTCAACCATTGACTATACATCTTTTTAATATTATGTGTGACAAAATGGGAAGTATGCATAAAGCAGTTCTGCTGTGTACTGAAAGGTAGTTTTTTAAGAAAAAGCATGATTGTCATTGAGAGGCTTTTTTAAAACTTGAAAGAACATTTGATAAATAAACTATGATTATTCAGATTTGGGAACTGGCAAATATTTTCTTGAAAATGAGTAAATGAACCTGCAATTTCAGGGAGAACAATGGATAGTATGTGCTGCCAAAGATAAAATAGGAATTTTTAAGCAAAAACATTAGAGACTTGTATCTACCACTGTGAGCCTGACAATTTCCTACTACATAGGACTTTTTCTAATGATATTGGTGGTAATATTATTATGTGATTTTTGATGTTGTAGAAGATAGTTTATCAACATTTGGAAGATCTCTATAACTCTGTCAACTAATATTTTCTAAATCTCCAATCTACAATGTTACAAAATCATGTGTGGGAAAAGACGTATTCAAAGTACAAGATAGACTAGTGAATTTTTTTTTTGTCAATCCCTTGGTAAATTTACATAGACTAGTGAATTGTAATATATAACAGAGTACCAAAATTCATTGCTGTGGTTTCAGATTCCACGTTGCAGCTACCCTTTAAGAAGCTACCACTTAATAAGTTTTAATATAGTATCAAAGGGGAATAGCTATTAAAATACTTCTCCCTTTTCCTATTATATACTTTATAAGGCCAGATTTCCTTCATTTATTTCAACCAAACAGTGTATCACAGCAGATTAAATGGAAAAGTAGGTATGAAAGTCCAGCCGTTATTCTTTAAGCCAGATAAAAAGATTTGAAAAAATGTGGACCATTGCCACAGTTTTGGGATATAACTGTTTTGGAAAATACAGTTATTTTTTATTTTAAGTGTTATTTTATTTAAAGTGAATTAATAAGAATTTTTAAAAATTTCTTAGTTTCATTTCTAATATGGCAAATATCAATAGACATTGTTCACATATACAAAACAAAGGCATCCTGAGCCCAAAACTTTTGAGAATTGCTGCTCTCCTCACTGATAATTGCCAGATTTTGGTTCTTCCTTACTTGAGTTATTCCCCTATTTCATAGGTACCTATTTAGTAGAATTTTTCTGAAACCAATCTTCTTTTCCCAGCTTCCTTTAATATACTTCTTTTTTCTTTTCTTTCTTTCTTTTTTTTGAGAGAGTCTTACTTTGTCACCCTGGGTAGAGAGTGCCATGGCATTATCATAGCTCATAGCAACCTCAAAATCTTGAGCTCAAGTAATCCTCTTGCCTCAGTCTCCCAAGCAGCTGGGACTACTGATGCCCCCCCTCCCCCACAACACCCAGCTAGTTTTTTCTATTTTTAGTAGAGAAGGGGGTCTTACTCTGACTCTTACTTAACTCTAAGTAAGTAAGCTTACTCTTACTTAGGCTGGCCTCAAACTCCGGAGCTCAAGCAGTTGTCCCCCCTTGGCCTCCCAGAGTGCTAGGATTACAGGTATGAGCCAATGTACCCAGCCAGTATACATCTTCTTAATGTTATGTGTGATAAAATGGGAAGTTGGCTGAATTTTCTCCCTAAATATAATACTATGTATTGAAATTACGCTGAGCCTACAGATTCTGGACGATTGTTTTATGTTCTTTTTTTCCACTTATTTATTGGCCTCTAGACATCTCCAGAATATCAGAAACTTCAGGATTCCAGTTCTTGTTACGAGTCTCTTGCTCTCCATCTTGGCAGAAAAAGGAAGGAAGCAGAATACACACTGGGCTTCTGGAAGACCTTTCCTGGAAAAATGACGGTAAACCATGCCTGTGATTTGCTACCCTAGCAAGCAGCAGGCATTTCCATAACAATTGTCATAATTTTCTCTGTTCCTCATGTATTTATGGTACTGTTTTAATGACCGCTTTCCTAAAATGTCTAAGGACCATAGCAGCGGGTGCTCTAAATAGCAACACCTTCTCTCGTTTCTGGAAATCCTCTCTGAAGACCTGGCTCACCTCCTTTAGTTTATTCCTGACTTCTTTCTAATCTTCTTTAAGCTCTAATTTTATGAAGTGTTTGGATCCCATCTAAATTTAGTTTGAACACCAAGCTAAGCTGTGATCAACAAATTCCCCTAAATGTGATTTGTGCCTGTCTCACTTTCTCTTTGCATGTTAAAATAATTTTGATTATTTGACTTTGTTTTTAATTCCAGGATTCCCTGAGGAAGCCAGAGCGTCGCCTATTGTGTGAGAGCAGTAACCGAGCCCTGTCTCTGCAGCATGCTGGGCGGTTTTCTGTGAATTGGTTCATTCTCTTTAATGATGCCCTGGTCCATGCCCAGGTAGGCTGGATTCCTAACCTTAAAAGAGGCCCTGAAAGGTAGAATATTATATTTATTAATTAGTTATACCATCAGTTTGTGTTAAAAAACTATTGTGGTTTTGCTGAAACTATTAAATAAAAGAGAATATTTAGCCACAGCTTGCATTCGTGGTATATGCTAGATTTCAGAGAGTTATATTTTTAGTTTCTACTTTGAGAATGAGTGTCGGCCATGTGGAGGGGCACCCTGCAATAGAGATGGCAAGGGCCCCGGGGTGAGCTATGTTGGGGGGACTATAAGGCAGAGATGGTGGCACCCACATGGGCGTAACCATTTCAAGGGGGTTGTGCAGCAGAAACTGTAAGACCTGTGTAGATTAATGCCATGAGGGGGATGCAGCAGAGACCCTGAGATCCACATGGGCTTTGTAGACCTTGCCTCCTTGTTCTATTTCAGTTCTCCACGCACCATGTTTTTCCCTTGGCCACACTGTGGGCGGAGCCACTGTCTGAAGAAGCTGGTGGTGTGTAAGTGCGCCCCTTCTCCCTACCCCACAACTTCCACTGCTCTCCCTTTCTTCCCCTCTTTATTTACTTATTTACTTTTTATTTTCATAAAAAGTTCAGGAGGGCTCATGAGGCTGCCTCTCCATTCTGCATAATGAGGCTCACCTCCCAACATATCAGGTAGTAAAATGGCCTGTCCATCAAACTCGCCTGTTGTGAAGATCATGGCAAATCATGATAGGTGGTGGAAAGGCATCTCTATTTTTCACTCCCATTGTTCAACACAGAGCAGAGTTTTTCTGCTCTTTCTCCCATTCTGAGACCCAAGTCCAGAACATGAGCATTTACATTAAAATTGACTTCTGCTCCTCTGGAAGTAAACACGTTGCTTTTCATATTTAAGGATTGATATTGTAATAGCAGGTTGTCATACCCACTGGTATTTATCCTTGTGAACGTTTTAGGAATGGCTTAAAGATAACCACTCCTGAGGAGCAGTTCACTCTCATTTCATCAACACCCCAGGAAAAGGTTAGTCCGTTGTGGTATTTTCTTTCCTTTCTTTGGCCTGGCTCATTCTGCCTCTTGTGGTAATAAAGAAGACATAAAAATTGTTCTTAGTTTACCAATGATTCACAATGAATCTGATAAATTTACAATTATAGGTCTTTGTTTCTTTTATGTGACTTAATTTTAAACATATAGTAGTGAAAACCAAAAGCCAATCAGTATTGCTCAATTAGTAAGAAAAAACATTAGGAGACAGAAAAATTATTTACACCCAGAAAAGCTAGCAGGGTTTAAAGCAAGGCTTGATGAGTTGTTGCCTTTGTTTACTGACACATACCTTTTGCTCCTAGACTAAGTGGCTACGGGCCATAAGCCAAGCTGTGGATCAGGCTTTGAGGGGGACATCTGATCTTCCACCTTATGGAAGTGGGAGCAGCGTTCAGAGGCAGGAACCACCCATTTCACGCAGTGCCAAATATACTTTCTACAAGGATCCTCGCCTCAAGGATGCAACCTATGACGGACGCTGGCTTTCAGGGAAGCCTCATGGCAGGTGAAAATGCTTCACATTTATGCCTGGGTTGAGGATGATAGTCACATTATAGAAGAAGTATCTGAAACATTAGTTAACATGCACTATTCTTTGCCTATGCATTCCAGAGGGGTTTTGAAGTGGCCTGATGGAAAGATGTATTCTGGCATGTTCAGGAATGGCTTGGAAGATGGGTAAGAAAATTGCATAAAATATGAGAATGCATTCAGTCACATTGTATTAGTTTATGTTCAGAGTTACTTTTCAAACAAGTAGTAGGATTTTGTGTTGTGTTTTAGAAATGCATGCAATGTAGTAAGGCTTATTATGCACATGTATGAGCATGAAGAGAGGTGGGAGTCTGGGATGTAGCCTGTGATTTACCAAGTCATTTACCTTCATAGCTGTGTGACCTCAACTCAGTCTCTCAGCAGTTAAAATAGGACTGTGTTTTCTATCCATTTCTAAGTTGTTAAGATTGAGAACCTTGGGTAATGTTGATGTTGAAACTGTTGAGACAGTAGTGCCTCCTTTACCCAAAGGACATTGAGAAATTTTCCTTTCTGTAGTATTAAATCATCTTTAATTTCTATGAGTTTTGAAGGGGACATCTTGTGAGTTATATCCTAATATTCTAATGACATTATTTTTGTATAAGCTTGTCATGTTTTCTAACACTGCAAATATATTTATATTATTAATTTATGGCAGTGAAGTATTTTGTATCATGATAAAGAAGTAATTTATTTTACTACATTAAAAAGATACATAATTGAATAGATAAAGGTAACTTTTTGTCTGTGATAGTGTACATTTTCGTAATATTTTTAAATGTCTTTTTAATGGAGTTTTTAGGAGAAGAGACTGTAGATAATCTGATTTATCCCCCTTATTATCCAGATAAGGGATCTGGATACCTGGGTTTATCTAGGGTGATGTGGCTAATTAGTGACAGAGGTAGGCCAGGACGCAGGTCTTCTGTTTTTTCACTGGGCTTGGGGAAAAACACCTAATCTCTCACTGTAGTGGGGTTGATGTCCCACTCCTCTAAGGCTTGCCAAACAGCTTAGGTCAGGGGTACTCAAACTTTTAAACAGGGGGCCAGTTCACTGTTCCTCAGACCATTGGAGGGCCAGACTATAGTTTAAAAAAAACAAAACTATGAACAAATTCCTATGCACATTGCACATATCTTATTTTGAATTAAAAAAACAAATGGGAACAAATACAATATTTAAAATGAAGAACAACTCAAGTTAAATCAACAAACTTACCAGTATTTCAATGGGGACTATGGGTCTGCTTTTGGCTAATGAGATGGTCAATGTCTGGTTCCATATTTGTCACTGCTAGTTGTAACAAGTGATGCAAGTGTGGATCAGTTAGTCCCGAGACAGAGAGGAGGGGAGTCAGAGAGTGCCGCACACATTCCACACATGAGCACTGTAGCAGGACAGGCAGCGGTGGAAAAACACCAGGAGGGCCAGATCAATGTCCTCGGTGGGCCGAGGTTGAGGATCCCTGGCTTAGGTAATAGATTCAGATTAAATTAAGAGTCCATTTACTCCTTTTCTCCTAAAGGTAAATCTTTTCTCTATCTTTCTTGTTAAAATGTTTAATGATATATACATATAAAAGGTGAATATGTCATAAAAGCATTTTCTGATCTTTTCCATTTTTCTTGGCAGGTATGGAGAATACAAAATCCCAAATAAGGCAACGAACAAAGAAGATCATTATGTGGGCCTTTGGAAAGAAGGAAAAATGTGTGGTCAAGGAGTCTATAGGTAATAACATTAGACTGGTACTGCTTTTTCAAAGAACCTTGTAAACCTAAATGTTTGTGTAGCTAAAATTTTCAAGGATTATATTTTATTTACTCATCTAGTGCCTGAAACTCTAAGGTCTTATTTTAAAAGATTAACTCGGGCGGCGCCTGTGGCTCAAGGAGTAGGACGCCGGCCCCAAATACCGGAGGTGGCAGGTTCAAACCTGGCCCCAGCCAAAAACTGCAAAAAAAAAAAAAAAAAGATTAACTCTTCCAGCTCAGCACCCGTAGCTCACTGGTTAGGGCGCCAGCCACATACACCCAGGCTGGCGGGGTCAAACCCAGCCTGGGCCTGCTAAAACAACAATGACAACTACAACAAAAAAATAGCCAGGCATTGTGGTGGGCACCTATAGTCCTAGCTACTTGGAAGGCTGAGGCAAAAGAATCACTTAAGCCCAAGAGTTTAAGGTTGCTGTGAGCTGTGATGCCACAGCACTTCACTGAGAGTGAACACAGTGAGTCTCTGTGTCAAAAAAAAAGATTAATTCTTCATCTATCACAAGATGAAAATATTAGGTTATTAAATTTAGTTCTTTTTTAAATTACACAAACTGTATAAACCATACCTTTCTCATAGAGTCTCCTACATGTCTTGTCTATAAATTTATCTTATTTTTATCACTTGACTCTAATGGGCAGAACTTTTTGTTCTTTCCCATTATAGGGGACTAAGGACATCTTTTTTTTTCTCCATGTTCATGCAAAATACATCTATCATGTCTTTAACTTCTTAGCCTTAATCATTCAAAGGTGAGATTTTTTTTGCCTGGTGAAAAATAATCATATAAGATAATAAATAATTATAGATACCAGTGAAACTAGATATAGTTTTGAATCTCCTAAACTTTGTAAAACATCAGAATTCAATGGCATGTGATATTTATTCATTCTTTCCAACCACAGTTATGCCTCTGGTGAAGTGTTTGAGGGCTGTTTTCAAGATAACATGCGTCATGGTCATGGTCTCCTACGAAGCGGGAAATTGACTTCCTCTTCTCCCAGTATGTTCATTGGCCAGTGGGTAATGGATAAGAAAGCAGGATATGGTGTCTTTGATGATATCACTAGGTATAGTATTTTGCTTCTAATATTGAAGTTCAGTGTGAGAGGATAAGCTTTCTATACATCTTCAGAAATAGTGATAATTTATGAATACTGAGTGTCTTAATTGGATGGTATTAGGAAAATTTTCAGTAAGGAAATAGTCGTCAGGCAATATTTTATTCATTTTTTGTGGATCAAACTATAAGTTACTTCTTTATGAGATAAGGATCATTCATCATTAACATTAGTACCGTTTTTCTAAACTGTAGACAAGGCTGCTAGTGTTTCATAGAAGTTACCAAATTTTTACACACAAAAAATCTTCAGTGCAATCAATAGAAAACAGGAATAAAACCTACCTTTTATTATGGAAAAGCAATAATAAAAGTCTACCTTTACGGGTAGCCAAAGGAAATTTCCTTTGGGATGATGGAAACTTCTCAACTTCCTGTCAGGAATACCTGTTATCATGCCAGCAACCTAGAAATCAAGCCTCGTTAAATTCAGTTAATAAATCTTAGAAAGGAATATTGGTTTGACCTGGTTTCCTTTGGACTTAATGTACACAATTATTGCTGCCTTTTCTACAGGGGATTTTTTCCAAGACCCCTACTAGATGCCTAAAACTGCAGATAGTTGTGAATCTGATTGCTATTGGTCAGAATGTGTTTCTGATGTGTTCCACCCACAAATTTAATGCCTTTTGCATCTTAACTAAACATTTATCTACATGTATCACATGTTGTGGCCATAAATTTTGCGATTTGTGGTGTGGCAGCAAAACTAGCACACATTTCTTTTTAGCTTTTTCAAATTTCACAGTTAGAAGATTCATTCTTACTGTAGACATTAAGCAATCTCAGCATACAAATTTTTCTTTCCTTACTAAACTGGAAGTTTTTACCTTTTCACTTAAAGGAAGCACTTTACAGCTTCCACCTGGCATATCTGAATTGCCAGCGTCACTATTCTGGTTTGGGACCATTATTAAATAAAGTAAGGATTACTTGAACACAAGCACTGTGATATGCAAGCAGTCAATTTCAGGTAACCAAGCCAGCTACTGAGCAGCTGATGGGCTGGGAGCACTCACACTTTCTACATGCTGGATAAAAAGATGATTCACATCCTGGGCGAAAGGGAGCAGAGCAGTGCCAGATCTTATCATGCTACTCAGAACAATTTAACAGTTGTAAATTGTTTATTTCTGGAATTTTCCATATAATATTTCCAGACTGTAGTTGACCACAGGTGACTAAAACTACAGAAAGTGAAATCGCAGATAAGTGGAGACTACTGTACTCTTTCCTCCTGATGTTATTAAGTACCAAGACTTCCATAATGTGGGATTTAAAACAAACATTGTTATTAATAAACACCATAATTATTTAACAAGGAGTTTAGACTTATTTTGTCATTTTAATGGAGATTAATAAGATTTCTCTGTGTTTGAGTAGGTGAAAAATGAGCCTTTTATGACAAACTATTTCTTTTTTTGTCAGTTAGAAAATGTTGGAATAAGAAAAAGTTGTGCATAGGTTTGATTCTGCCTCTTATATAGTGAATAAAATTATTTAGAATTGAATTCTTGGCGTTCTTTTTAAAAATTATATATTTTAGGTGGCGCCTGTGGCTCAAAGGGGAAGGGCACCAGTCCCATATGCCGGAGGTGGCGGGTTCAAACCCAGCCCTGGCCAAAAACCGCAAAAAAATAAAATAAAGTAAAATCTATATATAAAAAAAGGACATTTGTTTAAAAAAAATTATATATTTTAAAGTTATCAATAAGGGAATGAGTGTATACAGATGTGGGTCAGGCAGACTACAGTATTAAATTTATGAGAGAACATTGCTATGTACTCTGAGTAAGATGTCTTTTGCTATCACATTGTCCCATGTTTGAAGAGATAGGGTAACCAATCTAATTAGAAAAATGGAATTGATACCAACCGAGGGGTGGTGCTTGGGATCACCCATGTGAGATTTGTTTTTTCCCCACTTTATCTTTGTCACCTTTGGTTTTTCTTTTTATTTTTATGCAGAGGGGAAAAGTACATGGGAATGTGGCAAGATGATGTATGTCAAGGGAATGGTGTGGTAGTTACCCAGTTTGGATTATACTATGAAGGCAACTTTCACCTTAATAAAATGATGGTGAGTGGAATATTTGCATTTATTATTATTTGACTTTTTAAAACTCCTTTTGTCAACTTTTAAAATGATCTTTTTATTAATGACCTGCCTACTTAGTACTTAGTATTTTCCTCAACTTTTAAGATCAGATAAGGCTTTGGGGATATGGCTGCATGCATTCTAAATTTACTGAGCATTTTATGTATTGTGATTTTTGTTTTATTTCTTCTCATAGGGAAATGGGGTTTTACTTTCCGAAGATGATACTATCTATGAGGGAGAATTTTCAGATGACTGGACTCTTAGTGGAAAGGTTGGAAACTATCTTTTTCTCTCTAATATGTTCTTTTGCCCATAAGTGTGCATGTCAGTGATTTTTAGTAAATATATAGAGTTGTACAGCCGTCACCATAATCCAATTTTAGAACATTTCCATTACTTGAGACTACCCCTCCTGCACATTCACAGTCACCTCCACATACACTTCCAGTCCCAGGCAACCAGCAATCACTGTGTAGATTTGCCTCCTCTGTTCCTCTTATTCATGTGGTCCCTCCCGTGTCGCTTTTTACACTTAGCGTATTGTTTTTGAATATAGAGTCTTTTTTTGTCTTTTTTTTTTTGGATATAGAGTCTCATTTTGTCACCCTCGGTAGAATGCTGTGGCATCAGAGCTCACAGCAACCGCAAACTCTCGGGGAGTTTTGGAGAGACAGGGTCTTTTGCTCTGTCACCTGGGTTAGAGTGCAATAGCATTTTCATAGCTCACTGCAACCTCAAACTCCTGAGCTCAAGCAATCCTCCAGCCTTAGCCTTCTAGGTAACTGAGATTACAGGTGCATGCCACCACAGCAGGCTAATTTTTGTAGAGACGGGGCGTCTCGCTCTTGCTCAGGCTGGTCTCAAACTCCTGACCTCAAGCAGTCTTCCTGCCTCAACTCCTCAAAGTGCTATGATTACAGGTGTGAGCCATTATACCCAGCCTTGTTTGACATCTTAAGAAACTGTCAGACTCTTTCCAAAGTGGCTGCACCATTTTTCATCCCATCAGTAGTGTGTGAGGATTCTAATTTCTCCATATCAAACTATTTTTTATTTTCTGTCTTTTTCCTTAGAGCTGTTTCAGTGGGTATGAAGTGGTAGCTCGTGGCTTTAACTAATTTGCATTTCCCTAGTGACAGATGGCATATAGGATACTTTCGCGTGCTTATTAGTGATGCATATATCTTCTCTGATGAAATGTCTACTTAAATCTTTTGCCCATTTTAAAATTTAGGTGCTTTTGGTTTTATTGTTGAATTGTAAAGTTTCTTTATATATTCTGGATATGTGTCTTTTATCAGATAGTGAATTGCAAAAGCTTTCTCACAGTCTGTGACTTGTCTTTTATTTTCTTAATGTGTCTTATGAAGCATAGAAGTTTTTAATTTTAATGAAGTCTTATTTATCCAAAAATGTTTTACTTTTGATGCTATGAAGTTTTTATCTGTGTTTGCTTTTATAAGTTTTATGGTTTTACCTTTTGTATTTAGGTCTATGATTCATTTTGAGGTAACTTTTTTTATGTAGTTTGAGTTATGAGTGTAAATTAATCTTTTTGCATGTGGGTATCCAAATTCCCCAGTACCTTTCCCCATTGAATCTTGGCACCTTTGTTGAAATTAATTAACAAAAAATAAAAAGTGGTTTTATTTTTGGTCTCTCAGTTATATTCCATGGATCAACATACCTCTCCTTATGCTTAATACCACACTATCTTGATTATTATAGACTTTATAGTAAGTTGTGAAGTCAGGAAGTTAAGTCCTTCAAATTTCTTCTTATTCAGAATTGTTTTGGTTATCCATTTGCCATATAAGTTTTAGGACTGGCTTGTCACATTCTGCTATAAAGTCTGCTGAGATTTTAATAGAGATTGGAATGAAACTATAGATCAATTTGGGGAGAATTCCCATCTTGATGATACTGAATCTTCCAATTCATGAACACAGAACATCTCAGATTTTTACATTTTTATTTATTTATTTATTTATATTTGAGACAGAGTCTCACTATGTTGCCCTCAGTAGAGTGCTCTGGCCTCATAGCTCACAGCAACCTCGAACACTTGGGCTCAAATGATCCTCTTGCCTCAGCCTCCCAAGTAGCTGGGACTATAGGCACCCGCCACAACACGCAGCTATTTATAGAGAAGGATCTTGCTCTTGCTCAGGCTGGTCTGAAACTCCTGAACTCAAGCAATTCACCCTCGTCGGCCTCCCAGAGTGCTGGGATTACAGGCGTGAGCCACTGCACCTAGCCCTCCGGTTTTTTTAAGATCCTCTTTAATTTCATTCTGCAGTGTTTTGTAGTTTTCAGTGTAAATGTCCTTGTATTTCTTTGGTTAAATTTATTACAAAGTATTAATATTTTATTGAATTATTTTTGAATTGTTCATTGGTATTGTATTTTAAAAATTGACTGTCTTTTGTTCTTATATCATGAAACCTTACTGAATTGATTTATTCGTTTTAGTAGTTTTCTGGTTAATGTCTTAGGATTTTTTGCACACAGAATCATGTTACTGCAAATACAGACATTTTTTGCTTCTTTCTTTACAATATGGAAGGCTTTTATTTCTTTTTCTTGTCTGATTGCACTGGCTGGAATCTCCAGTAGAATGTTGCAAAGTAGTAAGAGTGGACATCTTTATAATTTTTTATATTTAGTGGAAATTATTTTAGTGGAAAATTATTTTGTTACAGTGCTGTTTTTTTTGGTCTATAGAGATGATCATTTGTTTTTTGCATTTATTCTAATATAGTATGTTTTTGCTTTTCTGATGTTAAATCAACCTTGCTTTCTTGGAATAAATCATACATATATGGTCATCATGCATAATTCTTTTTATATGTTGCTGCATTTCATGCTAATATTTTGTTGAGAATTTTTGCATCTGTGAGAGATAATATATTGTTCTTTTTCTTTTCTTTTTTTTTTTTTAATTAAGCAAACATTGCCTGATAAGATAGAGTTGTCTTGTAACATTTTTGTCAGTCTGGTATCAGGATAATACTGGCCTCTTAGAATGAGTTAGGAAGTATTTTTTCCTCCTCTGTTTTCTGAAAGAGTTTGTGAAGTTTGGTTATTATTTCTTCTTTGAATGTGTGGTAGAATTTACCAGTGAAGTTATCTGGCCCTGAGCATTCATTACTTTGTGAGGTTTATTTTTGTTTTTGTTTAAGACAGAGTCTTAGTTTCTTAACCAAGGCTAGAATCACATGTCATCAGCGTACCTCACAGCAAACTCAAATTCATGGGCTCAAGCAGTCTTCCTGCCTCAGCCTCCTAAGTAGCTGGGACTACAGGCACCGACCATAGTGCTGAGCTACTTTTTGTACTTTTAGTAGAGATGGGGTCTTATTCTTGCTCAGGCTTGTCTGGAACTCCTGAGATCAAAGGATTCTCCCACCTCAGCCTCCTAGAGTGCTGGGATTACAGTTGTGAAACACCACACCTGGCCTGTGAGAAGATTTTTAATATCTAACTCAGTTTCTTGTTAGATGTATTCAGATTTTTATATTTCTTCTTTAGTCTATTTTGGTAATCTATATCTTCTTAGTAATTTTTCTATTTCATCTAAGTTGTCTAATTTCTTGGTTAGAAATTTCTGTCTTAGTCATCTTTTCTGCTATAACAAAATTGCACACACTGGGAAATTTATTTCCTTACATTTCTGGAGGCTGGGAAGTCCAAAATCAAGGCACTGGCTTTTTGTGTCTGGTGAGAGCTTTCTTGGTGAGTCCTGACGTGGCAGAAGGCCAAAGAGCAAAAGGGTCTAAGCTAGTTCCCTGTAACTCTTTTCTAAGGCACTTACCTATTTATGAGAGCTCCACCCTTAATCACTTCTCCAGAAAGCCCTCCTCTTAGTACCACCACAATGGGAATTAAGTTTCAACACAAATTTTGGAGGGGACACACATTCTAACAATAGCACCCTGTGGATTTTCAGCAGGGTTGGTAATAATAGCCTCCTGCTTAGTTCTCAATTTTGTAAACGTGTATGTTCTCTCTTTTCTTGCTTAGTCTAGATAAATGTCAATTTTGTGTGTCTTTCAAAGAAGCAACTTTCGGTTTCACTGTTTTTCTCTATTTGTTATTTTCTAGTTCATTGATTTCTGTTCTCATCTATTATTTCCTTCCAATCTGTTACTTTGGATTTCTAGTTGTATAAGGTGGAATTTTAGATTTGTGATTTTCCTTATTTTTAAGATAGGTATTAATAGCTATTAATTTTCTAATAAGCACTGCTTCTATATCATCCCATAAATTTTGATGTTTTGTGTGTTCATTTTATAAAGCTCAAAACATTTTCTAATTTTTCTCGTGGTATTTTTCTCTTCTTCTTTTTTTTTTCTTTTAGTGAGAGAATCTCATTAAATTGCCCAGGCTCTAGTCAAACTCTTATGCTCAAGCAATCCTCCCACTTCAGCCTCCCAGTAGCTTGGGAATACGGGCGAGCACCCCTGCACTTGAGTTGTTTCTTTTACTCGTGGATTATTTTTATACACTCTTTTTGGACATGCATGTACACATTTTTTTCCGTTTGTTCTTTAAAGAGTTGGGGACTGTTAAACAGCAAATTAAAAAAGAACACCATTAACCACTTAGTGCTTTTTTTTCTCTTGATTTTTAAAATTGAATGTAGTTTTTCTAATTCCACATTATATCTCTGACTTTACCTAGGGAACACTTACTATGACAAATGGAGATTATATTGAAGGTTATTTTAGTGGAGAATGGGGATCTGGGATAAAAATCACTGGCACCTACTTCAAACCTAGTCTGTATGAAAGTGATAAAGACAGACCTAAATTTTTGTGAGTACCTGGTGTTACTTCTTGATTAATTATTGAATGTTTTGAGTTGTCTCACTTTTATTAAAGCTGGCTAATATTTCAAAAGCAAAATCAAATTCTGAAAGTCTTCTTTTTTAACAAGGTATAACCTCCTTGAATTACCACTGATGCTGCTATGGACACGTAACTCTATAGTCTTGGTTTAGATTATAAGCCTTAGAGCATAAATGTTTAAAGAAAAGTTACTTTACATATGACATAATCCTGCTATTCATGGTAACTTGTCCAAGTTGACTGAAAGAGTGTTGTTCTTAAATAGAATTCCTATGAACTTGATTTTGAAGAGTAAAGATCTTATATACATCCCCCCAAATGAACAGTACAATCTATAATACATATGTGAGGGGAAAAGGTATATCTAAGTACACATGTATTTATGTTCCTTCACATTTTTGGCATGTCTTTTTTTCTTTACTGATTGCAGCTTTATTTTTATATTTTGGTTGCACCTCAGATTCTTTGTTCTAATGGGAGTTTGATGTATTTTCTTCACCATGTTTATTCTTACACAGAGTATTTTTAGAATCCAGTATGTAATGTATTTCACAATTCCCATGAGGTGTGTTAAGTCCAGAAAGTCCTTGTTTTAATAGGAATCATTTTAACAAAATCAGTTCTATGGAACTGTAGGAGGCAGAATCAATTCTGACATGCTTTGTCCTGAACAATTCATACACTTCGGTATAAAATAAACATTAATTAGCTAAAAACCATCTCTTCAAAATTTTCACAAGTGTTTTAAAAATAGAGTCACCATCAGTCCAGGCAGTTTTGTTCACAGAAGCGTTCCCAGTTGTATATTAGAAAATTTCTTGTCTTTAGAATGATTTTGCACAAAAGAAGTGATTAATAAAGGTTGACATGACTTTATTAGCAGGAAGCTGGGAAACCTGGCAGTGCCGGCTGATGAGAAGTGGAAAGCAGTGTTTGATGAATGTTGGCGCCAGCTGGGCTGTGAGAGCCCAGGCCAAGGGGAAGTTTGGAAAGCATGGGACAATATTGCTGTGGCCTTAACCACTAATCGGCGCCAACACAAAGATAGGTGAGTGAACGCAAGCCTGGCGTAGGGCAGAGCACGTTAGGAAGATGAACCTTAAATCCAGTAAGTATTCCAGGCTTATTATGTTTAATTTAATACTGTCCTTCTGCTTCCGGATAAGATGGATTGAAATACACTTTCTTTATCTTCTATTGAACTCAACTATTAAACCTGAACAGAATATATCCACAGCTATTTGAGAACTCTGGAAAGTACATATATCAATCAGTAGATTGAGGAAAAACACTGAATTCAAAGTACCACAATCCAGTGGTGCATTTAGTGGAGTTTTTGCTGCAGTATCCCTTAGCCTGAACTCATTGCAACCTGAAATCCAAAAGTAAGCTCTGTGGAGCAGACAGAGATCCAGAAAAAACCCTCTGGTTCTGGCTCAAGGAATAAGGAAGGGACTTCTGAAACTCAGAGTGAGGGAATATATACCAGTTTTCTTTCTCTCCTTTTATTCTCTTCTCTCCTGCCCCGTCTTCTGTGGCAGCGGTAGCATGATGAACAAGGAAGCTGGCAGAGCCAAAGCTCTGTGAGGGTGGAACCTTCCTCCCCCTTTGAACCTTGCATCCCCAGGTCCAAGAGGCAGGGCCAAGTCCTAGTGTACTTTTGGCTTCACTCTCTGTCTTCCCACCACTTGGCCCAGATGTGGCACCTTTACAGAAGTGGGTAATTTCTGTCTGGAGGACCTAAAAGGGAAGTCTTGAGAACCAGAAAATGCTAGGAGGTAATGGAGAGAGAAGAACACTAGAAAACAAGTCTGTGAAGTTGTTCATGTACTCCTCGTCTCACCCCAGACCTGTGCGTGGATTTGATCCTAATTAGTATAGCAAAGATGTTAGAACCAAGCTAATAGGCAGGTCCTTCTGGTCCCAGACTGATTGTTAGGTGGTACAATCACAGGACAGATCCAATAAGACTGCACAGGCTTAGAGAAGTGACACTGGGACCATAGCCCACAGAAAGACTGAAACAAAAATATCAGCTGTTATGGCTAGGCATGGTGGCTCACACCTGTAATCCCAGCACTCTGAGAAGCCAAGATAGCTGGATTGCCAGAGGTTACTGGTTTGAGACCAGCCTGAGCCAGAGTGAGACCTCATCTCTAAAAATAGCCGGGTGTCGGGGTGGGCACCTGTAGTCCCAGCTACTTGGGAGGCTGAGGCAAGAGAATCCCTTGAACCTAAGAGTTTGAGGTTGCTGTGAGCTATGACGCCATGGCACTCTACCAAGGGTGACAAAGAACAAAGTGAGACTCTGTCTCAAAAAAAAAAAAAAAATCAGCTGTTTCAGGAACTCCCAAAGTCACTGAGACATTCAGGGATTTGCTAGAGGGACTCATAAGACTCAACATATAGTTGTATTGGCAAGTAAGATTAGTGCAGTACAGAAGGACACAGAGCCAGCTCCTAAGAGAAGAAGCCACAGGCAGAATTTTCTCCACCTGTTTGGAGATGGAGGCATCCATGTAAGCTTCCCTTGCCTTCCCTTCTGTGAGGGGTCACAGAACACACTCTTCTCTCAGCCGCAAAATGCAGTTACACATAAGCAGTATTTCTGTCTGGGGAACCCCATTAGAGACTCAGTACCCAAGATTTTTATTGGGGGCTGGTCATGTAGGCACCCTGTGCCTGGCAATTACCAAAATTTAACAGCATCAGAAGGAAAGTATATGTTCACCATAAATCACATTGTTAATACAGTTAGGGTATATTGCATACCAGTATCGGGAGCAAGCTTAGTTTTCAGGTGCCAGCAAAGGGCCAACCCTATAAAATAACAGTTTCAAGCCTTCTGTGTTTACTCTTTTATGCATATCCGCATTCTCCTTAGGATATAAACCAGATTCAGAGTCTTGTAATATAGTAGGCAAAATGTCCGTGATATCAACCAAAATTATTCAGCAATCAGAGAACCATGAAAATCTCAACTAATTTTGGGAAACACAGTCAACAGACATTAGCAACGAGATGACACACATGTTGGAGTTACCTGACAAGAACTTCAAAGCAACTATTTTAAAAATGTTCAGATGAGGAAGCACAAACACTCTTGAAACAAAGATTAGAAGGAAAGTATCAGCAAAGAAATAGAAAATATAGGCTTAGTGCCTATAAGTCAGCGGCTAGGGCGCCAGCCACATACACTGGGGCTGGTGGGTTCGAACCCTGCCAGGGCCTGCCAAACAACAATGACACTACAACAAAAAAAATAGCCGGGCATTGTGGAGGGTGTCTGTAGTCCCAGGTATTTGGGAGGCTGAGGCAAGAGAATCCCTTAAGTCCCAGAGTTTGAAGTTGCTGTGAGTTGTAATACCATGGTACTCTACCAAGGGCGATACTGTGAGACTCTGTCTCAAAGAAAAAAAGAAAGAAATAGAAAATATAAAGAAGAACCAACCCAAAATTGTTGGGTTGAAAAATACAGCAACCAAAATAACTCATTGTATGGATTCAGCAAAATAGGGCTGGCTATGGAGGAGTCAGTTAACTTGAAAATAGATCGGCACAAATTATCCAGTCAGAAAAACAGAGAGAAAAAACTATGAAAAGAAAAAGTGCACGCAGTGGGTCTAAATCTGTGTGCTTAGAATTTCAGAAGAAGAGACAGAACAAGGAGTAGGGAGAGGAAAAAATTTTTGAAGAAATAATGGTTGAAAACTTCTCAAGTTTGGTAAAAAATACAAACTTACAGATTCAAGCTGAACAAACCTGGAAAAAACAGATATCTACGTGTTGACACATTGCATTTAAACTCAAAGAAAAAGCTTTTGAAATTAGCAAGGGAAAAATGATGGATTACATGTAGGGAATCAGAAATTCAAATGACTGCATATTTCTCATCAGAAACATTAGAGGCCAGAAAGGAAGTGGCACAACATTTTTGAAAGGCTGAAAGACAAGTTACAGATATACTTTTTCATTTCTCTTTTTCTCCTTTTAAAAAATTTCTCCCTTTTTCACCTTTCCTTTTCTTCTATTTTTCTTTTCTCCATCTGCCTTCACATTTCCTTATTCTTTAAGTTTGTCAAGAATTCCCATTAAGCATTGCTTAACATTTGGATCTAAAGAACTTAATCAACCCTGTAGCAAAACTTCTTAATTAACTGTAAGTTTCTTAAGTTTAATTCTAGCTAATGGTTTGTTTGAGCTGTGGCTTTATTGTTAAAATATCAAAGAGCTTACTTTGATCTGTGGGTATAACTACATACATTTGATTTTTAAAGTCAGTTTTGTGTGATGTTTATTTATACCTGTCAGTTGCTTTCTAATACTTAGGAACTGAAGAAAGAAAATTCAGTAGCTATCCATTTATTCAGAATATAAATGTTTGTTCTGAATAATTAAATGTTCTAGTTTCCTTAAAAGTTAAACCAAAATTTTTTAATAAACTACTAAATTTCAAATAATTTTTTATATACAAAAGTAAAATATAATTATATAGAAAATAAACTCCAGAAATTGAAAAACATTTTAGGAGCTTTAAATGTCTTACAGTCAAGTCTAACACATACTACTTGTTACTCTATCCTGGAGCAATGAGTCTAGATTCTGTCTAATCTAATATTCCCCCAAATGGCATTTAAAGTAAACCATAGTATATGTTTGCTTTTTTGCTGTTTCTGCATGTGTATGGTTTAAGAAATTAAATGTAAAAAAAAAAAAGAAATTAAATGTAGAAGTATTTTTTTTTTTTTTGTATTTGGTATAAATAGGAATTGGTTGTAGTGTTTTATTCCTGAAGTTAATGGCTGTTACTCTTTCGATCAGTAGAAGAAATAGAAACTCCCAGAGTTGATTAAAGCCATTGCCTAGCCCTGGTGTGTGTTATATAATAGCTGGTCCGCCTTCATTGATACAACCTATTGGTGTAGACTTTGAGATGTTAGCCTACCAGTTAACCTTGATTAACTGTTGTTAGGTGTTTCTAAGAAGTGATAATGAATGAACTTTTACATAAAACCCTGTTGCTACACAAAGATCTCATTTGTTTATATGAAATTATGTAATAATAATAATTGTTCAGTTTTCATTTTCAATTGGTTATGATATAACAATTGAATACTATTATCAAAAATTTCTATTGATTACTAGTATGTGTTTTATCTTATCTTAGCCTGTTTATCCAAAACTTCTTTTTACCTGCTATATGCTTACCTAGCCTCCTATTAGCCTGTCCTCATTATCTCCCTTCTTCTTACCCTCATTTTTATTTCTTCTTTTGTCCTGTGATTTATTTTTCTTTTACCTTAGCTGCCTCTCCTCTTCTCTCTTGTCACTAACAAGTCTATCACTAGTTTTCTCTTCAATCTAATGTAATACTATTTCCTAACACTGTGGTTTAGATTGGAGCAAAATCTTCATTAATTCATTGTAGCTGGTATAACATTATGTTAAACGCTGTTTTGAACAAATGTTACCTAAACTGGGTACCTAATATTGGGGCCATTTGTGAGCTCTTTTGGGATGAACACTGTGATGGACACTGCTTCATCCTTAGTTGATGACTGTGTTTCATGGGCACATTTATATATACTTTGCTTTCTTGTTATGAGATATATAATAGGCTTTCCTTTCTCTTTTTATAGTCCAGAAATATTGAGTCGTTCACAGACTCAGACACTAGAGAGTTTGGAATTCATCCCCCAGCATGTTGGCGCCTTCTCTGTGGAGAAATATGATGACATCAAGAAATATTTAATAAAGGTAAACTATGTGGGTCTTGTGAAATAATGAACAACTATCACAATATATTGTTCAAATTAGGCTGGGTGTAGTGGCTCGGGCCTGTAATCCTAGCATTTTAGGAAGCTGAAGCAGGAGGATGGCTTGAGGCCAAAAGTTCACCTAGCCCAGGCAACATAGTGAGACCCTGTCTCTATAAAAAATACAAAAACTAGTCAGAAGTGCCAGCGCACACTTGTATTTCAGCTACTTGGGAGGCTAAGACAGAAGGACAACTTGAGCCTAGGAGTTCAAGGCTGCAGGGAGCTGTTATCACACCACTGCATTCTAGCCTGGGCAACAGAATAAGACCCTGTCTTCAACAAAAACAAAGCAAAACAAATTAACTCATAGCTTAAAGTTGTTACTCTAGTTTTGTTTTTCTTTCAGAGCATTTTTTTTTTGTGCTAATTCTCTCATTACTAAGATCACATTTCTTTTTTTTTTTTTTTTTTGGTTTTTTGGCCAGGGCTGGGTTTGAACTCACCACCTCTGGCATATGGGACTGGCGCCCTACTCCTTGAGCCACAGGCGCCACCCCTAAGATCACATTTCTATGTGAAAATTATCCTATTAGTATGATAGAACTTAAGTTTTGTTATGTGTTCGAGGGGGTTCTTAAGAAATAAGATCACAGTTTAAAATGGCTCCTTGTTAGTAACAGTAAACTAGAGATTATATTAAATAAAGCACACTGCATATGCTCTCTTTGCTTCTTTCCCAACCTTGTAAGAACAACTACAATTTAAAATTTAAAATGTAGGTCAGGGGTGGCACCCATAGCTCAGTGGGTAGGGCACTGGCCACATATACTGAGGCAGGCAGGTTCAAACCCGGCTCAGGCCTGCTAAACAACAATAACAACTACAACAAAAAAATAGCCAGGCGTTGTGGTAGGTGCCCATAGTCCTAGCTACTTGGGAGGCTGAGGCAAGAGAATTACTTAAGCCCAAGAGTTAGAGGCTGCTGTGAACTGTGACATGACTGCACTCTACCAAGGGCGACAAAGTAAGACTCTGTCTCAATAAAAAAAAGAAGAAAAAGAAATTGTAGGCCGGGCATGGTGGTTCATGCTGGAATACTAGCACTCTGGGAGGCTCAGGCAGGTGGATTGCCTGAGCTCACGGGCTCAAGACCATTCTGAGCCAGAGTAAGACCCCGTTTCTAAAAAATAGCTAGGCATTGTGGTGGGCTGGCCTGTAGTCCCAGCTACTCGGGAGGCTGAGCCCAAGAGTTTGAGGTTGCTGTGAGCTATAACCCCATGTTACTCTACTGAGGGCAACAAAGTGAGACTCTGTCTCAAAAACTAAATAAAGTTTGAAATGTGTTGAAAGGGGTGTAGGAAGGATTATTATGAGAAATGGAAGACAACTAAAGAGTGTTTCAAAGCATAATCAGCAGTCAATATTTAGTTCTCTTCAAGGTAACAACATTTCATACAATCTTTGTGAAGTTTAAAGTGTATTAGAATCTTTCTCTCTTTTTTTTTAATTTGCTTTTTTTTTTTTTTCTTAGAAACAAGAACTTGCTGTGTTGCCCAAGCTGGCCTTGAACTGCTGGCTCCAAGTGATCTTTTGCATCAGCCTCCCAAGTAGCTGGGACAACAGGGACACATTACTGTACCCACCAGAGTCTTTCTTTTGATGGTGTTCCATATTGGTACTTTGGAAGCTGTTTTCCCAAGACATCGAAGGGATTCGTTGGTTAAAAACATTAGGAAATCAGGCTGGGCATGGTGGCTTTTGCCTGTAATCCTAGCACTCTGGGAGGCTAAGGCAGGTGGATTGTTTAAGCTCAGGAGTTTGAGAGACCAGACTGAGCAAGTCTCTAAAAATAACTGGGCGTTGTGGTGGGCGCCTAGAGTCCCAGCTACTCAGGAGTCTGAGGCAAGAGAATCACTTGAGCCCAAGAGTTTGAGGTTGCTATGAGCTATGATGCCATGGCACTTTACCAAGGATGACAAAGTGAGACTCTGTCTTAAAAAGAAAAAAAAAAGAAAGATGATTAGAAATTCCAGCTCCAGGGCGGCGCCTGTGGCTCAGTCAGTAAGGCACCAGCCCCATATACCAAGGGTGGCGAGTTCAAACCCGGCCCCGGCTTAACTGCAACCAAAAAATAGCTGGGCGTTGTGGCGGGCGCCTGTAGTCCCAGCTACTCGGGAGGCTGAGGCAAGAGAATCGCTTAAGCCCAGGAGTTGGAGGTTGCTGTGAGCTGTGTGATGCCATGGCACTCTACCGAGGGCCATAAAGTGAGACTCTGTCTCTACAAAAAAAAAAAGAAATTCCAGCTCCATATAACTAGTGTACACTCAGTACTTTCAGAAAAAACTGTCTGTATTTTCTGGGTCCAAAAATTGATTCCTGACATTTTGATATTGTTTTATCATTTATGAAATTATTTATTGATCGCTTATTTCTGTCATTAATGCACATTGACTGACTTCATGGACTTGCATCCTGCTCAGGCCTGTGACACTCCTCTGCACCCCCTGGGCAGGCTCATGGAGACACTGGTTGCGGTGTACAGGATGACGTATGTGGGTGTAGGAGCCAACCGCCGGTTACTGCAGGAGGCTGTAAAGGAGATTAAGTCCTATCTTAAACGAATTTTCCACCTGGTGAGGTAAGAGATCTTTTCATTGAGGGTTGTAAGTTATGGAATACTATTTTATAGTAATGCTTGGGTAGCTTTACTCTGAATCTAGAGATTACAACTCTCTGAAGAGTCGTGCTTTCTCCTTTATCACAGAAATCATTCATTAAGGAAATAATTTTATACTACTGGTCCTTAGATTAAGTAATGAAAACATGTTTTTAATTTACATTTATGCTATAAACACAAAAACATACAAAAATAGGGTGGCGCCTGTGGCTCAAGGAATAGGGCGCTATCCCCATATTCTGGAAGTGGCAGGTTCAAACTCAGCCTGGCCCGAAAAAAAAACGAAACAAACAAAAATAAGTAATCTATTATTACTTATTTCCTATTATCACTTGTTTCCTTTTATGTCTTCCTTACTCATGATGTGTAACAGAAGGCAAAAATAAATATTTGGGGTTTTTTAAATTCAAATTTTGGTATGAAACATATGGTCTTCTTATTTGGATTTAACTCTAGGCAAAACCATGTCTAAACCTCAACCACAAAGAAGATGAAATTTTGTTCCTGAGTATTTATGTCCTGTCCCTTGACAACTGTATCATACATTCATTTATTTAGCAAATATTTATTGAGTTCTTCTAAATATCAGCCACCAGTATAGGCTCTGGAGAGGTTTATCAGTGAATACAGCTAAAAAACAAAAGAAAACAAAAATCTTTGTGCTCATAGAGCTTACATTCTAGTGAGGGGAAAAAGTAAATAAATCATATGTACGTGGATAGTAGCAGATGGTGATTATTGCTATAGAGAAAAATGAAGAAGGGAAAGAAGATGATGCTAACGGTAAGATGCTACTATTTTAAACAGAAGGTCTAGGAAGCCTGACTGATGAGATGATGCTTGAGCAGAGACGTAGAAGAAGGCAATTAAACAAGCCAGTAAGCATGTTTAAGAACAGAGTTCCATGCGGCAGGCAAAAAAGTTATTTTTTAATTTGGGATTAATATGAGAGTACATATGATTAGGTTACATTGTTTGTGTTTGTAAGGTAAAGTGCGAGTCTCAGCGGAGTCCTTCACCCAGGAAGTGTGTCATATGCTCCCACATTGTACCCGTTAGGTCAGAACTTACTGAACCCCTTCTCTCTCCCCTTTCTTGAATTTAATTGTGTTTTTCTCTCCTGTGGACATGTAGTTACTGATCTGCTATTTTCAACACAGTATTGAGTACATGGGATGCTTACTTTCCCATTCTTGAGATACTTTACTTAGGAGAATGTTCTCCAAATCCTTCAAGGTAAATACAAAAGATGCAAAGTCTCCACCTTGTTTTATGGTCAAATAGTACTGCATGGTATACATATACCAGAGTTTATGCAGCAAGCAAATTTGAGCTTGTGAGATGCAAGATCTCTCTCTCTCTCTTTTTTTTTTTTTGGAGACAAGAGTCTCACTTTGTCACCCTTAGTAGAGTGCCGTGGTGTCATAGCTCACGGCAACCTCAAACTCCTGGGCTTAAGTGATTCTCTTGCCTCAGCCTCCCAAGTAGCTGGACACGCGCCCGCCACAATGCCTGGCTATTTTTAGAGATGGGGTCTGGCTCTGGCTCAAGCAATCCACCCACCTCAGCTTCCCAAGTGCTGGGATTACAGGCATGAGCCACTGTGCCCAGCCCTGAGATGTAAGATCTTTTACTGAGTTTAAGCTAACAAGTAAATACTACAGTGAGATAATTATGCAAAAGTTTATTAATTTATCCCAGAAAATTTCTTATATATTAGCATCAAAATTGATCAATACATTTCTGAAATGTTTTAAGTATGAAGGAGAATTGTGGTCTACTAGAAAGATTACTAGGCTGGGAGCGCTTCAGCTCTGATGTTAGCTAGATGTGTATCATGAAGATAAGTTTCTTGACATTTTTGAGTTTTTCTCAAACATAAATTAGGGCAGAGGAAGGTGCAAAGTGTGAGTCTACAAAAATAGAGAAGACTGCACGCTGCCTTTAAAGGGTCAAGATTTGTAAAAACAAAACGGCAATAAATTTATTTATGGTAGAACTTACCAGCATACAAGAAGTCACAGGTAAAAATCTAGGGCAAGATTCCAAAGCCTACCCCCCCCCCCAAATTCTCACAACTTAATCCCATGATTTGAAAAATTAATTTTCAACAGCTTGACTTTAAAAAATAACTTTTTAAATCTTACCATTGAGTCTCCTGGAATTTATTTAAATTTTTTTTCCTTAATATTGGACACTTGGTTTCTACTGACACACATATTCTAGAAATAATTATCTTTGCTCAAGAGTTAATACAGATTAACTCAGACAAGATTTGCCAAGAAGAAACATGTATCTCATATAGATCAGAGTTTCATTCCTTAGTGACTAATAGAAAAAACCCATACCATAAGAAGATTTTTAGTGGTGGTATTCATTATCTACTTTCTTTTACTTTATTTTACTTTCTTGTACTTTATTTTATCCTGTAAGAAGCATTTAGTTAAGGATTTCAGGGAACTAAAATACTTGATAATAAAGCACAGGCCCTTAAGTGGATTAATTAATGGAAATACATTTTTACACTTTTCAGCCTCTCTAGAGGCATAATTGTATAATTACATTGTTTATTATTCCTTAGGTTTTTATTTCCTGAGCTTCCTGAAGAGGGCAGCACAATTCCTCTCTCTGCTCCTCTGCCGACTGAAAGGAAATCCTTTTGCACTGGAAAATCAGATTCCAGATCCGAATCACCAGAGCCAGGGTAAATGGAGTTGGGTGGGGATAGTAAGGAAAGGGGATGGAGGACTAGATGATCTTATCCGAAGAGTCAGGAGGAAGTTATGTTTCCTGGATGTGTTTCCACATTTCTGAAATGGGTGCAGGAGTGTCCAACCCATAGCCCATTGGGCCACATGTGGATCATATGAGGGCTTTTTTGCTTATCTGTGGTGGCAGGTATCATGAAAGTTGTGCATGAACTATTTTTTTTTTTTTGCTTCTTAGCCTTTGTTTATGTTTATATATTTAATGTGTGGGCCAAGACAACTCTAATTCAAATGTGTAGAGTAAAAAAGGTTGGAACCTTTGTTTTGGACTGTTAGGGATTCTTTGAGGTACTTTTTAGGTCTCAAGTTCTATTAGGCAAACCCTAGAAACAGCAACCATAGATGACCTGGGCACAAAGACTGCTGAGCAAAGGAACATTAGAGAAAATCAGCCTCAAAATGGAAACAAAATAGGTTGTCAGTTACATTTTTGAGTTAATGAAAATTATTCACAATCGGTGCAAGGCAGAAATTTAGGGCCATCTATAAATTCCTCATGTTAGCTCTGTCTGTAAAGAAAGAGTAATATCATAATGTCTCTAAAATTTCCCATCTCTGCTTCGGACTTTTAGAAACTGAAGCTCTATCTTGCATTCAGGACTCATTTTTCTTCATATAATAGAAACTCTTAAATCACTTCTCTAATCTTTATTAAAATAACCTATCTGTAGAATAGTTACTTTTAACAGGGTCAGGGAAAGTAATATAGCTGTCAGCTGTTTTTATGTGAATTTATCTACCATAAGTAACAATAATAATTTTAGATAGTATCTTGCTCTGTTGCCCCAGCTAGAGAGCAGTGTCAGTGTCATAGCTCACATCAACCTCAAACTCCTGGGTTCAAGTGATTCTCTTGCCTCAGCCTCCCAAGTGGCTGGGACTGCAGGTGCACACCATCACACCCAGCTAATTTTTCTAGTCTTTGTGGAGAGGGGGTCTTGCTCTTGCTCAGACTGGTTTTGACCTCATGGCCTCAAGAGATCCTCCCACCTCTGCCTATCAAAATGCTAGGCTTATAGGCACGGTGGCCATTATTCAGTTTTAATATGAATCCTCTCTCTTCCCACTCCCGTATGCTGTAGTTATGTAGTGACAAGTTCTGGATTGCTCCTTCCTGTGCTACTACCTCGGCTCTACCCACCACTGTTTATGCTATATGCTCTGGATAATGATCGGGAGGAAGACATTTACTGGGAGTGTGTGCTGCGACTAAATAAGCAGGCAGATCTAGCTCTCTTGGGCTTTCTTGGGGTGCAGAGGTAAGTGCAACTCTTAAGAGCAGAACCAAACGGTTTTAGTTTAAAATGTAAACTAAACAGCTGGGCACTGTGGCGGTGCCTGTAGTCCCAGCTACTTGGGAGGCCGAGGCAAGAGACTTGCTTAAGCCCAAGAGTTGGAGGTTGCTGTGAGCTGTGACACCACAGCACTCACTGAGAGCGACATAGTGAAACTGTCTAAAAAAAAAAAAAAGTAAACTGCATTATCAGAGATTTTAATATCTAATTATACAATGTGTACAGCTTGCAATTTACTTATTTGCCTCACTGTCTTATTTAATAAAATTGTGATATTTAATTTTATTTCTGAGAATATTTGAAGATGAATATAAACCTGCTTATTCTTCTGAATGAGTTTGTATTGTGTTTTCACATATGCATATATATAAAATCAATATGAATTATGTTGCCTGATACATTGTAGTTCTTTAAAGCAAATATAATACCAAAAATATTTTACATTCACATTTCTCAGGAGAATTAGATGAATTCAATCTTTGGCGTTCTTCCTTCCCACCTGTTATTTTTAATTTAAAATTTTAGAAGTGCTGCTTTTGTTCCAAGGCAATATTTCTTGTTATTCTAAGGAAATGCCAAATGATTATGCTTTCTTTCTTACTTAGTGATAAAGTTGATCCCCCTCTCAATAATTATATTATTTGTACTATCAAACAAAAGGAAATAAACCTTGATTAAAAAGTTAATTTTGGGGAGGGGAAAAGAGGAGGAGTCAGGGGGATTGGTGTGCTCCACTCAATGGGCACAGTGTGGGGGTGAACGGCACACCTTTTGGGTGTGGGACACAACTACAAGAGGGACTCTACTTAACAAGTACAAACATTTTAACCTGGTTTATACCCTTTCATTAACCTGAAATTTAAAAAAATAATAAATTATTTTTGAAAGAAAAATAGTAAATTTTTTTTAGTAGAAAAATTTAATACTAAAAATAAGATAAAACTGAGTGAAGGAAAGATTTTTGGCCGATATTTGGTAATATCTGTAAGGTGTAGGGTTGTTAGAGTATAGACAAATCCCTTAGGGTATAATAGAAACTCTTAAATCACTTCTCTAATCTTTATTAAAATAACCTATCTGTAGAATAGTTACTTTTAACAGGGTCAGGGAAGGTAATATAGCTGTCAGCTGTTTTTATGTGAATTTATCTACCATAAGTAACAATAATAATTTTGGATTCCATTGTAGGAAATTTTGGCCAGTGACTTTGTCAATCCTTGGAGATAATAAAAAGGTATAGTAGATTTAAATTTCCTTAACAAATATGCTTTTCTTTGGTGGGAAGGATTTGAGATAGCAAAAGATTTCCATTTTTATTTGATAGAATAGTACCCAAGCTTGTGTTAGCATCTATTATTCACCAAGACCTGTACACTGCTGTTGATATCATTGATTTTTATTGCTTTCCTCTTTGACCTTCATTCATTTTTACAGGTTTTGCCAACCACAAAAGATGCTTGTTTTGCCTCAGCAGTAGAATGTCTGCAGCAGATCAGGTAATCTCCAATTTGTTGAAAAACTACATAAAGTAATGGTTAGTCTGTCAAGATATTAATAAGATCTTATCTTTACCTAAGCTCTAATTCTGGGATAGGGAAACTTTCATGTTGGAAGACCACATTAACTTAGCGGTAATCAAATAAGGCCCTATTCAAGAAACTTCAGTTAGATATACTTAAAAATGTACATTCTTTCATAAAAATCTAAATGCTATGTATTTAATAATTTCAAAAAATGAAAACTAATTGTTAATTTTAAATTTAATATCTTTTAATGACTTTTTTGGTCTGCTTTTTGATGGAAAGCATTTGAATAATTGCAGCATGGAGGTCCACAGTTTCAGTTGATTCTCTAGATGGGTATCAGTCATTCATGACCCTCAGGGTGTCTTGATTTGGTTTAGGTAGAAGAATATAGATTCACAGCATTAAGTGGTTGAAAAACAAGAAAGCATTTGGGGGCATGTTGCCAAAAGTGTGAGGATTCCAGCACATTTTCCATATTTCAGTTGGATTTTTCTTAGCATCAAACAATCACTTTCAAATATCATCTACTGAGATCTCAATCAATCCTTGGTGATCAACCAGGGGAGGCTGAAATGTTAATTTGAGTGATATGATTCTCAAAGGCAGTGAACCGTACATTATATTCTATAATTAATAGGTCTATACCATTTGCATGTTCTTCAAATGATTCTACTGATCAATGATGTTTGCTAACTGGAGAGAATGTCCATCTAAAATTTCCATTTTAAAACCCTTGAAGAAATCGGTCTGGGTGAGTATTTTATGAGGAGGACCCCCCCCGGCAATTGAAGCAGCTTCAAAAATACACTACTGGGACCTGATCAAACTAAAAAGCTTCTGCACAACCAAGAACACAGGAAGTGAAGCAAGCAAACAGCCATCAGAATGGGAGAAGATATTTGCAGGTTATGTCTCCAACAAAGGTTTAATAACCAGAATCCACAGAGAACTCAAATGTATAAGCAAGAAAAGAACAAGTGGCAGGCTGGGCAAGGGACTTGAAGAGAAACTTCTCTGAAGAAGACAGGCGCACGGCCTACAGACATATGAAAAAATGCTCATCATCTTTAATCATCAGAGAAATGCAAATCAAAACTACTTTGAGATATCATCTAACTCCAGTAAGATTAGCCCATATCACAAAATCCCAAGACCAGAGATGTTGGCGTGGATGTGGAGAAAAGGGAACACTTCTACACTGCTGGTGGGAATGCAAATTAATACATTCCTTTTGGAAAGATGTTTGGAGAACACTTAGAGATCTAAAAATAGATTTGCCATTCAATCCTACAATTCCTCTACTAGGCATATACCCAGAAGACCAAAAATCACATCATAACAAAGATATTTGTACCAGAATGTTTATTGCAGCCCAATTCATAATTGCTAAGTCATGGAAAAAGCCCAAGAGCCCATCGATCCACAAATGGATTAATAAATTGTGGTATACATACACCATGGAATATTATGCAGCCTTAAAGAAAGATAGAGACTTTACCCCTTTCATGTTTACATGGATGGAGCTGGAACATATTCTTCTTAGTAAAGTATCTCAAGAATGGAAGAAAAAGTATTCAATGTACTCAGTCCTACTATGAAACTAATTTATGGCTTTCACATGAAAGCTAAAACCCAGTTATAACCTAAGAATAGGGGGAAGGGGGAAAGAGACGGGAGGGAGGGGGGAGGGGGACAGTGGGAGGGTGATTGATGGGATTACACCTGCAATGCATCTTATAAAGGTATATGTGAAACTTAGTAAATGTAGAATGTAAATGTCTTAACACAATAACTAAGAAAATGCCAGGAAGGCTATGTTAACCAGTATGATGAAAATGTGTCAAATGGTCTATAAAACCAGTGTATGGTGCCCCATGATTGTATTAATGTATACAGCTATGATTTAATAATAAAAATAAATAAATAAATAAAAATAAAATTTCCATTTTTTTATGTGTAATAACTTGGATGGATTTGGAAGATGATTCTTCTTTTTTTTTTTTTTTTTAATACAGAGTCTTACTGTGTCACCCTGGGTAAAGTGCCATAGCATCATCATAGCTCAGAGCAACCTCAAACTTTTTGTCTTGAACAGTCTTGCCTCAGCCTCCCAACTAGTTGGGACTACAGGCATGTGCCACACCACAATGCCCAGCTAATGTTTGTATTTTTAGTAGAGCTAGGGTCTTGCTCTTGTTGAGGCTGATCTGGAATCCTGAGCTCAAGTAATGTGCCTGCCTCAGCCCCCTAGAGTCCTAGGATTGCAGGCCTGAGCTACTGTGCCCAGCCATCTAAAATTTCCTTTTGAAAAAGGATAGCTTAGGCTGGCACGGTGGCTCACGCCTGTAATCCCAGCACTTGGGAGGCCAAAGCAGGTGGATTGCCTGAGTTCACGAGTTCGAGACAAACCTGAGCAAGAGCGAGACCCAGTCTCTAAAAAATAGCTGGGCATTGTGGTGGGCACTTATAATCTCAGCTGCTTGGGAGGCTGAGGCAAAAGGATTGCTTGAACCCAAGAGTTTGAGGTTGCTGTGAGCTAAGACAGCATGGCACTCTACTGAGGGTGACCAAGTGAGACTGTCTCAAAAAAAAAAATAAATAATAAATAAACAGATAGATAAAATTAAAAAGGATAGCTTTTTTCAAGATATTTGGACTTTTTTGCCTATTATCATATAGATATAATTTTACTTTGCAAAGAAACATTCAAGTTGTTTTGATTTGACATATTATACAGAAATGCTGCATTTCTACAGAAATCTTTCAATGATTCATATTGCTGATTCTGTCCTTCATAAAATCTGTCTGTTCTTGCAGAAATAAAGTTTTGGCTAACACCTGTCCCTGTGATAGCAAGGCATTTTAGAATGATACAGCAAATCCACACTGCATACCTCATCCTTCAACTTTACCATGTTAGGAAACTGATAAGGCCGTGTTGCATTTTCCTGATTATAGTTGACAATATTTATAATTCATTTCAAAATGTCACTTAAAATGGTAGCTTTAGCACAGAGATTTTGCTGATGCAAATTACATTGGAAAGAAATTAGAGCATCTAGATCTGTTAGTATTTTTTTTTATCTGGGCAATAAACCCTTCATGTTTTCCTCTCATGGAAAGTGCACCGTCTGTATATACAATCACTAAATTTAGTCCAAATTTACGCCATTTGTCATGACAGTTGTTGAAGATGTCTATTCCTCATGTTCTGTTCACAAGAATGCCTAAAGCAAGTAGCTTCACAGCAAAGAAAAATTTTTATTATGACCCTAATGAAGTATAAAACCTGCACCAAGTCAGTAGTATCAGTTGATTCATCCAAACCATTGAATAATATATATTTTCCTTTTGAAGTATTGCATGAGTTCTATTAAGTAAAGCCTAATTCATGCTCCCAAATCAGTTATGATTCTTCTTAAAGAGATAGTTGTTTGTACTTTGAAACATTATTGCAGTCTAAGCATCCTACAACTTTAAATGTATTCTTTCACAATTTTTATATCACTGAATGGCTTCCCTTGTTTCTCAGAGTTATAAACTACTTTATAAGTTGCTTCGGTGGCATTGTTTCTTGATCTTATTGCTGCTTGAAAGAATTGTCTTTGCTTTTGCTTCTCATCTTTTAATTTTGACAGTAGAACCTTTGGGCTTCTCCCTCTAATTTAAAATATTTGTGATCCTTATGAGTATTATAATGCTGATGAGCAATGAATTTCTTTAATGTTGATATTGCAGTATCATAGAGAAGGCAAATAATTTTATCTTTAGCAGAAACAAGATGATGCAATTCCAAGTCCTTGTTAAAAAATCTGTATTGTTCCTTCAGTATTCTCTTGGTCTTCTTTGACATGACTCTTCAGCAGATAGAATTATAAAATACTGTTGAGCTGTGCAGCTATTCACAAATTCTACTTCAAACAGAAACACAGTGCACCTTTGATAAAACTGGTAACAGACTGGTGTACTCCAAACTCCTCCCCCCACCCCAATAAACTCTCAACCACCCAGCCTTGTGTGGTAGTGGTGCCAGGCAGGCCGGGGAAGTTAGAACTAAATCATGAGTGTGGCAGCCGTCAATTTAACCCTTACACCTTACTAATGTTCGAATTGTGCCAATCTGTTGAAACTTATTTTATTCTTTAATATTTTAAATATGTTCATTTTAACAATGAAATAAAAAAGACAAAAACTATATTAATAAAAATAAAAGGATTTGTTCTGTAAAATTTCAATTCAGTCAAAAGGCCCCAGTTAAGGGCCTAGAAGGGCACATGTGGCCTTAGGGCTGCAGGTTTCCCACTCCTTCTCTGAGCGCCCCACATATTGATGGTGTCATACTCAACCTGGAGATAAGAAAGGCTCCTTGGGACCATTTGGGTTATCTTTTACTCCAAAATGCCCTTGCATTTTCAAAAATGCTGGGGTACCTATTCAGATATTTATCTACATGATCACATCTTTAACCAATGTAAATTAACCAAACTTCTCACTCAAAAAAGAGTATCTAATAGGAGAATAAGATTTCACATGAATAAAAGGAAACAATATGAATGAATATGATTTATGAATTCTTCCGCATGAATCCCAGACAGTGGAGACTTCTTTTCTCTTAGCACCACAGAATTACAAAGTCATCGCTTCCAGTGACTCATTTGTGCTTGACGTGTCCAATTTTAGGCCTGTGAGTCTCAGGAAGGAATATCAAATGACTTTATTAAGAAAAGTATAGGATATTGGCTCGGCACCCGTAGCTCTGTGGGCAGGGCGCCAGCCACATACACTGAGGCTGGCAGGTTTGAGCCCAGCCTGCGCCTGCTAAACCACAATGACAACTGCAACAAAAAATAGCTGGGTGTTGTGGCGGGTACCTGTAGTCCCAGCTACTCAGGAGGCAAAAGAATCACTTATGCCCAAGTGTTTGAGGTTGCTTTGAGCTGTGACATCACAGCACTCTACTGAGGGCGACATAGTGAGACCCTGTCTCAAAAAAAAAAGAAAATTATAGGATATTTTTTTGTCATTATCTTTATGACAGCACAACGTTTACCCCATCAGACAAACTTAAAGTCATCCAGCAGACTTTTGAAGAGATCTCTCAGAGTGTCCTAGCATCACTCCAGGAAGACTTCTTGTGGTCCATGGATGATTTGTTTCCCGTGTTCTTATATGTGGTGCTACGGGCCAGGTAAGCAATCTTTTCTGTCTTTATTATTAGCAGGTTATTATTTTAACAAGTCTGGTCCATACATTTTCTGAACTAATCACAGGAATATGCTTTTCATTGGAAAAAAATCCACTTTTAGCAACCCATTCCACTATGCTATTTCAGGAAGAAGTATGGACATGTAAGCAAAAATAACTCAGCATCTTTTTCTCTTTGGGGCAGGATTAGGAATTTAGGGTCTGAGGTGCATCTCATTGAGGATCTGATGGACCCCTATCTTCAACATGGGGAACAGGGTATAATGTTCACCACCTTGAAGGTAAGTGTCAGTATTATTTAATAATGTTCTATCTTCAAATCAGTCCTTTATTTACCACATTATAAATGTCATTAATCACTGTCTTTTTTATACAAAAGCTTATTGCAAACCTTAAATGACTTTAGACCACACATTGTATTGATTTTTATTTTGTGTGTGTTGATTTTTTTTTTTTTTTTTTTGAGACAGTTTCAGTATGTCACCCTTGGTAGAGTGCTGCGGCGTCACAGCTCACAATAACCTCAAACTCTCAGGCTTAAGCGATTCTCCTGCCTCAGCCTCCCAAGTAACTGGGACTACAGGTGCCCAACCCAACGCCCGGCTATATTTTTATTTTTTTGTTGCAGTTGTTGTTGTTTAGCTGGCCCAGGCCGGGTTCAAACCCTCCAGCCTTGGTGCATGTGGCTGGCGCCATAACCACTGTACTATGGGCACCGAGCCAGCGTGTGTTGATATTTTAAAACATGATGATACTGTATATTAAAGAAAAATAGGATAAGTCAGTTATTTTTCCAAATACTAAAGCAAATTATTCCTATTCATTTTTTCCTGTAAATTAATCAAATTGTTATAAATGCTCATATTTGCATAGGTAATTATAACTCTAAAAAAGGAACAGAAAGGATTCTTAGTGTCCACATAGTGTCTCCCAGTATAGCTATTTGGTGGAAGTAAGGTAGAACATGGAAGCAGCAGGTAAATGATGAATTTGAGTTCTGTCTTTTTTCTTATCTTGGTATTTCCTACAGCCAGTGGGTTACAAATGAGGTTTTGTTTCAGGCGCCCTTGAGGGGTTTTTAGAAGTCATTTCAGTTTCCCGCCTTGATTTTTCTTGGGATTTGGAAGAATGATTCTAATGTTTATTGGAAGAACAGATAGAAGATGCTCCCCCCCCCAAAAAAAAAAAAAAAAAAGAGAGAGAGAAGGAGAAGAAAGAAAATGCCAAAAACACTTGTAAAAAGTGAATAGACCCATTCTTCTAGTTAATAAAATATTATTAAATGATAATAATTAAGATAATAAAAATTAAGCTAAAATAACATGTTACTGTCTCAGGAATAGATACATACAAAAATGTAAAGAAGAATTATTTAATAAATGGTAAAACAAAGTATTGGATAGCTTAGTATATTAGCAGTTTTGGAGGGAAGGTGAAATAGCAAATTAGAGATGCTTTGGGATTTAAATATAGAGATTTGAAGATAGAAGGAAAGATAGGCACATCAAAATGAGAAAAAAAAACCCAGAATTTAATGGCAAGTTTCTGGCTTGGGTTAACTTCTCTAACTTTTCAAGTAAAATACCATCAGCCTGCCTCCCTCCCTTTCTTCTTCCTTCCTTCCGAAAACGAGAAGGATGAGGAGGGAGAGGGAGGAAGAGAAGGAACACAACTTTTCTTAACAAACTGAAAAGGGGCAGAAACTGTGAAAAATATTGTCCAGAAATGACTACTAGTATTTATGTTAGAATATCTCTAAACAAATCACCAAGGAAGAAACTGAATTGCATGAAGAAAAAAATGCTCAACCTCACTGAAACCTCAGATTAAACAAGATGCCATTTCATGCCTGCTAAACTAGCAAAAATATTTTAAAATTATACCCAGTGCTGGCAGGATAATGGTGAAATCATTATTATTTCCATATTACTGATACTGGAATAAGTAGCCATCACCCTTTTAGAGAGCTATTGTTACTAACATAGATATAGACAATACCAAAAATGTTTGTGGAGGCTGGGTATGGGGGCTCACACCTGCAATCCCAGCATTTGGGGAAGCTGAGGAAGGAGGATCACTAGAGGTAAGGAGTTTGAGACCAACACAGCAAGACCTTGTCATTACAGAAAATTTAAAAACTAGTGCCCCCCCCCACAACAAAAACCAACGACTAGCCAGGCGTAAGTGGATCCCTAGAAAATTCTGACTCAGTAAGTCTGCAGTGATGCTTAATGTTTATTATGTTTATTAACACAGAAATATACTAGGTGGTTCTGATTATAGTTCTGATGTACCTTTTAACAGTCAGGATACTCTACATGCCCTACTCTACAATCAGTAGTGGCAAATTATGGTATTTCTACTTGATGAAGAATAATACCATTCAGCTTGTAAAAAGATTTTTTATTTGGAAAATGAAAAAAAGTTTATACTAATTATGACAAGGCAAAAAAGCATAGCCATTGGATAGAGGAACTAGAAGGGAACAGAAAAAGTCAAAACAACTAAATTTGTTGGGCCATCCACTGAATTTATTAATAAGGATTTTTTTTTCTTTAACTGTATCTGTTGTTCTGTTTGTGTAACTTCTTTAAAAGCAAATTTAAAACTGTTTTGAACGTTTTTCCAGGCATGTTACTACCAGATCCAGCGTGAGAAGCTTAACTAGACTACCTAACAGCTTGAAGACGGAATTATCTACTACAGAGTCACAGCACCATCTGGAGTCTTCTGTAGTAGCAAAAGGGTGTTGAAATTGGAAA
Source organism: Nycticebus coucang (assembly GCF_027406575.1). NCBI lineage: Eukaryota > Metazoa > Chordata > Mammalia > Primates > Lorisidae > Nycticebus > Nycticebus coucang. Next base: position 99,078,059 of record NC_069786.1, on the reverse strand, counting down.
GGACTTTATGTTATTTTGGTTGTTATTTCTGACCCTTACTAATAATGAGATCTCTGAGCCCAGAGAAAAAGACTGTAGAGTTTAAAGGGAGAATTGAAAAGGAGGTAGAAATCAGATTAGACTAGCCCTTGGCCTGTGTTAAATTCCAAAAATATCATTCATCTACTATTTGGAAAAAGAAGAGATCTCTTCCTACAGTGAAGGGTATGTCACCTATGTGAAGTTGTAAGAAAATTCCCAGTCTAGCTTCTTACATTAAAGAAGTTGATGAATATTTTTGAGTTCTGATTTGCCTGAATCCATCTGCAGTTACCCAGATCCCTTTGCAAGAACTAGATTGTACTTGAAACTATAGTGGGCCACACTCTGCCTTCCTAAATCCCTTCCAATCATGTGTGTATCATGCTTTTTTGCCGAAAGAGGAACTTTTAAACTACAGTTTTAACTTTTTCTAAGCTTTTCCATGATGGGAGAGGTTTTATGCAGTGACTACCACATCCTGCCCCTGCCACCACCTCAAACATGGAACACATCTAAATAGGAGTTTTCTGTCTCCTAATTAAGAAGACCATAGGAATTTTGGTTTTGGTTTTCTCACTAAGCTACACTGGAATACAAAACACTGACTCTGAGCTGCTGTGGAACCTCATTTGTCCCTGTGCAAACGCTGTCTTCTGTGGCCTGTGAATGAGAGCCCGAGGAGCTTTGCATGCAAGCTGTATTTTGGAGCAGGATGAAAGATTGGGAAATGTGGAAGCAAAGAACTGCATCGATCAATCTGGTGTAGTGGTTTCTTCCCTATACCTCGCACTCAACTCACAGAGAACAAAAAGGGAAATAAGCTTTGGCTTTTTCCATCTCAAAAGTATTATAGCACCTCAACATTTTAGTGTTTTGCTTTTTGCTTTTTTAAAACTGTCCCATTATAAGTTGTTGGTTTATACTGTATAAGTAGCACTAGTAGCTGTTTTGAATAATATAGGTGCTCTTCCTCATCTCATCCCCTGCACACCATGGTGAGCATATGGAGTGTCCCTATTTATGTTAAGTGACTCAGCAAATGTTAAAATACTTTTGAAAAAGGATCATGGTTTCTGCTGTACTTTATAATCAAGACAAGTGTTTATTAAAATACTGTTTTGGAATGTTGGCTGTGATGTAACAGCAATTTTCATAATAAAAGGCATCGGTCTTTATGAGGTGGTTTTATGATTGCAGCAGAAATGGACAGAGCAGTCTAAAAAATTAAAGGAAACCCAAGTTTAGTATTTCTTTTGCCTACATTGTTCCCATGTCTCTTTGTATTGGCTTTAGAGGTCCCTCTGGATTTTAGAGATTTCTCACTTTAAAATAAACAAACTGGGTCCAGGCATAGTGGCTTACCTAGCCCTATAATCCTAGCCCTCTGGGAAGCTGAGACAGGTGAATAGCCTGAACTCACAGGTTCAAGACCAGCCTGAGCATGAGCGAGACCCTGTCTCTAAAAATAGCTGGGCATCGTGGCAAGCACCTATAGTCCCAGCTACTTGGGTGGCTGAGGCAAGAGAATCACTTGAACCCAAGAGTCTGAGGTTACTGTGAGCTATGATGCCAGGGCACTCTACTGAGGGTGACAAAGCGAGACTCTGTCTCAAAAAAATAAACTGTAATCACAGCTGTAATCCTAGCACTCTGAAAGGCTAAGGCAGATGGATTGCTTGAGTTTAGGAATTCACAACCAGCCTGAAAAAGAACAAGACCCTATTTCTACCAAAAATAGAAAAACTGAGGCAGAGGATTATTTGAAGCCAGGGGTTTGAGGTTGCTGTGAGCTGTGACACCACAGCACTCTACCCAGGGCAACGGAGTGAGACTCTGTCTCAAAAAAAAAAAAAAGTAAGACTACAGCCCTCCTAAAAATAGAAAAACTAGCTGGGTAAGTTTTGGAAGGCTCCCATAGTCTCAGCTACTCGGAGGCTAAAGCTAGAGGATCACTTGAGCCTAGGAGTTTGAGGTTGCTGTGAGCTATGATGATGCCGCAGCACTCTACCCAGACAGAGTGAGACTGTCTCCAAAAACAAAAGTACTGTCTTTTGTTGTGTGGTATCTGTTATCCTGAAATAATAAAAAAGATACTAGTGTTTTTTGGTGGTAACTATGTGCTGACATCTTGAGAAAAAAATGCTGGAATGAAAATGATATAAATTAGACTTTTCAGTGCAAGCAATACTTTAAGAAGATTTGTGTTGGGAAAAGCTTGTGAGTAATTTAGTGGTTAGACTGGGTTAGGTGTCTGTGGATTAAGTCAAAGAGGATGTGCAGAGATTTTATCTGGAACAGTGAGGTGACTTTGGCTCCTAACAGCCTACTTGTGCTTTCTACTAAAGTTTTTGTCTGGATCGGAGCAGCACTGCGTGTTCACACTCTTACAGGTAAGAGACCCTGCCAAATAATCCTGCCTTTCCAGAAGATATTGCTTATGACCATCTCTTAGTTCTTAGGGGTTTTTTTTTGTTTGTTTTGTTTGTTTGGTTGGTTGATTGGTTGGTTGGGTTTTTTTTGTTGTTGTTGTTGCAGTTTTTTTTGGCCGGGGCCAAAAAAATGACGTTTGACCCCACCACCTCCAGTATATGGGGCCAGCGCCCTACTCCTTGAGCCACAGGTGCCACCCTAGTTCTTAGTTCTTAAAGATATAATTCTGAGTAATTCAAATTCTTTAGTTTCATTGCAACTCAAATTATATGGATAATTTTATTTCAAAAGGGCAGGTTTTTCTTTGAATGAGTTATCATGAAGATGAGTAAAATCAAGCATTTGTCCTAGAACTAATAAACGGCATTTTGGCCCACAGGAAGCCAGCCATTTTTATGAGCCATGGCTTATGATTACGTTTTCAAGTGCTTTTTCAGAGTTTGTTTAGTAAAAAGTATTTTGAAAAGCAAGCGTAATAGGAGTAGGGGAGTCTTGACTTTTAATAATAATCTAAAGTTTGTTAGGAAAGGGGGTTAAAGTCGTAGTAACCAGTCCATAGTAAATTTGTGACAGAAACCTGAGGATAATCTGGCAAGCAGTTTTTTAAATTCACCTACCTAAGTTGTAGAGATGAAATATCTATATTTTTGCCTTTATGGCTGAGAAATCTTTGGTCAAAATGAGCCTTTTTGAATATATGAATTAGTTACTCAGGTCACTTCAACATTGGCTGTAGATTTATTAGAGGTTATTTTAATAATTAAGTTCACTATAAAAACCACCATCTGTCTGTGAAGCACAGTCTATCAAGCTCCCTTACAGTAGTTTCATCTCAGAATCGACAGTCTCTAGTGCTGCCGTCTGCTGAACTGGAAGGCCTCGTTCAGCCCAGTGCCATTTGGGCATTAAACATGGAAGAAATTGGTCCATCTTATGATGTGCAAACAACAGCTTGTTTGTTCTGCTTCACTAAGGACGTGAATTGTGGGATGCCCAAGCGTATCAGATTTTGACAGATTTTTGTCTGGTGGGCACTCCCTGTCCTTTTTTTTTTTTTTGAGACAGAGTCTCAAGCTGTCGTCCTGGGTAGAGTGCCATAGTGTCACAGCTCACAGCAACCTCAAACTCCTAGGCTTAAGCTATTCTCTTGCCTCAGCCTCCCAAGTAGCTGTGACTACAGGCGCCTGCCACAATGCCTGGCTATTTTCTGGTTGCAGTTGTCATTATTGTTTAGTAGGCCCAGGCCTGCTAGAACCCGCCAGCCTTGGTGTATGTGGCTGGCACCCTACTCAACTGAGCTATGGGCGCCAAGCCCCCCTTTCCCTTTTTAATTCCCTTCCTCTAGGGAGAAAGATGAGTTACATATACACCTGTTTTGCTAGATGATTCGTTATAGAAGCTCAAAAAGCAGAACACAGGAGAAGGCATGGTTTAACCTGACTCCCTTACACTAGGCAAGGCAGATAGCGGTAGGCATGGCAAAAACTTAATGATGTTGACTTTTGGTAGAATTGAGCAAAGTACTTCAGTGGGACTAGAAAACTCTATGTATGGGAAAGTTGTTGAAAATTCTGGCAGCTTTCTGTGTTGCTCTTCACATTGCCTTAGAATTTAGAGACAATAATGATTTTTTTTCTTTTAGAAACCCTTCATCCAGGGGTCCTCAAACTGTGGCCGGTGGGCCACATGAGGCGGTATGATTGTATTTGTTCCCATTTTGTTTTCTTACTTCAAAATAAGATATGTGTAGTGTGCATAGGAATTTCTTCATCGTTTTCTTTTTTTAAACTATAGTCCGGCCCTCCAACGATCTGAGGGACAGTGAACTGGCCCCCTGTTTAAAAAGTTTGAGGACCCCTGAGTGGTTCTGAACCCTGTGAAATTCAATATCCCAATCTTTAATAACTAATTTGAAATTTTTCATTAAAAATCCTAATTTGCTGGGTGCAATGGCTCACACCTGTAATCCTAGCACTCTGGGAGTTCAAGGCTGGTGGATTGCTTAAGATCTTGAGTTCAAGACCAGCCTGAGCAAGAGTGAGACCCCCATCTTTACTAAAAATAAAAAACTGAGTCAAGAGGATCACTTGAGACCAAGAGTTTGAGGTTGCTGTGAGCTCTGAAGCCACAGCACTTGATCAAGGGTGACAAAATGAGACTTTCTCAAAAAAAAAAAAAAAACCTCTAATTTATTCTTTATTATTCCACTATGACAAATGTTGTTAGTGCCCTTACCCATATTTTGGTCCTTGCCATTTTGGTGGTCTCTGGGCCTGCTTCCAACTACCAGCACCTACACTTCCCATCTGAGGGTATACATGTGGCAGACTGGAAGAGCCAGAAGTAATGCTTTCTGGGAACAGCTCTCAACCCATACTCGACAACACTGGTGCCTAGATACCCCCATTATTCCATGTTCCCCATGGGATTGAGCTCTAGTTGCCCTTAGTGGTTACTTGTTTAATGACACACCTTTTTTTTTTTTTGAGACAGAGTCTCACTCTGTTGCCCTGGGTAGAGTGCTCACATCATAGCTCACAGTAACCTCCAACTCCTGGGTTTAAGCAATCCTCTTGCTTCAGCCTTCCAAGTACCTGGGACTATAAGCACTTGCCACAACGTCTAGCTAATTTTTCCTATTTTTAGTAGAAATCAGGAGGGTGTATGTGTGTGTATGTGTGTCTGTCTGTCTGTCTCACTCTTGCTCAGACTGGTCTCAAACTCCTGAGACCAAGGCATCCACCTGCCTTGGCCTCCAGAGTGTTAGGACTACAGGCATGAGCCACCCACCTATTACTGACTTTTCCCCTCACCTGCCTCAATCCTCTTGTCTCCTGGCATTTCCTGGGATCACTTTCCCAATAGGTTACTTGTCCTAGAGTCCTTGCTCTGTGTCTGATCCTAGAGGAACCCAAACCAAGACACTTAGTCATCACTAATCCTTTAGTAATGACAAAAAGGACAAATTAAAGAAATGTAGTTGATTATACTGTATAATTCAGTATGTAAATATGGAACATCACTACACCAAAAGATAGAATGAACAAACACATGTGTGAACCTATACAAAAATCTACCCAAGAAGCAGCAGCTTTGAATGCAGGTACAGATGCAGCCTGATCCTGGTGTGCCGTAGTGATCCCCTAAATACCAATGCAGGCCAGCCGCAGTGGCTCACGCCTGTAATCTCAGCACTCTAGGAGGCTGAGGTGGGCAGAGTTTGAGACCAGCCTGAGCAAAAGCCAGACCTTATCTCTAAAAATAGCAGGGTGCCTGTAATCCCAGCTATTCAGGAGGCTGAGGCAAGAGAATTGTTTGAGCCCAGGAGTCTGAGCTTTGCTGTGAGCTACACCACCACAGTGCTCTATCAAGGCAAAATGAGACTCTGTCTCAAAAAAATAAATAAAATAAAAATAAAAAATAAGTAAATACCACAAGCAGCATTACCATTAATGACATGATTTTCTAAAGTGAACAACTTGATAAAATGTAAAGCAAAACAAAGTAAATTTATATCTCAGTCATGGTGGTAGCATTTGATCGGATTTATTGTATATTAAGTGTATGCAAAAATGTTTTGTGTTTTTATGTAAAGAAAAGATGGGTTCTAGGTTCAGATGATTGTACATGTTTTTCAGGGAAATGAAAATTCAGCGGGACATCTGAAGTTACATAGGGCATATGGTGATCCTCACTGGGTAGGTAGTACAACTTCTGGGAAACTGCCTTAAAGAGCAGTGGATATGTTCCCTGGTTTTCTTAATCCCTTCCCCCATGACTGAAATGTAGAAGTGATGGCTGCAGTTCCATGACTATCTTGAGCAGGTAGATGAGAACCACACCACACCCCAGGGGAACCGTGAGCTGACAGGAGCCTGTTCCCTGATGACACCCTGGAGAAAGGCTGCCCTACCAGCCCCGCATTGCCTCTGCCTCTGAACTTTCACGACAGAAAAATAGGAACTTCTACTCTAAATCATTGCTATTCTAGGTTTCTAGTTCTTCAAACTAAACCTACCTAAAGCAATATAGAAAATAAAGATGGGGGCGGCGCCTGTGGCTCAGTGAGTAGGGCGCCGGCCCCATATGCCGAGGGTGGTGGGTTCAAACCCAGCCCCGGCCAAAACGGCAACAAAAAATAGCCGGGCGTTGTGGCGGGCGCCTGTAGTCCCAGCTGCTCGGGAGGCTGAGGCAAGAGAATCGCTTAAGCCCAGGAGTTAGAGGTTGCTGCGAGCCGTGTGACGCCACGGCACTCTACCCAAGGGTGGTACAGTGAGACTCTGTCTCTACAAAAAAGAAAAAAAGAAAATAAAGATGGAAACAGGCATTTCAAATTAGTTGTTAAAGACTGGTATTGAATCTGGCAGGGTTAAGAGCAATTGTCTAGAATCTAGACACCCTGTAGGGTTGAGCCAAGAAAATGATTTTGAAAAAAAAAACAGATTGTTTTTATGTTGTCTCTGAATCCTAAGAGAATGCCTCGCTAAAAACACATAACCCTTGCGGTTGTGTTCGGCTAGTTCTTCTAATGAACTCTAAGGTGGAAGAAGAGGGAACCAGGCTCCCGGAGAGTCAGGCCAGGGAAGACTCTTCTGAGCTCTGATGAACAAAAAGGTGGAAAATGAATCAATATAGTGTTATTTGTCACTTGTTCAAACTAGAGGAGGCTGAGGGAGTGTTTTATGAAGTGTAGTTTCCTCTTTCACAGCTGGTGATGGTTAATGTAAAGAGTAAGCCCCACAGGGAAGACTGTTTATTTGACGTGTATGGCCGCATGCAGCACAGGGCCTGGCTTGCTCAGTAAATGCTGTTGAAAATATGTTCCAATGTTGCAGCAACTGTGAGCCCAGTGTAACTGAGTGAGCTGTGTGCTGTTTATCGATCTGTTTCCTAGCCCTGAAATCCTTTTGGAAACTGAGCAGGGAGAATGATACAGTCAGACAAAGGAGCAGATCCACCAGACAAGGACATGGACCTTTCTACCACGACCAACCCAGAGAATGGTAGGTATTGCCAGCGTTCCTGTTTTAGACCAGAAAGTCCTTATGATATCACTTTAAACATGTGGGAAAACAAATAGGCAGAAATTCTAATAGATTTATTCTGATTCCTACAAGGAATCTATGCACTTTGGGTTGCACTACAACTACTCGTGATAAGTTTTAACAACAAATTTTAAGGCAGGAAGGAAAGAAATTGACACGGTGGATTCAGTACAATGTTTTCCTTTATCCTACAATGTTTTATGTAAAATTGTTTACATTCAAAATATCACTATATGGGTCAGAAAGTCAAAAGGAATAAAAAAACCCCAAATATTGCTATAATATTATAAAAACATTGTTGAAAAAACCAACCCTTCACTAAAATCTGTTTAGTCTCTTAAATCAGGAGAATACTATGATTTGTATTAAAAACCTAGGGGGAATGCCGGGCATGGTGGCTCATGCCTGTAATCCCAGCACTCTGGGAGGCCAAGGCAGGTTGGAGAGGTTTGAGATCAGACTGAACAAGAGGAGACCCTGTCTTCAAAAATAGCCGTCCATTGTGGCAGGCACCTGTAGTCCCAGCTACTCAGGAGGCTGAGGCAAGAGTATTGTTTTGAGCCCGAGAGTTTGAGGTTGCTGTGAGCTATGATGCCAGGGCACACTACCAGGGTGACAAAGTGAGACTCTGTCTAACACACACACACACACAAAAACCTATTGGGAATAAGAATTTTTCAATAGCACTTTCAGTAAGGATTCTCAGAAAAAGGTTAAGAACAAATGACTATGTTTGAGTTAGAGAAAGAAGAACCATACATTTGGATGATTTTGAGATAAGCCACAGGCTGGTAAGATGGAGGAGGGGAAAGCAATCATGTTACTCTCATGATCTTACATCTGTGTTTTATGATCTATTATTTCATGGGATATTAACAACCCTATAAGAAAATTAGCACATTCTCATTTTGCCACAAGAAAACTGGTTTCAGATAGTTACATGACTTTCTTAAGTTCACATAGCAAGTGATGGGACAGGACTTGAAGCCAAGGTCTTTTGGCTGCAAACCCAGTGTCATTTTCATTCCTAATGAGACGAGATGACGTGTCCCAGCTGTCTGAATTGCCTTTCACATTTTCAGCTGCCTTCCTTTCCACTCCATGTGCCACCGTCTCTCTGTTCACTCCCTTTCCTAGGCCTCTCCCAAATCCTGAGGCTTGTGCTACAAGAATTGAGTCTGTTCTACAGCCGAGATGTGAACGGAGTGTGTCTCTTATATGACCTCCTCCATTCCCCGTGGCTGCAGGCTCTGCTAAAGGTAAGCACGCCATTGCTTGGAAGTCTGCGCTTACTGCAGTGGGCAGAAAACTATTGTCTTAATCTATCCAGGCTATTACAACAAAATGCCCAGTTTATAAACAACAGAAATTTATTTCTCACAGTTCTGGTTGCTGCGAAGTCCACGATCAAGTTGCCAGTGGATTCAGTGTCCAGTGAGGGCTCCCTCTCGGGTTCGTAGTTGGCACCTTCATAGGGGCTAGCTAGCTTGCTGGCTAAAATGGCCTGATTCCAGCTTGGTGCCTGTGGCTCAAACAGTTAAGGCGCCAGCCACATACACCTGAGCTGGCAGGTTTGAATCCAGCCCAGGCCTGCCAAACAACAATGATGGCTGCAACCAAAAAAATAGCCAGGTGTTATGGCGGGTGCCTGGGAGCTACTTCGGAGGTGGAGACAGGAGAATGGCTTGAGCCCAGGAGTTGGAGGTTGCTATGAGCTATGATGCTACGGCACTCTACCCAGGGTGACAGCTTGAGGCTTTGTCTCAAAAAAAAAAAAAAAAAAAAAGGTTCTACCTCCTAATACCATCTCTTTGGAGGTGAGGAGTTTAACCTATGAATTTTAGGAGTACACAAACGTTGAGACCGTAGCAACTACTTACTCAGTGGTGTCACTCGTCAATTGGTAGGAAGTTTCAACTTGGAAAAAGATTTCATAGAAGGCAATCCTCAGAGAAGAGCTACACAAACTTCTTAGCTTATGAAAGAATTAACTTCAGTGGAAAAAAAATATGGTGGCTCCTTTCTTTTCTCCCCTCAACTCTTCTTCTTGCAGAGACCCCCTAGGTTCACAAAACAGCCACCACAATGGCCATCAGCAACACCATATCAGTCACCTTTGTCCTTAGGCTAGCATGATGGCTCATGCCTGTAATCCTAACACTCTGGGAGGCCAAGATGGGTGGATGCCTTGAGCCTGGTCTCAGGAGTTCGAGACCAGCCTGAGCAAGTGTGAGTGAGACTCAGGCTCTACTAAAAATAGAAAAACTAGCCAGGCATCATGGCAGGTACCTGTAGTCCCAGCTACTCAGAAGGCTAAGGCAAGAGGATCACTTGAGCCCAGGAGTTTGAGTTTGCTGTGAGCTATGATGATGCCATGAGACTCTACCCAGGGCAACAGAGTGAGATTCTGTTTCAAAAACCAAACCAAACCAAAACAAAACACAATCCTTTGTCCTTGAAGCCAGCTCTGGACAAATAAAAATGCTTTAAAAATTGTTACTATTTGTTTGTTAAAATCAGAAAGGGAGCTATCTATAGTTCTATTTAGTTACCTTGAAATTTTTCTTACTCTAGGGTGGCACCTGTAGCTCAGTGGGTAGGGCACTGGCCACATACACTGAGGCTGGGAGGTTCGAACCTGGCCCAGGCCAGCTAATACAACAATGACAACTGCAGTAACAACAACAAACAATAGCTGGGTGTTGTGGCGGTCGCATGTAGTCCCAGCTACTTGGGAGGCTGAGGCAAGAGAATTGCTTGAGCCCAAGAGTTTGAGGTTGCAGTGCACTGTGACGCCACGGTATTCTACCCAGGGTGACAGCTTGAGACTCTATCTCAAAAAAAAAAAAAAATTTTCTTACTATAAGGTTTCTTTTTTAGGCTCAGCGCCTGTAGCTCAAGCGGCTAGCGCACCAGCCACATACACCAGAGCTGGTAGGTTCGAATCCAGCCCAGGCCCGCCAAACAACAATGACAACTACAACCAAAAAATAGCCGGGTGTTGTGGTGGGCACCTGTAGTCCCAGCTCCTTGGGAGGCTGAGGCAAGAGAATCACTTAAGCCCAAGAGTTGGAAGTTGCTGTGAGCTGTGATGCCATGGCACTCTATCCAAGGTGACAGCTTGAGATTCTGTCTCAAAAAAAAAAAAAAAAAGATTCTTTTTTAATTTGGCTAAAGTTTATGCAGTCTGAAATAACACTTATGAGATCATAGATAATGGATGCTAATACTATAATTTTGTTGTTCTGAATAAATATTAAGAAAAATCTTTCTGAAGTTATTTTTTGAGATGTGGGTATTTTCTTCACTTAAATGTGAAATGTGGTGGACCATTCTTAAGATGCATGTTAACATATCCTTTGAAGTCAACGTGGCAGGATCTTTAACATGAACAAAGAAGTGCTGCTCACATCACCTCTTTTAAAACAATCAGATTTCTGGCGGCACCTGTGGCTCAGTCGGTGGGGCGCCGGCCCCATATGCCGAGGGTGGCGGGTTCAAACCTGGCCCCGGCTGAACTGCAACCAAAAAATAGCTGGGGGTTGTGGCGGGCGCCTGTGGTCCCAGCTACTCGGGAGGCTGAGGCAAGAGAATCGCTTAAGCCCAGGAGTTGGAGGTTGCTGTGAGCCGTGTGACGCCACGGCACTCTACTGAGGGCCATAAAGTGAGACTCTGTCTCTACAAAAAAAAAAAAAAAAAATCAGATTTCTATTAGGCAGTTTACCCTTAGGATTAGCTAAGACAGTTTTAATTGCATTGTGGGCATTACCCTTGACCACCACTTGTAGGCTGTTGGTGCTTTGCACGCCCTCATCATTCACTTAGCCTTCATCACTTCCAAGTGAACCTGAGCACTGGCCCAGAGGTAGAATAGGGAAGCAGTGTCTTCATAGATCTGGGTAGAAAAGGCTGGGCTGAGCTGGTCCCTGGCGCCTTATTTTTGTAAGAGAAACTTGGGTCCTAAAATAAGATTAAGGAATGGTGGTCGGCAGGCTTTGGAGTACGCAACCCAACCCTAGATCATCGTATAGAAATAAATTCCTCAGGGATAGCAGAGACAAAGTTGGAATTTTTATAAATGAATTTGTACTGGAGAATTAAAAAAGGAGTGGGAAACAACTCAGGGAGCAGAGCAGAGTACAGATAAACATATGTAATGTGCCCGGCCTCTTAACTCAGTAACCTTTGCTGGACCCTGACCTCTGAGTTCCTGCCCTGTGCAGCACCAAGGTCCTCTCAGCACTGTGGTCCCAACAAGCCTGTCTCTTGAGAAAAACCTCAGTATATCATCCACATGTCCCTATTGGTCTCATCCCTGGAAATCCTACCCTTACTCAGTTTATAAAAGCAAAAGTTTAAATCTCTTTTTTATCATTGAAGTTGCTTTGGGAAGATCAGTTTCCCAGTGGCAGCCAATAATTAAGCCTTTGAAGCACTGATGCCACCAAACTCAAGTTTACTGCTTTTTGGCAACTAGAGGTACACACTGTTAAAGACCAGCACCGTTGTGCTATTCAGTTATTGGTGCAGTTGCCAAGGCTATTTCTCCTCTACGAGAGCCTTAAATCCAAAATGTTATAGTCATGTATTATCAATATCAGTTCTCCCATCCTCACCCCTTCTGCAGGTTTATGACTGCCTCCAGGAATTTAAAGAAAAGAAGCTAGTTCCTACCACCCACCATGCCCAGGCATTATCCTCTGAGGTAAGAAGACTTTACCCCGTGGAAGAGCAGAGCTATTTAGCACCTGCAATGCTAGTTTGATTGAATTGAAGGCTCTCATGGAAAAAAAATTTTTTTAATTATGTTTTTATTAAGTCTTTTGTACATAGATCGTAAATATATTTATGCCATTTTCAATGTGTTAATTATTTGTACAAATTGGAGTGCTTCCCTCATACTAATCAACATAGCTTTCATCTCATTTACCCAATTATAGCATTAGGACATTTGTGTTCTACACATGATAAATCCAACTTGTACTTGCAATGTGCTCCATAGGTGTTGTCCCCTACTACCCTCCCATCCCCTCCCCTCTACTCCCCTACTACATCCTAGGCTAAAGTTGTGTTTCATTTTTCATATGCAAGTGTGAGTGATAAAATTTGATTGATGATTATGTATCTAATAAGTGTTTTTAAATTGAACTTTAATATAAGGAAGAAAATTGGCCATCTACCTCCCCAAATTAAAACAAAAATCTCCACATTTTTAGCCAGAATGTATCTCTCTTTTTTTCCTAAACCTTGGGCTCAATTGACCTACATAAACAGGGTAATGTGGAAACTATTTTCAAATTGCTATCTCCAATCTTGACTCTTCCCCTTAATTCCAGTCTCAAATATCCTGCTGCCTCATCCCCATCTTATGTGGATGTTGAATGCGCTCATCAAATTAACGTGCCCAATCCTGATCTTCTCCCCCACCCCAACCCACCCCAACCCACCCCACTGCTCTTGCAGCCTTGTCTATTCAGGAATGGCACCTCTGTTCTTTCAGTGCTCATTCTACAATCTGTGGGGTCATCTTTGATTCTCTTTCTTTCATACCTCACACTCAATGTGATAGGAAATCCTGTCAGCAATATTTAAAAAATATATCCAGAATCTCACCTACCCGATTACACTATAGCCTCCTACCTGGTCTCCTGCTTCTATTCTTGCTCCTTGTGGTTGTTTCCAACACAGAAGCTAAAGAGATCTTTAAAAGCAAGGCAAGTCATGTCACTTGTCTGCTCAGACCTTCCTGTTGACTTCTCATTTCAGAGTAAACAGCAAAGGTCTTCCTTAGCGGACCGTAATTGGCCACCATTGCCTCTTTGACTTCACAGTCAATGCTTTCCCTGTTCGCTCTGCTCTAGCCGTACTGGCCCTTTGTGGAGGTTTACATTTATCAGATGTGCTCCTGCTGCAGGCCCTTTGCACTTTCTCTTCCCTGTGTCAGGAATGCTCTTGCCTATGTAGCCACATGATGTGCTCTCTCATGTCCTTCCAGTCTTCATTCAAATGTCACCTTCTCAGTGAGACAGTCCCAGATCACTTGCCTAAACTTGGATCCCCTTGAAAGAAAGCATATATTTGAATGTCAAACTACAGGTAAGCTCCTTCAGCCAATCTGCATCTACATGTTAATGTTCACCTCCCAGCCACCTTTAGGGAGGTTTATTTTTCTTTTTAACTCTTTTCTCTATCAAACAAATCTATTTTACTTAACTATGTAAAGTCCATTGCACATAGGGGATAAGGGGGATTTTTGTCTGCCTGATCACTGCTGGGTTTGCATCACCTAAAACAGTGCCCATGTCCAGTGCCCAGCACATGGTAGGAGTTCAACAAACATTTGTTGATAGGATGAATAAATGCAATTCATTTTACCATATTAAAAGAAATATAGTTACTAAGTTCAATGTAAGCATTTTACATTGTATATCAAAGCAGTGCCCTGAACCCCATAAATGCATCAATGTACAAAGTTATAACTTACTAAAAAATTTTTTTAAATAAAGAAAAAATAAAAGAAATATAAAAAAAGAAAGAAAAATTTCTACCCTCAATTCCAATAATCAACAACTCAAATTGTTCTCAGGTGACCACTGGAAAACACATATAGAGTATTTTATTCAGTTATAATTCTAGTGAATAGAGGTAAAAACTTTATATACTATTTTCATCTCACTGTATGATGACTAATGATGCTCAGTTGCTAAAGATTCATGGGACTGGTTAAAGTCTTGAGAGGTCTTATGTCCTCTGAAAGCAGGTCTATACCCAAGCCACAGCAGAGTTTAAAGGATCAGAATTTATTCTGTTGAGTACATTTTTATTAAGACAAACATTAAAATTGCTAATCAAGTAATACACCCTGAAACAGAAATTATTTCCATTTCCTATTGAAGAGCATCCCATGGGATTAAGCTACCTGAGTTCCCCAGGTACTAGAGAAATTCAGATAGCTTAATAAACCTGTAAAGCACTGACATTAGCAAATAGCTATTTTAGAGCCACTAGAGGGAAAGTGCCTTGGTACATACTTACTTAGTTCTTCCTCCAAGGCCAAGTGCCAGGACTGGGGAATTGGAGTGTAGACCTACCCCCAAATCTTGAATTCTACTTGCTGTAGTAAAGTTTAATGAATAAGGAAGATGTTAAGTTTAAAGATGAAAAAGAAATCTTTAGGGTGGCACCTGTAGCTCAGTGGGTAGGGTGCTAGCCACATACACCGAGGCTGGCAGGTTCAAACCCAGGCTGGGCCAGCTAAAACAACAATGACAACTGCAACAAGAAAAATAGGTGGGTGTTGTGGTGGGTGCCTATAGTCCCAGCTACTTGGGAGGCTGAGGCAGGAGAATTTCCTAAGCCCAAGAGTTTGAGGTTGCTGTGAGCTGTGACACCACAAGTGCTCTACCCAGGACAGCTTGAGATTGTCTCAAAAAAAAAAGAAACCTTCAATAATAATTTTTAAAGGTCAATGTCATGTTAGTATTTATGTTATTCAGCCTGGGTGAGGTTAACAAGGTGAAAAAGATGTTTCATAATATATTCTTTTCCATGAACCAGGTAGTAGAACTATTACATGAAACTCCTACATCCCCTGAGATCCAAGAGCTGAGACAAACCCTCCAGGCTCCACACTTGAAGGCAAGTGTTGCTAAAATAGAAAAGACACGCCCCTCTGGTACCTCATTTCTCATTCTAAACACCATCAAGTTTAAGATACTTTTGTAGGCCATGCTAACAGCCATTAGTCCATCCCTAAAGTACTGAGGGTCCTGGATGTTTAACCATCCAGGTTAGTGGAGACTAACCTGGTTAGTCAGTGCAGACTTTTTTCACATTATTAAAGGTGGGAAGAAAAATAAATGTGATGGAAAATGTGCACTCTGAATAGATGTTCTATTATCCTACATGGGTGATCAATAAACTGTTCTCAAAAATGTGGGACTAAGAAATGACTGAGTCAGTGATGTCAGTCAGGGAGCCAAGCCTGCCATATTTATGAGGAGGCATCCAGAACTTTCTGTGGTGTCCTGTTTAGCCCCCCCAAAGCCATTTTCATCTGAAATTCTGGGGGAGCAAATAGGGAAGTATCTAGTTATAGGGGAATAAAGAAAGAAAGAGAAAGAGAAAGGCGAGAAAGAAAGGAAAGGAAGGAAGAAAAGAAAAGAAAGAAAGAGACAAAGAGAGAAAGAAAGAGTGAGCGAAAGAGAGAAACTTCCTTTCCAATTTGGGAATTTCTCTTTTTAGATTTCTAATTAATTAATATGAGGGTGTATACACTTAGGTTACATTGTTTGCATTTATAACATCAAGTCTAAGATGTAGTTGTGCCCTTCTCCCAGGAAGTGTGCTGTATACCCACATACTGTTCCCACTGGGCAGGAACCCACCTACCCTCTTTTCTCTCCCCCCTTCTTGGATTTAATTGAGTTTTTCTCTCATGTGAGACTTTGTTGTTAATCTACAAATTTTAAATCAGTATTAAGTACATGCTTGTTTTTCTATTCTTGTGATACTTAGGCGAGTGTTCTCTAAATCTATCCAAGTTGTACAAAAAGGATAAGGATACAAACTCTCCATCATTTTTATGACTGAATAGTATTCCATGGTATACATATACCACAGTTTATTAATCCATTCATGTCCAATTTGGGAATATTTTAGCAATCTCAGGCAGGGCTGTAGAATGACAGCTTCCTCACCCCATGAAATGAAAAGTTAACAGAATGGGCTATTTGGAGAAATTCTTTGATCATACCTTAAAGCAGGGAACTACTTTTTCTCATTCTGTTCTACAGGGGCCCTTGTGTGTTCCTGACAAATTAAACCAGCAAGGTGTTTTGATTACTGCACCTCATTCTTCCTTAATTAGAGAAAATGTTACCAAAGTTATCTTATAGTTTAAACTCCATAGGAGCACCACATAGGCTTCCAGGAAATGAGAACAAGACAGAATAATAAATTTTAGCAGAAATGAAAGTATATTGTGTACTGTTTAACTTCTCTATGTTTTATTTCCTTATCTGTAAATTGGGGAAAATAAATGTACTTGCCTCATAGAATTATTGTGAAGGTTGAATTAATCCACGTAAAATGCTTACAACTGTTCCTGGCATGTACATGTTTGTTTTGGGGGTTGTGTGTCTTACACAGCGTTAGTCACCACACACTATAAGATTGTGTCCTGTGTGTGACATTTGTCCACCTTTTCCCTCCCTGTGTCCAGGCCTTGCTCAGTGCCCATGACACAGTAGCTCAGAAAGATTTTGAGCCCCTTCTCCCTCCACTGCCAGACAACATCCCTGAGAGCGAGGAAGCCATGAGGATTGTTTGTTTGGTGAAAAACCAACAGCCCCTGGTAAGGAAATTGTTTTATCTTTTCATTTAGAATCACACCAGGGTTAACTGTGAACTAAGTTATATCTCATGGTTACTTAGGCAATGGTCTTGTCTACAGTCTCGCATATAGGTAAACACTTGAAAAATTTGTGGAAAACTGAAATTAAAAGATTAAAAAATAAAAAATATAAACCTTATTTCTCATTCTAAACACCATCAAGTTCAAGATACTTTTGTAGGTTGTGCTAACAGCCATTAGTCCATCCCTAAACTACTGGGGATCCTGGATGTTTAACCATGTCAGTGTAGACTTTTTCACATTATTAACTGAGGAAGTATGCCTTTGAGGATTTTTTTAAGAGTAGGGAACAAAAGGAAGTCAAAAGGAGCCAAATCGGAACTGTAAGGTGGATGCCTAATGATTTCTCACAAAATGGTTTTTTTGTTTGAGAGGAATGAGTAACAGCATTTTCGTGGTGGAGATGAACTCTCTGGTGAAGATTTCTTAGGGATTTTCCTGCTACAGCTTTAACTAACTTTCTCAAAACACTCTTATCCTAAGCAGATGTTATCATTCTTTGGCCCCCCAGGAAGTCAAGAGGCAAAATGCTTTGAGTCTCAAAAAAAAAAAAATAAATAAACATTGCCATGACCTTTCCTTGTGTTTACTTTGACTGGACCACTCTGCCTCTTGGTAGCCATGCTGGTAAATCCATGTTTCCTTTCCTGGTACAACTCTTCAGAGAAATGCTTCAGCATCGTGATCCACTTGCTCAAAGTTTTCATTGAAAGCTCTGCGTTTGTCTGAAGCTTATTTGGGGACAATGGTTTTGGTACCCAGTGAGTGAACAGTTTGCTCAACATAAATTTTTCAGTCAGAAATATGTAAGCTGAACCAAACTAGATCCTGTTCAGACATGTTATAACAAGTTAGCATTAGTTTGTTTTGGTGCAAAAAAAATTTTGAAATCCATCCGCAGTTTTTTCCTAATACCCATTTTCCACAAACTTTTTGAAGTCCTCTCATATAGTGATAATAATGTATGTAAACTGTATGATTTTTGCCCATGATTTCAAACTTATTTCATGTCATAATGTTTTTACTTACAAAAGATTTCTGCTTAGCATTTTCCTTTTTGAAAGAAAGACAAGACTTAGAAGACTTACTTGTATGAGAAGCAAGATGCATATCTTTTGTTTTATCTGGCTCTCTGACATGTGCATTTATTTCACTCCATTCCAATGCAATTGCCTAAGTTTTTCTCCTCTATGAGAAAGTAAGGCATTAACTTTATATCCTAAGGATAGTTCTTTGATTAGGCTGTAATTGTGGGAGCTTTCTTTCTCTTTAGAAGGATCTGGGTTTTTGTTTTTTATGTCTATGTGGTTGGATTGAGAACTTAGAAGCCAAAGCTGCATGGCCTTTCCTTTTAATGCCATAATATGACAGACAGGCCTCAGTGCACTGTGTGGTCACCCTCTCTCTCCCTGGTTGGTATGAATATCCTCTGAAAAGCCAGAGCTACACTGAGTGAGAGAAGCCACCAGAAGAATGGTCGAGTGAGGTAAAAGAGGGATTTTTTTTTTTTTTTTTTTTTTGGAGACAGAATCTCACTTTCTCTCTCTCCATAGAGTGCTGTGGCATCCTAGCTCACAGCAACCTCAAACTCTTGGGTTTAAGTAGTTCTCTTGCCTCAGGCTCCTGAGTAGCTGGGCCTACAGGCACCCACCACAACCCCTGGCTATTTTTAGAGACAAGGTCTTGCTCTGGCTCAGGCTGGTCGTGAACCTGTGAGCTCAGGCAATCCACCCTCCTTGGCCTTCCAGACTGCTAGGATTATAGGTGTGACACAGCACACTTGGCCTGTAAAAAAGGAATCTCATTGTGTTCTCTCTTCAGGGAGCCACCATCAAGCGCCACGAGATGACAGGGGACATCCTGGTAGCCAGGGTCATCCATGGCGGGCTGGCCGAGAAGAGTGGTAAGCTGGAGTAGCAGGGGACAGTGTCACCAGAATAATAGGAAATGCTTGATTATTTAAACTTCTTTCCAGAGAAATCCCTTTTTCCTAACTTAGGTCAAGGCTTTGATAAGTTCTACTGCTTGGTTAAAGCAACAAAGAATATTCCAGAGAAATCTTTCTCCTCTTCCCATTATAGGCACCATGTTACTGACCTCTCAGTTTGCCTCCTCATGGTCTCATGCCATCTTATAAATGAGGAAACTAAAGCTCAATGAGGTTAAGTAACTAACTTGCTCAAGGTTACACAGTTTGGGTTAGAATTTTAGTCCAGGTCTGCTTGATTTTATATTGCCAACTTTTTCTCCTCACTTGGTCCTTCTACTTTCAAAAAGGCATAGCTCTTCCCCATCTTGAAATACCTTTTGCTAAATCTTTCTACCAGCAGTTTTCATCCTTTCACTGCTGTGCTGCTGACATGAGTGGTTCTCTACCTGTCACTTTTCCCCACCTCCCACAGTCCCTGAAAGCTGGCACATAGTTTATGCCTCAGCGTTGTTATAAATACCAAGTATTCATCACTGCTAACTAAGTCCATTGACCCTTCCTTCCTCCTTGGTTTTATTCCTACTGCTCTACACAGTTGATGCTTTGATACCTTTTTTGCAATTTTAATCATCCTTGGTTTCTGTTGCATGATATCACCCTGCTTCTTGTCTGATCGCTATGACAACTCCATTCCTTTACTCCTATTTCTCAAGGCTTAATCTTAAATGCCAAGTTTCTCCGCATCCCTCCCCCATTTTTTTCTCATTGATCATTTACTTATGGTCCTGACATCTTTGTTTTTACTGCCAGTGTTTTGATTCTGTTTTATAGTATCAGATTAGTAAAAATAAAAATATCATAATCAGTTAACACCAAGTGCTGGTGAAGAGGTGGGAAAATGGAATGCTTACACATTTCTGGTGGTAGTGTAAGTTGGAATAACCAGTTTGCTTTATTATGATTATTTTACAGTAAATTAAAAAACTTTTATTTTTTTAGCATACTTGGGTCAGTGAATTTGTTAAATATCTACTGGAATAGCTACCTCTCTTTTTTGTCCTATTTCTTTGTGTCCTTTGTTTTGTGTTCCTATTTGCCTAGGGTTGCTATATGCTGGAGACAAACTAGTGGAAGTGAATGGAGTTTCAGTTGAGGGACTGGACCCTGAACAAGTGATCCATATTCTGGTAACAGTCTTCTCTTTGCTTTTTTGTTCATGACTTGGTGAAATTCCAAGGCTGCA